>NC_086008.1:5625000-6225000 GCF_030014385.1 Trichomycterus rosablanca
TGGTCACTTTCACTTTGCTCCTCTTATAACCTTTGTAAACGTAAGTAGTTATAAAACCTAAAATGCTTAATGTTTGACTTGTGCGGGATGCTTCTAAGTAAATCATTTACTCTTTGCTTGTTTGACTGTGTAAGTGTTATATTTACCCGCTCAGACTGACACGCTGCAGTGCTAATGACTCACATTGCTATTTCTGCTTACCGATCCTTCTGCTTCAGCTTACAGTTTCTATATTCACTAACACCCTGCACTACAAAAGTGTCATTTCTCTCATTACAACCTACAGAGTGTTAAAACGACTTTCACATCTTTCATCACATGAAAATCTTCTTCCCCTTAAAGCTTCTTTGAGTTTTCAAAAAGGTGGAAATCAGATGGAGCTAAATCCGGACTATAGTCGTCTCTCAGGCTCTCAGACACGACCAATTACTACTCCTCCTGGCCTCACTGTTTCCAACCAAAATATAAAAGTGCAGAAACTTTTTGAAAATCCCTCTTAGGTACTGTAGTCATACTTAAACAGGAAAGAGCCTCTACCAGACTGTTGCTACATTTGAGTATAAGAAGGTGTGTCCACATATTTTGGGCATAATTTGTATATAGTGTTTTACAAACTAAACTCTCAAGATCAAGGAAAGCACAATTTTAAAGTCTTGTATAAAAATATTAAATCATAATATTCAGGCTGTAACTGTATTTTACTTCTTACTGTACATGTACCGTTGAAAAAAAAGAAACCATCATCTATTAGGTGCCTGCAATTCTTTTTACATTAAGGTTCATTATTAAAGAATGAGTAGGGTTCTTTCATGAAAATTTCTTATATATTACGTGTATTATTATAAAGCATTTTAATAATTTTATTGTAAAGCAGTTTACAGTATAGCATTTAGCTGACGTTTTTATCAAAAGTTCCAAAGAGTTTAACCAAATACAATTCAAGCAATTGAAAGTCGTTTATGGGAGAGTACTGGCAACCTTTTAATTGCTAGTTCAGGGCTTTAACCACTGAGTTACCAAATACATTTAAAACATTATTTAAGAACACATTATGTAAAAATGTGAGATTTATTAGCAGACATATTTGCAGGTAGAACATTACATTTTTAAAAGTCCACATTAATACTAATAAATAACTATAATGATAATATTAAGGCATAATGATTGTGTACACAGCAACATGGGTCTGAATGATCTGGGTTTAATTCACACCTGTAATTTTTAGGCAGTTTTTGGCATGTCGCCCTTGGCTTGCTTAACAGTGGTTTCGTTCTGTAGGTCCTGGATTCTGTAAAGTTGCTTTGAGACTTTGCTGTCTATAGTGAATAGTGCTATGCAAATAAATTTGACTCTGGTCACTGTGTGAGAAGCTTTGCATGTTTTCGCTATAGCTACATGCATTTCCTCTCAGTACTCTGGTTTTGTATCATCTTCCAAAAACATGCAGAAGGTGGCTTGCCTATTTTTGTTTGTTTATTAGGATTTTAACGTCATGTTTTTATTTTTGGTTACATTCATGACAGGAACGGTAGTTACTCATTACACAAGGTTCATCGGGTCACAAGGTTATATCGAACACAGTCGTGGACAATTTAGTGTCTCCAATTTACCTCACTTGCTCGTCTTTGGACTGTGGGAGGAAACCGGAGCACACGGTGGAAACCCACAAGGACACGGGTTGAACATGCAAACTCTACACAGAAAGGACCTGGATTGCCCACCTGGGGATCGAACCCAGGACCTTCTTGCTGTGAGGCAACAGTGCTACCCACTTAGCCACCGTGCCGCCGCTTGCCTACTTTTAATTATCCCTGAGTGTGAGTAACAAGTGCATGTGTAAAGCTCTGCAATGGACTGCTACCCTGTCCAGGGTGTATTCCTAATTCCTTAATTCTCCTTAAAGTTACCGCATAGCAGCCAATTTACTTCATCTGTAGCTCGACTGTAATCCTTCATTTTTGACATTCGTGAAAATGTTATACAGCAACTGTAGCAGCTAAAATTATAAAACATGGGTGCCAAACCTTGCATATCAAATGAAAGCCATAGTCATCCCTGGCCAGCAGTTTGTCAGAGTATTATCTTGGTGAAAGAGATGGCATTTTTGTTTGTTATCCCCATCAATCAAACTGGAGGAGTTAGCATCCACCTTTAAGTGTGTTGACATACGTAATGATGTTCAGCTGGTATTAAAAAAAAGATAAGGTAAATAAAGCTCATGCTAAGGCAGACTTGGTAAGTAGAAACTGGCAACAACTCAAACACACTGAATATATTTAAAAATAAAAAGTATTACTTTGGTTCCATTTTTTGCCATGACCCCCTGAGACCTAGTTGTGATGTAGCATCAGCATGAGAAGCCATCTCTCTGAAAGTCACTCCATGTGTGTATCAGCTGACTCGGTGTAAAACCCGTGACAATGATGCGTTTTGCAAACGTGCATCTCTCGTACTCTAAATGACGGATCTCAAAGAGGTTCCTGTAGGGCAAAAACGTCCTGGCGAACACAGGCTGAACGTCTAGGAAATGCAGGCATAAACCTATGTACACGTCCTCCAAGGGTATCGGCACCACAAATCTGGAGGCCTGCACTATCTTGCTCGCCAGATCAACGGAGAAGACGTATCCGGCACCGGACAAGTAGGGTGGAAACTTGTCCTCTGGATATAATTCCTCTGAGAGGTACCACTTACTGTACTTGTTCCTCCGAGGTGTTCCGTCTGTGATAACTGATCCTGTGATATAGTCCTGCTTGTAGGCCTGGTTTTGGAGGTAGTCCACAAGATAAGGCACATTGAGAAAAATATCAGCATCGATCTTCATGGCGTATTGTGCTGTGGGGCAGTGAGTGTCCAGCCAGTTCATCATCATCATGGTTTTGATGGTCAGGTTGTGGTAGGTATCTAAGAAGTCCATTTGTACTATGTCTAAATGTGTCTTACTTTCCTTCTGAAGGTCTTCCTGATGCTTTGGGTCATTCTCCTTTGGCTGTCCGATGAAGAACACTCTGACGATATCAACATTAGGGACAAGGTTCTCCTGACCCCAGGTCTTTCTGATGGCCGCCCTGGATTCCCTGTCTTGAAGTCTCACAGGAATCATAAGAACTAGAAAAGGGATTCTTCTCTGGCACAGGTTAGGTTGATTGAGAAGATATTTGTAAGATAATGGTGAGACAGGTTTGTACAGGTCTTCTGGTAAAGAAGTAAACCGTTTTGGTATGGAATTAGCACTAGATTTTACATATATATAACAGAATAGTGAAAGTAAAAGAAGCAGGGCAAGACACTTAAGCAGCCTGGACTTCGGAAACTTGGCCATGGTAGTTAAATCTGCTCCACACGGACAAAAAAGGTGCAAATGTGATTCCCTTCAAACTGCTCCTTCATTCCAGACGGCATAACGGGAATAACACAGTTTCTTACCAGTAATGTAATAGAACTATTAGGTAAGACAAGATTCTGATGCGTTCCGAACCGACCGGTACAGAAAACAATTAGTTTTCAGCGGCAAAGCAAGAGCAGTGTTTACTTTCCACTCGTAATCCGACTCAAACAATGCCCAGAACCCCAGTGAGAGGTAGACACTCCCAGTTTCCTTCCTAACCACAACTGCTCCGTCTGCTCCCTCATGTCATCACTGTTTATACAACTCAGCTCACATGTTCCTCTGTTTCTGAACTGAAGCTACTGAGAAGCACTGACCTGACTGCATGGACTCCTCCTTCCCAGGAAACATGTACATTGGGAGTTCCAGCTCTCTAAATGACCCTGACTTCATTTACATAAAGCTGTGAGACATTCCATCAATAACATGTTAAGTCCATCATGTGTCCACAAATAATCTACATTTATTTATTTATTGTTCACATTTACTAACCGCTTTGTTTCGGCTGAAGAGAAAACACTGGAGAGGCAGTACTAAACCCTGGGCAGAATGCCAGTTCATTGCAGGGCAACACGTACTCCCTCCCACTGAGATTGCCCAGTCCACTTTAAGCATATTTTGGGAGGTGAAAGGAATTTGGAGCACCCAGAGGGCGAGGGATTACTAAACATGGTAATAAACAGAACTTATCAACCCTGTTATATGGATATTATGCTGAAAATATTTTATGAATATGACACAGCAGAGAGATATTTTACACTTTGCATGAAATGTTTTAAATGGATTTTACATTTGCTTTGTCAGTTCACCTTTAGTTAAAACTGTTGCGTATAGTAATACTGCTTCAGTTTCACAGTTGAAACATTAACTTTATCTCTAACAACCTTCATGATACCTGTACAATAACACTTTATTGGTCTGGTGCTGAAGTCCTAAAACAGTAACTGATAAACTTTTGTGATGGCATACACTTTAAACTGAACCTTTGCTCTTTCCTAAATAAAACATCATCCTTTAAAAAAAGTACATATTAGCTTATACACTGATCAGCCATAACATTAAAACCACCTCCTTGTTTCTATGCTCACTGTCCATTTTATCAGCTTCACTTACCATATAGAAGCACTTTGTAGCTCTACAATTACTGACTGTAGTTTCTGTTTCTCTGCATACTTTGTTAGCCCCCTTTCATGCTGTTCTTCAATGATCAGGACTCTCCCAGGACCACGGCAGAGCAGGTATTATTTAGGAGGTGGATCATTCTCAGCACTGCAGTGACACTGACATGGTGGTGGTGTGTTAGTGTGTGTTGTGCTGGTATGAGTGGATAAGACACAGCAGCACTGCTGGAGTATTTAAACACCTCACTGTCACTGCTGGACTGAGAATAGTCCACCAACCAAAAATATCCAGCCAACAGCGCCCTGTGGGCAGCGTCCTGTGACCACTGATGAAGGTCTAGAAGATGACCAACTCAAACAGCAGCAATAGATGAGCGATCGTCTCTGACTTTACATCTACAAGGTGGACCAACTAAGTAGGAGTGTCTAATAGAGTGGACAGTGAGTGAACACGGTATTTAAAAACTCCAGCAGTGCTGCAGTCTGATCCACTCATACCAGCACAACATACACTAACACACCACCACCATGTCAGTGTCACTGCAGTGCTGAGAATCATCCACCACCTAAATAATACCTGCTCTGTGGTGGTCCTGAGGGGGTCCTGACCATTGAAGAACAGGGTGAAAGCAGGCTAAAAAGGTATGTAGAGAAACAGATGGACTACAGTCAGTAATTGTAGAACTACAAAGTGCTTCTATATGGTAAGTGGAGCTGATAAAATGGACAGTGAGTAGAAACAAGGAGGTGGTTTTACTGTTATGGCTGATCAGTGTATAAAAAACTAAAAACGGATTTTATGAAAATGTGATTACTGCTGTTTTTACATGTTTATTGTCATGTTTCTTAATTAATATTAATGTTATTATAATTGGTCTTTATAAAATTGATTAATCTAGATAAAGAACACACAAAATTGAAACTTAATATGTAACAATGAAATTTGAAGACCTTTTTGGCAGGAAAATGTTACTGCAAGCAGTGTAATGTAAAACAGTCTGTACCATCTGCTGGGCTGGGCACCACTATTCTTCACAGATTAGTCTGATGGTTGTGAGCAGCAGATCAATACACATTCTAGCTGTGCTTTAAAAATCTGTGGCATCAATCTGGATGACATATGATCTATGAATATGAAAAATGTGTGAAATCTGACTTCCTTACGGCATTCAACACACATTTCTATGTAAAGCAATCTACAATTTTGACATTTACATTTTAGGCATTTAGCAGCCACTTCTATCCAAAGTGACTAACAGTATACAGTCTAAGCAATTAAGGGTTAAGGGCCTTGCTCTAGGGCCCAACAGTGGGGTTTGAACCAGTGACCTTCTGCTTATTAGTCCAGTACCTTAACCGCTAGGCTACAACTGGCCAACATTGTATTTTACCTAATACAATGCAAGCAAACCTTGCTCAGGGACCCAACAGTGGCAACTTGGCTGTGTCGGGGTTTGATCCAGCAACCTTCTGATCACTAGTAACAGCTGCTGAAAATGCACTAAACTATAGCCCAAATCAGAACGTCAGACATCCGAGAGTGACTTTTCCATGACGTTTTACAGGCACCAAAAGATCACCAGCAATGCCCCTTTACAGGCTGCTAATCTATAAGGAATCAACTGTTTCAGAATTTGGATTTGTAACAATGTACATGCATAAAAAGTAAACGCAAATGAAATATTCCATATAGCATACTTCTGTAAACAAAATCCATTTTATTGTAATATGGGTTACAGAAAAACACCTGTCATTCACCCAATTAAAAAAAACAGATGAAAAGACAAACAAATACCAAACAAGACTTTAAATTACACAGGTTTTTCGAAGGGCCAGTGGTTAAGTCTATAGAAGGAAAGGTATCAGGGGAAACACGAAGACCTACTCTGTATATTAATTCATTTTTGTGTACAATACCTTTTATATAAATGTACAATGTTGATTACAAAATGATAATGGCCTTTTTAAAGAACTCTGCACAATGTTAACATATGGCTGTAGATCATTATTTGTGCTCGTAATCTGTTGACATTAACCTGCTTACATCAGTTTTGTACTGACATAGGTCCTGCTTTTACTTTTGTCCAGAAACAGCTGGTAAAAACAGTCAAACAAAAGATTTTCTCATTTTCTCTTAATGACAGGGTGGTATATCGCAAAATCAACAGTGTCACATGAACTTCAATGTTAATCAAATACAAATTTGGCAGGATATCATTCAACCATTGGGATAAAAACACTAATGATCTGAAATGTGCCACAGATGCCAGCGTTTCTCTTGGCTAATCACTGGGAATGATTAGGGAAGAATCATTATGCATTAGACTGAGATTATTATTGATAATAATGCTCTGTGCCTCTCTGCTGGATGGATAAAATGTGAGGGAGTGAAAACAGTGAAGAGGCACCGAGCACTAACGGAAACCGCCAAAGCCGATAGATATCGGGTTTTATTTTATAATTCAAATGCACCTCAGAGCCACCCCTCCCAGCAGTTTAGGATGGCAGTTTAGATGGCAGTCTTTGGTGTGTGTGTGTGATTCTGTGGAAAGTACAGCTCAGTGTAAGTGTGTCTGGGTGAAATTCGGGGAGGGCCCTGATGCTTCTGGCGCCATGGTCAATCAATGACTTCAAGCTGTAATTTAAATGGGGTAATTAAATGAGTAAAAGACAGAGGGATAGAAGGCTTGAGAGGGTTAGACTTCTGCTTTGGTAGCTTAAAAGGTTGAACTGATGCAGTAGGGGCAGAATGGGGGGAAGGAATGGGCGAGCTTTTTTTTACATTTATGATCGTTTTCTTCTTCCCTCAAAATTTCTGAAGTTGGACGGTCTGATCTTCATCTCAGCAAACTGAATGGAGTGCTCATGACCCTTCCAGTGGAACCAGTTGACACCCTAAAAAACAAAAATAGATAATTATTTTCATAAGCATATTCTGCTTTCTATAAGATTAAACTAAACACAGGATTAAACCAAGTTTATCATCAGTTTATGTGTCTTTAAATAAAAATAATTAGAAATTGTGTGTGTTTTGTGTTTGCAGTGTCTCATACCTTGCTGTGGCTGTTATCTCCGTATCTTCCCATGATGTTGACCCGGTGGCAGTTCTTATACCAGAACGCTCCCTTGTATGACAGAGCACAGTTGGTGACAGCTATGTCATTATCATTGTCGTAGGTTGAGAATGGACGGCCATTGTGGTATGTCATTGAATCACCTAAAAAAGGATTTACCAAAAAGAATGATCATAACGGACATTTATTATTGTAAAGTGCACAAAATTAAATATTAATACAGCATGATTAGAATGCATTGACAAAACAGTCTACCACTTTATCACTCTAGTATAACCCATGCATTTTTGGGTTAGCATTTTTTTTTACCTGCTGTACCGCTGTAGCCTCCAACGTGCACCTTATAGCGGCTGCGTGGCTCCGACACTGAGAATTTGTCGTACTGAGCGAATGCGGATTCTTCTTTGTCTTTAAGATCCACTCGCAGCTCGTACTGGCCGAGAGATGTAATCTTGTGCAGGTTTGTTAGACCTACAAACAATAAAAGTGTACAGTGAATACAAACCTTGATGCAGCATGTTGGTTTAGTGATACTGACAAAATGGGTACACAAAGTTCCCCTTATTCTAGACATAGACAGTTTGACATGTTTGCTGGCTTTACTTTGATTTTGCACTGAAGTTTTGAGCTAGTCTAGAAAATAAAATAGAATAGAATTTTGTGATATCAAAATATTTTTCAAAATACATTTATATTCATATATAAATAAACAGGATGGGGTAGCCACTGTTTACATTTTTAAGGAAAAAGCAAGTTGTTGGCCGTATTTTTTTCCGTGCCAGTGGTGGAGTCTCATAGAGAGCTGTATCATGCATGGGGAGACATACTCAGCCCTCCATATCATCTATCACTAGTGTATGTGCCTCCACTAGACAGCAGAGGGTATAGCATTGAGATGGCTAGTTCGATACCACTGCCTGGGATTTGAGTGTCATATCCCAGTGATGGTGGGCCAGCGCTTTAGACCACTGGGAAACTTTGCTGAACTATAACCCCTACTATGCACCCCTCATATAGAGTATGTAAGTTCATATTATTGTATAGTATTGAATTCCAATGACAGAAATACAGCTCAATAAAACTTAACAAAAATATGACAATGTAAAAAAATATATAAACGTGACCCACATTTGCTTCATGTTTTCTTAAGTTGCCAGTATCATAACATTAGCCACTCTATGCTTAGGATACATCTGATCTATGTATTTCTTGCAGCCTGTTTAATGTCTTTGTATTTCCTATCACCAAGTTGCTGTGCCTAAACAAAATGTTTCTTTAAAATAATGTCCCAGAGCTCTATTTGGGAAACATCTGGCAACCTTGGAGGTGTAAACTGCACACTTCCAAAATATAAAGTAGCTACCAAATCTGACATTTAATTAATTCTATTACTTTAGTACTGATGCAATAGTTATAGTAATTAATAATTGATGGTTATACAACAGCATTTTTCTTGTATCACATACCGAGCCAGAATTCATCGTTCATGTCACCAAAACCTGCAGTGTAGTTTCTCCAGTTACGGAAGAAATCCACTTTGCCACTCTGCCTCCTGACAAAGACCTGTAGACATAAAGAACATTCACCTAGATTGTAATAAATGTGTCTTGTGTTTTACTTCTTTGCCTGTGTGAATGTAAACGAGCACACAAATGAGACTAGAGGCAAAAATGACAAGACTGTTACATGTTACAGTGCACATTCTTTTGAATGAATAGACGAAGGTACGTACCAGCCAGCCTCCTCCATCAGTGGTCATGTCGCAGTACACCTGTAGTGGCTGACTTTCATCACCCCGCAGGTAAATGGTGTACAAGCCTGAGGTGGTGTCTCCATTCAGCAGAGCCTGAGAACAGTCTTTTGGGTGTCTGTACAGCACACCAACTATAACACAAACACACACAGCCATATTTTGTTAGAATTAAAAGTGTCTAAAAGACACTTTGGATAAAAGCATTTACTAAACCAGTAACTTGAATTGGAGATACATTTTACTTTTGCTTTGTTATATGCAAATAGAATGTTGTTAGCAATGGTATATACACTATATAAACAAAAGTATAAGGATACCCCACTTAATTGTGCAAGTGAGTTCGGGTGTTTTAGCAGCACCAGTTGCAAACTGGTGTATCAAATTAATTACATAAAAAATGTTTGCTTTTAACCAGAAGACTTACTGCTCCAGTTTAACTATCCCCTGTGCACAAAGTGAGGTCCCTACTTCATAATTTAAAGAAAGATTAAGATAAGTACCTACATATATAAAGTTTTAGAGTTATAAATGCCTTTATAATGGACTCAACACTTACACAAATGGGTGTGTGTAAGAAAGTGATTTTGCACACTCATCTATTGTTTAACAAAGTAATCAATGCCAGGAGTGTACACATTTACCTATTTGGCAGTCATGGGTGTAATAGCATGTTATGCAATCCTACTTACTGGTGCTGAATACAGTGGAGATGGGGTGGCTCCTCTTGGGGCCGGAGATGGCCTGCAGTCGTACCGTGTACTCAGTAGAGGCGCTTAGCTGACTCATGCTGTAGGACGTAGATGTGGGACTGAGGACGACTTCCTGCAATAGCAATGCAGCATTCGTTTAAAGGTGAACATAAAAAATAACATGTAAGCATAATGAAATACAACTGCTGAAACAACTGTACCACATGTCTAAGTAAGAGCATAGCAACATGTCTACACTGGACTACTTGTTGTGTTACATTCTTCCCAACAAACACACACAGTGAACTTCTTTGTTAAATAGCCTGCATTGTAAAGTAAATAAGTAAACAAACCTAACACACTTACTAAAAGTAATCACTAAAAATGATTGAACTACTGGTAAAAAAAAATATGATGGCCCATACTAACCCAAGCCTTTAAATGTAAAATCCAATGTGGCGCCAATGGGTTGAATTTCACACAGACCTCAAATCCACCTTGTTTGAATAAATTAAACTATTCAAGTCTCTGTTTGTTTGTTACCAAAGTTCTGACATTGTGTCATTAACCAATCAGCACAGTTAAGTGGTGAGTTGGTTCAGTTTTATTTAAGCAGAAAAATGTGTCCATAAACAAATTCTAGCAACACCGACAAAGTGTATTTCCTGCTGACCACTGCACCGATGATCAAATCTCAATGATCGATTGATAGAATAGAGACTGATGGCAGCTGTTGTTCCTAAAATACTTTCATGATTAAATTTAGATCTCATTTACAGAAATATCAGTTATACAGAATTAGTCCTGACATCCACTCACCCGGACGGTACCATCAGCAGACTCGTACGTGAGGATGTAGCCGGTGATTTCCGCTCGTGGTGCCTTCCATGTCAGCATGGCGCTTTCTGTCTGGATGTTACTGGCTGCCAAGTCCTGAGGGGCATCAACATCTACAAGCAGATGTCAGACAATAAGGTCTGGCATTACAAACTAGAGGCATGAATGTAGAATTTAGATTCACAAGGGACTAGAAATCATTTACAGATGATCATGTATACTAAAGAAAGCCTAATCAGCTAAGCCCTAGTGCTGCTTGTTATACAATAGATAATTATAATGGCTGTCTGTGATCAAATAACAAATTTGTGAGATCATGTGTGTATGTTTTACCAGTGGTGAACTGTGTGCTGGTGGCGGCACTCTTGGCTGAATCTCTTACAGCATAAACTTTAACGTTGTATTCAGTGGCGGGGATGAGCGAGTTCATCTCAAACTCCACAATGTTTCCAGAAACGCGCTCCATTACTGGGGGAACTACAAAAACACACATTATATTAAAGCAGTGATTCTTAAACTTATAAACTGATTAAACTACATCAGTCCCCCCTAGCTAAATATACATGTTAACGTATAGAAAAAAATAGACCTACAGCACAGAAGTTTATGATTTATGGGCTGTAGGTTATGGACCCGTGTATTAAGGAAATATAAGCTAGAGATGCTGTATGTAAATGTAATAGAAGATGAATGATCTTTACCACTCTCAGCACTGTAGGTAATGACGTATCCGTCTACCGTGGCAATGGTGGGCTGCCAGAGTAACAGCGCCTCTGTATCTGTGATATTGACTGCTGTCAGACCTTGAGGCTTGTCCAGGGCTAAAACAAAAACACACACATTCATATATACACATGTTTAAACAGCAGTTACAGTGGATAGTCTCACAGGGAGAGGGATGGTTGCACTTAACACCTACTTTTACAGAATAAAGAATTACTATGGACTTATGTGTGTGTGTTTTACCTGTTGTAACTTTATCAGAGGAGGGCTCACTTTCTTCCGCACCCTTAACTGCTATAACAGTCACCTCGTACGTCACACCAGGTGTCAGGTAGGCCAGCAGAGCCTTGGACTCTCCTCCGTCCGCGGTGACGGTTAAAGGGTTGCCTGCAGGGGGGCGACAAAAAAACACAAGTGCAGGGTTAGTCCACGTTAATGTTGCACAAACGAATGGGCAAAATAAAAGAGAAAGGATCTTGACATTAAAGTGACAATCACAGCTTCACAAATAACCCCCACCCCATCCTCCAAAAAGTGTCATCCCACCAACTGGCCGTTCATATTTTAAAGCAGTATCAACAATGCTTACCACCATGGATAGGAACACAGGTGATTCTGTAGCTGTCAACGTGGTAATGTGGTACGGTCCAGTGTACGGTGGCTGAGGTATCCGTAACATCAGAGAAGCGGATGCCTTTCGGTGTGCCCAGGCCTTCCACATAAGAAAAAATACAAAAATAAAAGAACAGTTACTCCAGATATTACATATTACATAAATCCCAAGCAGAGCTAGTAATATGGAAAGAGAGACCAATTACAGATACTTGAATGTAAAGAGCTCAAAGACCCAGATACATTTTCACAGTCAGCCGCATTAATGTGTGTAAATTTTACCTGTTGTAAATTTATCAGAGACCGGCTCACTTTCCTCCACTCCCTTCACTGCTATAACAGTCACCTGGTACATCAGGCCAGGTGTCAGATTGACCAGCACAGTCTTGGACTCTCCTCCATCCACTGTGACTGTCAAAGGACTGCCTGCAGGGGGCGGTAGAGGACCACGATGTAACTTCGAATTACTGATGCACTTACAGGGTTTACAAAATAATAGAAACCACACATAAAAAGTCACAAAACTCAGAATAACTGTACAGATGATGGATGGTTTGTGATCTGTAAGCTTATAGGTCTGTTATTTCCATGCTCATTTGTGCCAAATTCAGATAAAGAATTACTTAATACACTATAAATAAGTCTATTTTCACAATCTAAGACTAACATTTATTTACGCACCTTTAATGGTAGGTCTAAGTACACATGTAACATTCCTTGTATATCTACTGACTTCCACTTAAGTAATAATATGGCAGTTTGCAGAACTAGTAATATTTTACCTTCTAGTTATTTGGCTGCAGATAGAAAGTGTAACTAAAGCCTAATAGAATTATGTGTATGGCTATGTTGGTAAATACTAATATGTCTTAAATATGATTTTATTAATAATAAACAGTCAGTCATTGCTATTTTGGCCACCCCTCAAGCTCACTAGACACCCCCAGCTTACCACCATGAACTGGAACGTAGACGACTCTGTAGCTGTCGATGTGGTAGCTGGGTACAATCCAGTGTACGGTGGCTGAGGTATCAGTAACATCAGAGAAGCGGATGCCCTTCGGTGTGCCCAGGCCTTGCATAAAAAGAGCAAACACAAATTGTTAAAAGCTGTTTAAATCATAACATCTGTTGGAAGTTTTATTTTGGCAATAAATACGCTCGAGTGTGTGTGTTTGACTAAATTTTACCTGTTGTAACTTTATCAGAGACCGGCTCACTTTCCTCCGCTCCCTTCACTGCTATAACAGTCACCTGGTACATCAGGCCAGGTGTCAGATTGACCAGCACAGTCTTGGACTCTCCTCCATCCACTGTGACTGTCAAAGGACTGCCTGCAGGGGGCGGTAGAGGACCACGATGTAACTTCGAATTACTGATGCACTTACAGGGTTTACAAAATAATAGAAACCACACATAAAAAGTCACAAAACTCAGAATAACTGTACAGATGATGGATGGTTTGTGATCTGTAAGCTTATAGGTCTGTTATTACCATGCTCATTTGTGCCAAATTCAGATAAAGAATGACTTAATACACTGTAAATAAGTCTATTTTCACAATCTAAGACTAAAATCTATTTACGCAGCTTTGCATTGCAGGTCTGAGCACACATACTGTATTATCCCTTGTATAGCTCTTGATTTCCACTTAAGTTAAAGATATAGGAGTTTGAAGAACTAGTAATATTCTACCCTCTAGTCTAGTTACTTGGCTTCAGATAGACTAAAGTGTGACTAAAGCCTAATAGAATTATGTGTATGGCTATGTTAGTAAATACTAATACGTCTTAAATATGATTTTATTAATAACAAACAGTCAGTCATTGCTATTTTGGCCACCCCTCAAGCTCACTAGACACCCCCAGCTTACCACCATGAACTGGAACGTAGACGACTCTGTAGCTGTCGATGTGGTAGCTGGGTACAATCCAGTGTACGGTGGCTGAGGTATCAGTAACATCAGAGAAGCGGATGCCCTTCGGTGTGCCCAGGCCTTGCATAAAAAGAGCAAACAAACACAAATTGTTAAAAGCTGTTTAAATCATAACATCTGTTGGAAGTTTTATTTTGGCAATAAATACGCTCGAGTGTGTGTGTTTGACTAAATTTTACCTGTTGTAACTTTATCAGAGACCGGCTCACTTTCCTCCACTCCCTTCACTGCTATAACAGTCACCTGGTACATCAGGCCAGGTGTCAGATTGACCAGCACAGTCTTGGACTCTCCTCCATCCACTGTGACTGTCAAAGGACTGCCTGCAGGGGGCGGTAGAGGACCACGATGTAACTTCGAATTACTGATGCACTTACAGGGTTTACAAAATAATAGAAACCACACATAAAAAGTCACAAAACTCAGAATAACTGTACAGATGATGGATGGTTTGTGATCTGTAAGCTTATAGGTCTGTTATTACCATGCTCATTTGTGCCAAATTCAGATAAAGAATTACTTAATACACTGTAAATAAGTCTATTTTCACAATCTAAGACTAAAATCTATTTACGCAGCTTTGCATTGCAGGTCTGAGCACACATACTGTATTATCCCTTGTATAGCTCTTGATTTCCACTTAAGTTAAAGATATAGGAGTTTGAAGAACTAGTAATATTCTACCCTCTAGTCTAGTTACTTGGCTTCAGATAGACTAAAGTGTGACTAAAGGCTAATAGAACTATGTGTATGGCTATGTTAGTAAATACTAATACGTCTTAAATATGATTTTATTAATAATAAACAGTCAGTCATTGCTATTTTGGCCACCCCTCAAGCTCACTAGACACCCCCAGCTTACCACCATGAACTGGAACATAGACGACTCTGTAGCTGTCGATGTGGTAGCTGGGTACAATCCAGTGTACGGTGGCTGAGGTATCAGTAACATCAGAGAAGCGGATGCCCTTCGGTGTGCCCAGGCCTTGCATAAAAAGACCAAACACAAATTGTTAAAAGCTGTTTAAATCATAACTGGTCTGTTGGAAGTTTTATTTTGGCAATAAATATGCTTTGAGTGTGTGTGTTTGACTAAATTTTACCTGTTGTAAATTTATCAGAGACCGGCTCACTTTCCTCCGCTCCCTTCACTGCTATAACAGTCACCTGGTACATCAGGCCAGGTGTCAGATTGACCAGCACAGTCTTGGACTCTCCTCCATCCACTGTGACTGTCAAAGGACTGCCTGCAGGGGGCGGTAGAGGACCACGATGTAACTTCGAATTACTGATGCACTTACAGGGTTTACAAAATAATAGAAACCACACATAAAAAGTCACAAAACTCAGAATAACTGTACAGATGATGGATGGTTTGTGATCTGTAAGCTTATAGGTCTGTTATTACCATGCTCACTTGTGCCAAATTCAGATAAAGAATTACTTAATTAATACACCATAAATAAGTCTATTTTCACAATCTAAGACTAACATTTATTTACGCACCTTTAATGGCAGGTCTAAGTACACATGTAACATTCCTTGTATATCTACTGACTTCCACTTAAGTAATGATATGGCAGTTTGCAGAACTAGTAATATTTTACCTTCTAGTTATTTGGCTTCAGATAGAAAGAAACTAAAGCCTAATAGAACTATGTGTATGGCTATGTTGGTAAATACTAATATGTCTTAAATATGATTTTATTAATAATAAACAGTCAGTCATTGCTATTTTGGCCACCCCTCAAGCTCACTAGACACCCCCAGCTTACCACCATGAACTGGAATGTAGACGACTCTGTAGCTGTCGATGTGGTAGCTGGGTACAATCCAGTGTACGGTGGCTGAGGTATCAGTAACATCAGAGAAGCGGATGCCCTTTGGTGTGCCCAGGCCTTGCATAAAAAGAGCAAACACAAATTGTCTGTTGGAAGTTTTATTTTGGCAATAAATATGCTGGGTATTTTGGGTGTGGGTGTATTTGACTAAATTCTACCTGTTGTAACTTTATCAGAGACCGGCTCACTTTCCTCCGCTCCCTTCACTGCTATAACAGTCACCTGGTACATCAGGCCAGGTGTCAGATTGACCAGCACAGTCTTGGACTCTCCTCCATCCACTGTAACTGTCATATGGCTGCCTGCAGGGGGCGATACATTTGCACATTATATGAACATTTTCTGCATTTAACAGACGCTTTTACTTAAACACAGTACTTGACAGTATATATTGTCCAAGCAATTGAAAGTTAAGGGCACATTGTGCTTATTGATAATCAGAACAAAGACATAGTTCTTCACCAATACAACAGCAGGAGTATCATAACATAATACAATATAATTCCACTGCTTACCACCCTGAATGGGAACGTAGCTGACTCTGTAGCTGTCGATGGGGTAACTGGGCACAATCCAGTGAACGATGGCAGAGGTGTCTGTAACATCAGTGAAATGGATGCCCTTTGGTGCGCTCAGGCCTTACAGAAAAAAACAGCACAAAGAAGAAACAAGGTTGTTAGAAAGTGTCTGAGATCTTTTCATTTTACAGCCATTGTCTATCAAATTGAAGTTCCATAAAAATACAACAGTAAGCAACAGTATTACAGAAAAAAATAGACACACATGAAATGTTGTATCACAGTATAAATGCCAACCAAAATCGGTAGTATGAATATAGTATGGAGAGGTGCAGATATGAATGACATGTGTTGGGTCATAGAATTTTGCTTGACATACACTGGGAGAATAATTTTCCCTAACTGAAAGAGCACAATGCAAAGACATAATTACTCCTGACCAGACTGTTAGTTCCTGCTACCAGGAAAAAATAATTTCCATAACATGATGCTACCACCAAAATATTTTACAGTTGGAATGGTATTATCTGCATAATGTACCTTACTGACACCTTAGTTGATGTTAATAATTTATCCCAACTCTTTTTAAAGCCTGTGTTGATAAAATACCTTAGAAATAGCTGATCTGATGAGTGAATGACGCTTTCAGTAACAGTTTCTGACTTCTACAAAGAAGTCAACTTGATATTACAATAATAATCTTAAAATGTAGTTATTTAGGTAAGCTAATTAGAAGCAAGTCCAAATTTGTTCAATGAGTGACAGTTTCTCCCTGTGTCCCTGGGAACCACCCCTGCCAATAACAGTGGATGTTGTGGCAGAGTTGAAAACATTTTTGTATGTGTGTAAATTTTACCTGTTGTAACTTGATCAGAGGCCGGCTCACTTTCCTCTGCTCCCTTCACTGCTACGACAGTCACCAGGTAAGTCATGCCAGGTATCAGATTGACCAGCACTGCCCTGGATTCTTCTCCGTCCACTGTATTTGTCATATGGCTGCCTGCAGCGGGTGGGAGAACCAGCAGTCATACAGTGTTCAACTACATCAAAATACTGATGCACATAAAGGGTGGGCAAAATAATAAACCCCACAAAAAAATGAGCTTGGAACTAAAGGGACTAAATCAGGGTTTACTGTAGCAACAGTGGATGATTTGTGATCTCTAAGCTCACAGGTCTTACCATGCTCATCAGTACCAACTTGGAGAATGAGATAGAGAATCCATTCACACATCATTACACATAAATCCACATCCAAGGCCAAATCGGAATGGGTATAACGCCACATATATATTATAGTTATTACACAGGACAACATCAGGAGTGTAATTATGCACACATAACAAAAAGTTGCTGATATTGTTCACACTGGTAATCAGAGCACAGCAGAGATGTAGGTCTTGACTTAAAGGTGCACTGTTTGAAATTCAATTGTTCTAACTATTGTAAATAAGGTAAAAAATATCTGAAAAACACAATGAAACAAAACTGTTGAAACAATTTTATCAAAGAAAAAATTTTGAGGTGGCCATGGAATGTCTTTTTTTATACAGAATTTCCACTGCTTACCACCATGAATGGGAACGTAGATGACTCTGTAGCTGTCGATGGGGTAACTGGGCCTGGTCCAGTGAACAATAGCAGAGGTATCAGTGACGTCAGTGAAGTGAATGCCCTTTGGTGTGCTCAGGCCTGAGGAGCAAACATTAATAGTTAGAAACTGTCTGGTAACTAGTTGTACTTTCTGAAGCCTTATCGGTATACCAGTAAGCTAGTTTAGTATTTAATCATCTTTCGTAAACCAATTATTCGCAAGTCCATATTTGTTAAAAGGGCGGCATTGTTTCCACCTGTGCCCCAACAACTTTGAGAATAATAGTGAGTGTTGTGTCAGAGTATGTTTTTTGAATTTTTTTTACAAATTACATTTATTATTAAGCATTTGAACTATTTTCACCGTCTGTGTGTGTGTGAGTGTTTGTTGTGTGTGTGTGTGTGTGTGTGTGAGTGTGGTTTCTACCTGTTGTAACTTTATCAGAGGCCGGCTCACTTTCCTCTGCTCCCTTCACTGCTATAACAGTCACCTGGTAAGTCACTGCAGGTGTCAGGTTGGTCAGCACAGCCTTGGATTCTTCTCCGTCCACTGTAACTGTCATAGGGCTGCCTGCAGGGGGCGGTAGAGAACCAGCAGTCATGCAGTGTTCATGTACATCACAGAAGAATAGAATAAAACCCCTCATGAAAAAGACCTTGGCAATGAAGTGACTCTGTGACTTTTAATAATCTGATGTGACATAAGGCAACTAACAGAGTTTTAAAGAGGCCAGGTATGGCAAATACGGCAAAGGACTTGCCACGCATGTGTTATTTAAAATATTTAAAATAAAGTGTTGCTGCATCTGTATACTAAATAATCAACCTTCACCATTTGGTAGGTTCTGGACTCACAGCAACCCTGATGAAGGGATAAAAAAATCAAGAAAGCCAACATCCCTACAGCATCAAAGTAGTCAAAAGTCATGTCAGATTAATGCAATAATGTATTCAACCATTAGAGGGCAGGACTGTCCAAGAAATTCCTATTTAATAAACTGATGGGGCACATGGAAAGTTAAAATGACCTTCATGTAGGTTTTCCAAAAACATGCAAATGCTTCAGCTTCTCTAAATGAAGCCTGAGTATTACTGAGTAAGTGTGAGAGTGTGTTTCTGTCTCTAATCGCTTCCAGTATAAAACGTTTAGCAAATATAAAGGAATGAAAACAGTAAGAAGGTTCTGATCGATACAACAGACCACTTTACTTTATGTATCACATCCATTACCAGGCTCACACACTCCCATGCTCTTCTCATCTAAAGCCTAAGCAAATCATTTCAATACCTAAAAGACATTATGGAGGTTTAAGGGTCGGTTAATATTTTATATCTCAGCCATCAAACAGCTGAACTTTGCTTTGGAAGTCACACATGCAGGAAATACAAATCAAACCCTGACGTTAAAGACAATTTGTAGGAAATATAAGACTGCTGGCTTTTCACCCTAACTAAAATTATGTCCTGTGTCAAAATGTGGTCACTGAACAAACAATGGATGATTTGTGATCTCTCACAGGTTTACCATTAGTGCTTTACCATGCTAACTTCAGATGGAGAATCACTTAGCACATCATAAAATGTAAATCTATATTAAAAGCCAAGCAGCAATAGGAAGTGAGCCAGAATGATTAACTTAAACAGGACTGAATTCAGAGTGCAGTTACACATAATAACACATAAATGACAAAAATGGCTCTAATTAGTGATCAGAGCAGAGATGTAGGTCTTGGTGACCTGGTCAGTAATTGGAGAAAACAACAACAACAACAAAATTTACACAAAAACTGCATCTAAATTTGCAAAAAGGGGGCAGAGATGGTGTGGTTAAATTTAGAATTAACACTTCATCATATATTTTGTTAGTGCTCACAAATAAAAACGTAACAGACTCCCTTGCTAAACCACTAACATTTAGCAAAACAATGCTAGACAGTTCACGGTGGAGCCACTACATACAAAAGCTAAACATTTTAAAAGTCTGCACAAACTAGTGTTGTAAACTCAATGGCAAGAAAATGCTCATTAATTTATTTTAATGTTAATTTGTGGACAAACCTTTGTTATGAACTCAAACAGGAACAGTTTTAGACCACCGTATATGTGAAGTCTACACATTATTACATCATCTTATTTCATAATATTCACTTTAACAAAGCCTTCATTATAAACATCACTAAAAAATAAACATTATTGTTTTACTATACATTTATTTAAGCACTGACCACAAGATCGGACTGCTTTTTCCAAGTAACGTAGTTGTAGTCTGAATAAAATTGCAAGAAAAGCTATTTTCTTTATTTACGGCATTTAGCAGATGACTTCATCCAAAGCCACTTACATTACAGTTACAGTATACATTCTGAGCAACTGTGGGTTAAGGGCCTTGTTTAAAGGCCCAACAGCAGCAACCTGGCACTGGTGGGGCTTGAACCAGCGACCTTCTCATTACTAGTCCAGTATCTTAACCACTAGGCTACCGCTTGCCCAATGTGTTGCAGATCTGGGTATAAACAATAGTAGTAGAACTACAGTATCTATTACAGACCATTAAAAACAGTCATTTGAATTTGTACCATCTCATAAAGTGGCTCGCCACCCCAATTACATACATAATAAGCAGCTTACCACCATGAAGGGGAACGTAGACGACTCTGTAGCTGTCGATGTGGTAGCTGGGTACGATCCAGTGTACGTTAACGGAGGTATCAGTAACATCAGAGAAGTGGATGCCCTTTGGTGTGCCCAGCCCTTCATTATAAATATATAACACACACACACAAGAGAAAATCCAAATTGTTAGAAGCTGTGCATTCAATAATTAGACAAGTCTTTCTAAGCCACTCCAATGTGCCGGCTAAATCAAATCCAGTTTGTTGGAAAGTCACCCATAAGCTGTTTTAAAAAATTAGAAGAATAAGAAGGACTGGTACAAATAAAACATACAGCACAAACATCAACCAAAGCTAGAATGGAAGAAGACAGGAATGGGAGACACAAGGACACAAAGAAAATTTTAAAGCCAGCCGTAGCATCTTGTGTGACAGCAATGGGGAGATTAACTTGCCCCTATTAAAAGAGCACAATAGCGAGACATGCCAGCATCAGACTCAAGAGGGAAGAGAGGCCCCCGGGACAGGGCTGGACAACCAGAAACAGACACACATTAAGGACGAACACAGACCCAAAGGCTAAACCCCATGACGGGGCAGTTGGTTCAGATCAGATACATCAGAGACAGTGTACAATAAGGGAGAGCTAATGATCTGGAAAAGAGAGATTTTTGTACACCTGAGTCTTCTGAGCAGCTCAATGGAAACACAGCCAGCTTAGTGTTTAAACCTAGGAGCATTTGTCAGGCAACGTATCTGTCTTTGTGTGATGAATCGCAGGACAGAGTATTCATCCCTCAACTTTTTTTCTATCTTAAACATCTGTCACAACCTGTTTTATAAAATCAATATAGAAATTACGGTCCATTCCATTCTATTCCAGTTCATGTAAAGGTCCTGCAATAAATTGCTGCATTTATAAGAATCACCAAGAGCTTTGGCAGTCTTGCTAAAAAAAATTGCCTCCCTCTAAACCTTCCAGCTAATAAAACAGTTTTTTTAATACAGACCTTTTTATACTGTCCACATTCTATTTTCCAGTCAATACTCAGCAGACTGCCAGTCACTGCTGTTTAAAAGCATCCTAACATGATACAACCATCTCAATAGTTCACATAGGGAATGGTATTACCTAGCTAATGTGCCCTTCTGGATTTAGGTCACACATTTAGCCTTAGACACAGTGTGTCAGTGGGGTGGCCTGACCTAAGTAATGTGGCTGTAGCTTCATATTATCTTTACTTATCTATTTTATATACAGCGCCTTTAGAGTGGTCATATATCCTTTCCGGATCTGTGTTTCTTTATTATTAGTCTGTGGACAGACCCTACCACACTCGTAGATCGGCTTGTCATACTTCTGAATAAACTTAATACAGCTGTGTGAATAAATGAGTTGGTAAAGTATCAAATTAAATTAAAGCTTTCCAAAATAAGATGTATGTACCTAGTTTTCTATGTTGATAAAAACATCTGAGACAACAACAAATACAAACGTTGGGGTATGAATAGTATTTGAAGGCGCTGTGATTGGAATGTATTATAACATTTTATAGTGTATTGTTTGTCCAGAAAGATTATTTCTCTGTAGTAATTTCTCAATGTTGCTCTATTTTGGCGGTAGTGAGTGCATTAGTCATCCTGGCATTTATTTAATACAGAAATTATATAAAACTGATCGAGTATTTTGTTGAAGGACAGTCTTTGCTTAATGCAAGATGATTAAAACCCTTACAGCTAGACCTCTGTCCTAGACCGCTGGTTGAACCCATTAAAGAAGCTCTGAACCAATAAAGTGAAAATAAAAAAAGAAAAGACAAGACAAACACATTTCTGAACAAGTCTCACTTTGGCTTGATCTGTATAAGATAGCTGATGACACATAAGAAAGGTTAGTATCTGCTCCCTGAGCCCAGTAAGAAGTTTTGTGAATAAAGAATAAGAATATGGTGGAGTGGTAGTACTGGTAAGAAGGAAGTACTGCCTTCACCACCTTCACAAATACCTGTTCGAGCTACACCGAAAATAGGCTGGACGTTCTGTCCCACAACTGTCCCACTGAGCTCAATTTGGTAGTCTGTATCCTCGGTGAGACCTGACACCATTTCCGTTCTCTTCTCTCCCGGTACGATTATCTGCCTTGGCTGAGCCAATCCCTCCGAGTCAGAGATCGTAATGACAAAAGTTTCAAAGACTTCTTCCGGAGCCGTCCACTGAAGCAGAAATCCATCAGGCTTGTTGTTGGAGATGAAAAGATGTTCCACCGCAGGTTCTGCTTCTGGATGGATAAAGGAATACAGGTGTTCCATTTCTGGGCTCCAAACATACTCTCAAGAGATTAGTAGTGGTGATTTAGGTCTTTCAACCAACTGATCATTTAAAATGCTTTTCTATGTTTCTCTTTTTTTCTTCATCTGCTAGGTGAAGAGTGCAGAGAAAGGAGTTTTAGTGGGCATTGTTGTCAGACCTGCTTATTACATAAATGAACATGTTCCAGTTAGTCAGACATGCAAAAAGAAAGGCTTTGAAAGTGCTCCAAACGGCAGGTTAGTAGGGAAGCCTGGTCTTTAATTAAAGATTGTTTATACTTGGTTATTTCGTGTGGTTTATATCCAAATCTATTAAGATTATACCATCATGCATTTACAATGCTAGTCAACTGTGTATTTGTCAAATAATAAGAGTGGTCTTAGTCTACATTTGTTTAATATAAATGATGTTTTGCAGCATCTGGTTTAGATTCTGTAGAGTCCACTTTAGCCCCCTGCCTCCCAAGTGGCGCCACAAAAAGGCATTCACCCTATAAAAGCTGATTTTAGTTGAATTAAGGTTGTCATGCCATCAAAGCCATTTCTGCTGGACTGCTGGATGGCATGAGTATCTGCCAACATGACGTCAAGAATTTATCAGCTTTATTAGCTATCTTTCATCACTATCTGTGTTCTTAATTATAGTAAAATCCTGCATTGGGGATATCTGTAAAGTTAATTAAATATATATACAAATATATTTGAATTAAACTGACCTAACAATGCCATGGTGATCAATGGCCAGGAGTCCAAAAGAGCATAACTGGTCTCTTTTGGATCACTGTTAGACTAACCAATCACAGGCATCTAGAAGTGAATCTTCACCTTCCTAATAACCCTGAGCAACCAACAATCGCTGACCTGGCTGAGGAGGACTGCAAGCTAGCACGTGTGTCCTCCAATCATGTGAAGTCACCAGCCAGACACATATTCCTCACAGAAAACCCCACCACCTATCCTGTCTGAAGTCTTCAGCTGTCTGTGCCACACCTCCACCAGACATGGTGTGAGTCCTTGTTACAGCAGCAAAGAGACAATTTCCTGTCTGGTCTTTCCTTCCTTAGACACCGCTAATTATGTTGTGTTGCTTTGGTGAGCAACATGAGACTTGAGACTTGGGTCTTGGTGGTTGTCAAGCGTATAACACTGCTGCACCCAAGCGCAGATGTACCTGGCTCACCACATCTCAAAGGAAGCATGTGCTACACCTAACTACACCCCCCGATTGTATTTGAGTAATTGAGAGACTCAGCTAGAGGGTACAAACTGTTAACAGATAAACTGTTATACAGAGGACTGAAGTGTGGCATCTACACCAAGTATACATTCTTCATCAGTAATAGCGTATTACAGATGGTATCATGAGGAAAAAATAATTATAGGGCACAAATAAATCCACTTTCATCCCTTGGGAAATGAGTCACCATGTAATTGAGTGCAAATGGAATCTTCTGTGCAATTTGCTCAAACAAACAATCATGTTTTCCACAGCAAGTTGGTCAGCTATCAATAGTCATAGGGTGGCTCTCTAATTTACTTGGTCTCTATCACGTCATTCTATGACCACCACAAAGCTTGACTGCCTCCACTTGCCAAGTCATACCAAGTCATGAACAGTGGGAATTTGATCTATGTAGCAACTTCAATGCGTAACACTAAACCCTTAAAGTTATTCATAATTCATCAACATGTAGTGTTACTGGAGATCACTAGAGTAGCACATGAGGAAAACCTGACGTTTGCACTCTTTCATCCTGGTTTCATTATTCATAAACCATTAAGCACTAAAATAGAATCAAGTAGATTAGAATAGGTATAACTGTAGCTTTGTAACAATGGTTGTAACTATGCTGTGTGACAATTAAGGATTTATTTAGGTAAAGGATTAGTTTACATGAGACCTGGGCTAATTTTGTGTTAATTAGTGTTTTTATCCCACTCCAGTTGAGCCAGTCTGTGCTTTTTTTTCCCTTCCTCCTCTAAAAAATTACAGACCAAAAGATTGTGACTGCTTTTACTTGCTCTATTCAGGTCACCTATAACGAGACAGATGCTTTGGAAAAGTCTCTAAAGTATTTACTTGGTAAAGGTCACATAGCTTTGTCTCCAAACTCTCTACACTGGGAGTCAGGTCGATGGAAAAAGAAAATAGTCAATAAAAAGAGAAGTGCAATCCAGCAAGCTAATGGCTTTTGCAACCATTATTTCTTCTGTGAGTAAATGATAGGAACACTGTTGACTTTCATGTGCCCTTATTAATATGGCTAGTTTGACAGCACCAACTTTAAAATATATGGAACAGTGGTATTTCTCCCAGGGTTTTAAATAAAAAATGGGTCTGCCATTAATTATAAATAGTTGGAACACAGTTTACACTACCCACAGTAGAGCTAGCTTTACACTGCCATGAGCTTAGAAACAGCTGATGGGTGTTGATTCTGAAACATCATCTTCTTTCCTGTGCAGTGACAATTTGGGATTTCTTCTCTTCGCAAGACACATTTGTTTCATGTACTTTGATGGGTGCAGTCAAACTAAACTTAATTACATAGATGGAGAAGTCACTATTAAGGAATTAGGACATGCCACATCCTAGTAGTAAAGTAGTAAAAAGTAATAAAAATCATTATTGAATGTTTAAAAAAAATAATACATCTAAATTGCTGCATGTATTTAGTAATGTAAAAAGTGTTGTAATATTTTTGTTTATGCAATTTTCCCCTTTTTTTATTTTAGCGCATCCAATTACCCAATAGCATTATGCTTCCTCTCTACTGGTGCTGACCCCCGCCCTGATTGAGGAGGGCGAGACTAACACAAGGCGCGTTCATATGCGGATCAGCTTTGTGTACAAAGAGCCACGGCCTGTCCACATTGTCTGCAAACTTCACTCATGTATTCAATTTCTTTACTGCATATTTTATCCTGATGAATCCTAAAGTCCGAGAGGAGATCCTGAGTCCGAGAAGGCAGAGCTAACAAGCATATTTGGTTTAAGTAAACTGAAAGACATGCAAGTTTGCCTGGTTATTAAAAACTAGACAATTAGACAATTTTGCCCTACCCTAATGACAGGGTGACAGCTTTTCTGTTGAACCATTTGAGTCTGCCTGTCTATAACTAGTGCACACCTGCAGCCCCGGCTAGGCCTAAATGCTGTTGAGGGGAGGCTGGTGGTCCACGTGCCTCGTTTTATTGTCCCATTAAGAGAACCTCGAGCAGCCGCAAAGTTTTCTGCTGAGCCGAGGCTAAATCAGCGAATTTGATTCTCATTATGTCAGCAAAACGCTAACCTTAGTTTCTCCAGAGTGTAAACTTTTATTCCATTCTTACACAAATACCTAAAGGTGAAATGATAGAAGGTTTAGGAGCCATGTTGGTTAGAAATGAAAGTGAGTAAGCATGAAGTAATGATGTACAAAATGATGTACAGTCAAAAGCAGAGCCATTAGACTCAGCAGATAATAATGAATAAATAATTAGAACAACTTGCTTGTTTTCCGATCGAACAAATAGCAGGATAAAATTAGCACACATTAACACAACTTTTTATTTGTCCTAAACTGAACTCACTACACAGATGAGGCCTCAAAATACTTAACGATGCTAAACCTCTTTATTCTTACTTCTGAGCTCTGGAGTGACTGAAGACTCACTAGCCGTTCGTCATGAAAAAGAGAAGTGGTTGAAAATAAACACGAGTGAGTACAGACCCCGTGGAGCCGTCACTCTTCATTAGCATAGAGCGCTAGCTGGAGGGTTTGTCAGAAGGAGCAGTTCAGGGGGGTTATGTGTGGGCGTTCCGAGAGTGCTAAAGTGGTAACTGCAGATCACTTTCATCAAACTGGTCTCCCCGAGTCTTTCGTATTGGACAAAGAACCATCTGTTCAGGCGGGAGGAATGAGAGCCAGGCTATTCTACAGAAAAGAAGAGGTCGTGCTACCAAAAGCTCTCGGCTCAGTCACCTGACAGGGTTGGCATTCTCATATATTTAAGGCAACTGAGCTAAATGAAACGTACAGAGATACAGTGATTCCTGGTAAATAGCCAAACTTTTCACAGACATTACCTAGATGGCAAACCCACGTCTTAAAGACCCTAAAGCTGTGTAGCCCCCTCATTGTTTGCTGCTTTACCATACCATTACTTTCACCTCCTAAAAAACCCAAGAGGTCGACGGGCTAAGATACCACAGCACACCTTCAGGGGTCTAGTGGAGTTCATGCCTCGATGGGTCAGGGCTGTTTTGGCAGCAAATAGGGGGACCAATCCAATATTAAGAAGGTGGTCATAATGTTATGCCTCATCATGTATAAAATATAATCCTTATATAATCCTTGATTCTACACTCACTGTTTATGTTATCAGCTCCACTTACCATATAGAAGCACTTTGTAGTTCTACAATTACTGACTGTAGTCCATCTTGCATGCTTTGTTAGCCCCCTTTCATGCTGTTCTTCAATAGTCTCTCACAGGACCACCACAGAGCAGGTATTATTTAGGTGATGGATCATTCTCAGCACTGCAGTGACACTGACATGGTGGTGGTGTGTTAGTGTGTGTTGTGCTGGTATGAGTGGATCAGACACAGCAGCGCTGCTGGAGTTTTTAAACACCTCACTGTCACTGCTGGACTAAGAATAGTCCACCTACCAAAAATATATCCAGCCAACAGCACCCCATGGGCAGTGTCTTGTGACCACTGATGAAGGTCTAGAAGATGACCAACTCAAACAGCAGCAATAGATGAGCAATCGTCTCTGACTTTACATCTACAAGGTGGACCAACTAGGTAGGAGTGTCTAATAGAGTGGACAGTGAGTGGACACGGTATTTTAAAACTCCAGCAGCGCTGCTGTGTCTGATCCACTCATACCAGCACAACACACACTAACACACCACCACCATGTCAGTGTCACTGCAGTGCTGAGAATGATCCATCACCTAAATAATACCTGCTCTGTGGGGGTCCTGTGGGGGTCCTGACCATTGAAGAACAGCATGAAAGGGGACTAACAAAGCATGCAGAGAAACAGATGGACTACAGTCAGTAATTGTATAACTACAAAGTGCTCCTATATGGTAAGTGGAGCTTATAAAATGGACAGTGAGTGTAGGAACAAGGAGGTGGTTTTAATGTTATGGCTGATCAGTGTATAATTACAGTACGTTACATTTATGATCAAGTGTCCAAATACTTTTGGCCCTATAGTGTAGAAGAGAAAGACCTTGGTATGTAGTTTGTTGTTTTACAAATTAAGACATTAACAAGTAATTGATATTATATTATGATCCTATATCTAAAGACGCATTGCTATACCATAATTTACTGTCATTCAAGTCTGCTGTTTCATTCTGATCAGTCAGCCTCTGTCTTTGTACCTATTAGCATGCACGCCCGAGCATCAACCCTTACAGCCCCTGCAGCCGCTGCCTGATAAATGCCAAGAAAATGTGTGAAAGCCGGGTACAGAATGAAGACGGCCGCGGAGTTCCAACAACCGGCTCTGCATACTGACGAGATCTTTCACAAGAAATGACAAAAACTCATTGGGATCACTTCCCTGGCAAGGCGATCCTGCCCAGTCGGCATCTTTATACGCCGAACTATGACTCGGAGCTAATAACCGGCGGTCGAGCGGTCTGGGGCTCGGTTGCTGGGATTATTTTAATCTCCCACCTTTAGAAGGCTTTGAAATGTTTCCTTTTTTTGAAACATAATGATTTTGGTACCACAATATGAAGCTCACAGACACGCCTGCCATATGTGTAGCTTAGCGAGGCCAGGTTCAAATAAAAGCCTATTATTAAAATGACTTTTTGTTGGCGGAAAGTCGTAAATAAAGCTGTGATCACAGAGGGTGACTGGCGTGTACATCTGCGCTCTCTGTTTGTGATTAGGCGGTGCAGAGGTCTCCATTATCCGCTCCTGCAGGTGTGCGCTGAATGTCGGCGTGCTCCGACATGTACCGTAATTGGATAGAAAGCTTTGAGTGAAATGGTAAAATGTTGGTACTGGATCGACAAAAGAGGTGCTGGGAAAACGTAAGTTTAAAGAGGTAAAGTTTACATTAAGGGGTCAGGTAATGGCATGTTTGGTAGGAAACATTGCTAATGTCTGTTTTGATGACAGGACTTTAATAAAAAGTGGTTTGGTTTGGAGCATTTTATTTGAGACTATTCGTAGGAGTTGGGACGTGTAGCAATAGGTGGGCTACACAGCTTTAGGGTCTTTGGGACGTGGGTTCGCCATCTAATGTCTGTGTAAAGTCTGGCTATGCAGTTAACTGTCAGTGGTATTATAACAATATGGAAGTGATTGGGAACAACAGCAACTCTGCCACAGAGTGGTAGGCCACGTAAAATGACAGAGCGGGGTCAGCGGATGCTGAGGCGCATAGTGCGCAGAGGTCACCAACTTTCTGCTGAGTCAATCGCTACAGACCTCCAAACTTCATGTGGCCTTCAGATTAGCTCAAGAACAGTGCGTAGAGAGCTTCATGGAATGGGTTTCCATGGCTGAGCAGCTTCATTCAAGCCTTATATCACCAAGCGCAATGCAAAGCGTCAAAGATGCAGTGGTGTAAAGCACGCCGCCACTGGACTCTAGAGCAGTGGAGACGTGTTCTCTGGATGGACAAGTGTAAAGTTTGGTGAAGGGGGGATTATGGTGTGTGGTTGTTTTTCAGGATTTGGGCTTGGCCCCTTAGTTCCAGTGAAAGGAACTCTTAATGCTTCAGCATACCAGGAGATTTTGGACAATTTCATGCTCCCAACTTTGTGGGAACAGTTTGGGGATGGCCCCTTCCTGTTCCAACATGTGCACAAAGCAAGGTCCATAAAGACATGGATGAGCAAGTTTGGTGTGGAAGAGCTTGACTGGCCTGCACAGAGTCCTGACCTCAACCCGATAGAACACCTTTGGGATGAATTAGAGCGGAGACTGTGAGCCAGGCCTTCTCGTCCAACATCAGTGTCTGACCTCACAAATGCGCTTTTGGAAAAATGGTAAAAAATTCCCATAAACACACTCCTAAACCTTGTGGAAAGCCTTCCCAGAAGAGTTGAAACTGTTATAGCTGCAAATGGTGGGCCAACATCATATTAAACCCTATGAATTAAGAATGGGACGTCACTCAAGTTCATATGCGTGTAAAGGCAGACGAGCGAATACTTTTGGCAATATAGTGTATGTGTTAGACGTTAGTCCTCCTTTACCAGCTAGTCTGTTAATCACCATGCAAAGTAGTTAGTACTAATCTAAAAGCCTTCATAGGAAAATATTCTTAGTAAAGATAAGATAAGAGAACGTGCCAAAAGTGAGACTTGATGCTGCGGCACCCAGCATGAAATGATACCTGTGATGGCCTCGGCAAACACCGGATCTAAGAGATCTCCTCTGTACAGGCTGTATAGAGTGACCCTGTAGAAAGTGTGGGGAGAAAGACCACTGACAGCCAAGCTACGCTCCTGTCCAGACAGAGTGTGGTTCTGGCCCTCGGTCAGGCCATCAGGGTCAGCGACCTCGATCACAAAACCTTCAAACTGTTCACTCTTCGGCTCCCAGGAAATATTGAACCCGTCCCAGGATATGGATGAAATGGTGATGTTGCCCACCTGGGGCTTTTCATTGTCTAGATAATAAACAGAAAAGATTAGGCTCACAGGAAGCGAAGAAGAATATAAGGATTTAAAGAAATGGGATGAGACGAGATGTTTGGTGCAGTCATATTGTTCTTCAGCTCAAGGATGATAAAGTTCTGAAAAGCAGCAAGGTTTATTTACAAGAAATATATTACATAAACCAATTTCAACTTTATTCAGTCATTAATTCATCCATACATAACATATGCTCATTTAGTGACCACTTTATCCTGGTCAACCTTATGATTGGTCAGGAGCCTATTCTGGAAACACTGGGAATACAACCATGACAGGAGAGCCTGTCTATTACACTGCATCACACACTCAGTTACTTATAGTTACTCATGAGCATGGAAGGTGGGAGGACACCTAAGTACCTGATTGTAGATTGTCACCAAGGTTGGAACTGAACGTTGGTCCCTGAAGCTGTGTGGCACCAACACCACAACTGATTTAGTAAATATACCTGATCCTACATCTTATTTATTTAACTACAGTTAGTGTTGTTTTATATAATACATAATACTTCATACTTAATAATTCAAGTGTATCTGTTTTATAGGGTGGCACTAGAGAGGGCTACACAGCTTTAGGGTTTTTGGGACATGGGTTTGCCATCTAGGTAATGTCTGTGTAAAGTCTGTCTATGCAGACTTGGGTCTGCAGATGTGGGTTTGCCATCTAGGTAATGTCTGTGTAAAGTCTGGCCAGACCCACGTCAGACCCACGTCCCAAAGACCCTAAAGCTGTGTAACCCTCTCTAGTGCCACAGTATAGATTTGTCACGTTAAACTACACACAAGGTGGGAACTGAACGTTGGTCCTTGAAGCCGTGTGGCACCAACACTACAAATTGTGTTGGCTAGATGACTGGGTCAGAGCATCTCCAAAACTGCAGCTCTTGTGGGGTGTTCCCGGTCTGCAGTGGTCAGTATCTACCAAAAGTGGTCCGAGGAAGGAACAGTGGTAAACCGGCGACAGGGTCATGGGCGGCCAAGGCTCATTGATGTAAGTGGGGAGCGAAGGCTGGCCCGTGTGGTCCGATCCAACAGACGAGTTACTGTAGCTCAAATTGCTGAAGAAGTAAATGCTGGTTCTGAGAGAAAGGTGTCAGAATACACAGTGCATCACAGTTTGTTGCATATGGGAACCATGTTGCTAAATGTAAATAGAAAGATTTGTGGTCAGTCTGGGTAATAATGTAATAAACCTTAGCTGGTGTCCAGAAACAGGATGTGTTTTGGCTGAACTGTGTACAGCAACACAGCAGAACTGTTGTGCTGTTTTTAACAGACACAAATCTGTGGGCCAAATGTGAACTCAGCATCATTTTGGCCAGTTTCTGCTCTTGATGTGACATTCCGTGCACTTTATTTTTTAAGGTAAAATATTTGTATAGTTTTTATATTCTACTATTAGTTTTACACAAATTTTAAATATTTATATATTTAAATAATATATTATATTATTATATTTATATATTAAAGAAGTGAATTTTTTATTTAATTAACTTGGTTTTATATATTATTTTATTTTACATTTTCTAAGCATTTATTAAAACATTATTTAGAAATTTAAGACTTCATGACAGATGTATATCACTGCAATTATTTAAACCTCTTTTCTAAAACAGCAACACTAAGAGCACAACATATAAAACAAGTAAACATTTCCATTTTTCTTCTCTGTGAGTGGCGTAATAAACATCTGTTTGGTGACATTTAGCTAAATTCCATCTGTTATATACAGGAACAAACATCTGCTCATGCACCGTAATAACAATCACGGCATATACAAAAATCTGTACTAATAAACAGACTCGTTTTAGCATCCATGCAACTGACCGCAGCTGGCAGAGGAAGCTCTGGTATTAATGGCTCTGGGTGAAGCCATTAAATGTTGAAGGTTCATTGTAGTCTGCTTGAGCAGAAGTACACTGAACACTTCAAATGCAGGAGGAAGCCATGCAGAGAAGCGCTACCCATAACTGAATTAACACTCTGTTCCATCAGCATTCAGCAGAGGAGGGCTGTAGATGCACCATAGGCTCCCATTATCCTCTTAATGCACATTCAAGTGGGTACAAGCTCGGTGGAGAATGGAGTAAATGACAATGGGGATGCCTGAATGAATGATCTTTGTTGAGTAAACTCAAAACTGTCAATGATTGGACCGGATAATGAATCATTCCCATGCAAGTCAATGTGTTTTGAAGCCGAGTGATGAATACATGCATCTAATTAACTTATACAGGTCAAAGATTTAATTAGTCTTTTTTGTGTCTGAATGTGCTCTTCTTTAGGACTCCAAACTTACTTTTAAGTCATTAGGTTACAATTGTGATGCAAATCTCTACATGTAATGACATCTTGGGATTTAAAACTTTTATTTTTTTGTGAGAAAAGTCAGAAGGGTAGAAAGAGCTCCAAGAAATAAAGAGTGGCATCAACCAACGACAGTGCTTTTTTGTTTAATGTCAATAGGTTGGGCACTTGGACAAACCTTATGGTTGGTTGTTGGCCAAATTAACAGAGTTAATGTGTAAGACAAATAGCCAAAAACAGCCATAATGGGGCAAAAAAGTGTTATACTGTTTGTTTTGGTGAACAAACATCAAAGGAAGCTGCCAAATGTGCACTAGTACTACATAAGCTTCTAAATTATGTAAGTTTAGAAGCTCATCCATCAATGGACTGTGTATGACTTACCAGTCAGTAATATGGTCACATCAGATGCAGTTTTGCTTGGGCGAAATAAACGTCTAAATGAAATTCTATACAGATTTTTGTGTTCTGGATGCTTTTAACTATATTTAAATAGGTTCTTTGGTTACAGTCTAATCTACTTTAAACAAGCAGGCAATGGGCCCAACCGCTGCAAGCCACTGCGGCCAAACTATTATAAAAAACGGTTATAAAAGCTAGGTAAGGCAAAATGTTAGTGGAAAACTGTCAAATGGAGAAATAATTATATATCATTTTACTTTATATAAAATCTTAAATCTTAAGACATAAGATTTTGAATCTTAAAAAGCAATAACTTTCAGAGATAAAAAGACATTCTACCTTGACCATTTTCAAAGTTTTGCCAGTCAAACGTTTTTGAACACCATTCATATCAGCATTTCATAAGCAATACAGTGATTAGCTCACTAACAGACAACAGAATCCTCTCTCACTTTTACTGAAAACAAATCGAGACACATACTTTGCACGCTTGTGGAGCCTTTTATCTGTTGGGTATAGTATTTTACCCTCTAAGTGTACCAGTTTATGTATTTTATGTATGTAACCCTGTGTTCAGCCCAGCAAGTATGTAAAGCCTATAGTGATTTTGGGAGACAGAGCCAAAGCAACACTGGTAACCAGTCAACTGCTAGTGTAAAAGCAGGGTGTGGCTAACATGCTTCCTTTGAGATACTTTTTGGACAGTAATTTTTATACAGTATGTAACATTTTAGATGCCAGCAAATGGTTTGTGTTGCTTAAAAGAAAGCAATGGAGAGTGGTCAAATAGTTCATTTTATTGGACTGGCAGCGTAAAATCTATGTCATTGCCAGGGATTTAACCTCCTAGAGATAGGGTTAGTCTTTGTTGGGCCACTTTTTTACATGTTTTTTTTTAATTTCATGCCATTTTGTCAGGTGTTCAAAATCCTATGACTGATGTGTGTATATATATCAATATATATACACACACACGCACAGTGGGGGCCAAAAACCTGTATACAGGCATCAAGGGATGAATGTAAATCACTGTTGAAAATTATACTACACGCTGCTACCGTAACTTAATTCAACTTAGGAAAAGTCAATAGGTATTAAAGTGTATACACGTTTTTTGCCCCCTCTGTGTATACTGGTGATTGGTGATACCACAATGGTGATTATGGTGCTTTTTCCGCAGACATGCTCTTACAAGATTCATTCCACAAATATCGATCAGTTCATTCATGCATTCATCTTTGATTTCTTTTGCTCTACTACGTTTGTCGTAGGAGCATTTACACACATGCAAACTGGAGGATAAAACAGAACATAAGCCATACAGCAATTGAAACTCTAAAACACGTTGTTGGTGCATTTCTCATCTAAATAATTTCTATACAATTTCTAGACTAACTGCTGATGTATACATACAGTGTATCACAAAAGTGAGTACACCCCTCACATTTCTGCAAATATTTCATTATATCTTTTCATGGGACAACACTATAGACATGAAACTTGGATATAACTTAGAGTAGTCAGTGTACAGCTTGTATAGCAGTGTAGATTTACTGTCTTCTGAAAATAACTCAACACACAGCCATTAATGTCTAAATAGCTGGCAACATAAGTGAGTACACCCCACAGTGAACATGTCCAAATTGTGCCCAAATGTGTCGTTGTCCCTCCCTGGTGTCATGTGTCAAGGTCCCAGGTGTAAATGGGGAGCAGGGCTGTTAAATTTGGTGTTTTGGGTACAATTCTCTCATACTGGCCACTGGATATTCAACATGGCACCTCATGGCAAAGAACTCTCTGAGGATGTGAGAAATAGAATTGTTGCTCTCCACAAAGATGGCCTGGGCTATAAGAAGATTGCTAACACCCTGAAACTGAGCTACAGCATGGTGGCCAAGGTCATACAGCGGTTTTCCAGAACAGGTTCCACTCGGAACAGGCTTCGCCAGGGTCGACCAAAGAAGTTGAGTCCACGTGTTCGGCGTCATATCCAGAGGTTGGCTTTAAAAAATAGACACATGAGTGCTGCCAGCATTGCTGCAGAGGTTGAAGACGTGGGAGGTCAGCCTGTCAGTGCTCAGACCATACGCCGCACACTGCATCAACTCGGTCTGCATGGTCGTCATCCCAGAAGGAAGCTGACGCACAAGAAAGCCAGCAAACAGTTTGCTGAAAACAAGCAGTCCAAGAACATGGATTACTGGAATGCCCTGTGGTCTGACGAGACCAAGATAAACTTGTTTGGCTCAGATGGTGTCCAGCATGTGTGGCGGCGCCCTGGTGAGAAGTACCAAGACAACTGTATCTTGCCTACAGTCAAGCATGATGGTGGTAGCATCATGGTCTTGGGCTGTATGAGTGTTGCTGGCACTGGGGAGCTGCGGTTCATTGAGGGAAACATGAATTCCAACATGTACTGTGACATTCTGAAACAGAGCATGATCCCCTCTCTTCGAAAACTGGGCCTCATGGCAGTTTTCCAACAGGATAACGACCCCAAACACAACCTCCAAGATGACAACTGCCTTGCTGAGGAAGCTGAAGGTAAAGGTGATGGACTAAATCCAATTGAGCACCTGTGGCGCATCCTCAAGTGGAAGGTGGAGGAGTTCAAGGTGTCTAACATCCACCAGCTCCGTGATGTCATCATGGAGGAGTGGAAGAGGATTCCAGTAGCAACCTGTGCAGCTCTGGTGAATTCCATGCCCAGGAGGGTTAAGGCAGTGCTGGATAATAATGGTGGTCACACAAAATATTGACACTTTGGGCACAATTTGGACATGTTCACTGTGGGGTGTACTCACTTATGTTGCCAGCCATTTAGACATTAATGGCTGTGTGTTGAGTTATTTTCAGAAGACAGTAAATCTACACTGCTATACAAGTTGTACACTGACTACTCTAAGTTATATCCAAGTTTTATTTCTATAGTGTTGTCCCATGAAAAGATATAATAAAATATTTGCAGAAATGTGAGGGGTGTACTCACTTTTGTGACACACTGTACATTGGTCCCTAAATGGGTCCTCAGCCCTGGATACTTAAGCAGAGATTCCTGCAATCCATGTTTCCAGTGGTACCCACCAATTGTGCATCAGACCAAGAGGATCCCACCACCCTCTTCTTGTCCCTCTATGGGATTGTGGTGTATGTTCCATGTTTGGGGCTGATAATGGTAGCAGAAATGATTCTGTGGGATTATAGTGGTGCTGATTGCAGAGACAATGTTTTAACAGGATCTCCCCCACAGTTCATCCAAGTGAAATCCCACAAAACCACAGGGGAGTGGCCTCATTCCGACAATTATCACATGAATGTGCTTTGTGTGTCTGTGTGGGTGTCTGTTTTCACATCTATGCTTCTCATTTTGTCCCCATCAATTTTAATGTATGTTTCTAATTTAGTTCTACAATTTGCAGTCACTCTGTAAAGACAAACGTGTCCAACTGTTTTCTAAAAAGTGTTCAAGGACAATTTCTGCTTGAATAACAAATAGTATGTAAAAACCACAACATTGTGGTATTTATAGTGTCGTTATTTATTATATAATTATTCTTAATAGTAGCATGCATTTGGTTGGAGGATTTGCTTTTGCTTAATGGCTATTATTGGACACACTTCAACTTAGAACTACATTTAAAAGTCATAAATAACTTTATGGTTTGCAAATCCCTACCAAACACAGACTGGAAGACAAATACATTCAATTCTCCAGTCTTTCCAAGCAAGAATTGCTGAGACTCTAGAGAGCATTTTCAATTACATGATTTTGGCGTTTGAAGACCTGAACATCGTATTCCAGATCAGTTTATCATACACTGCTAGAGCAACCATGGTCAACTGTAAGATAATATATAGAATAGAATATAATGCCTTTATTTGTCATTTATACATATACAGTACAACGAAATTCGTTCTACGCATATCCCAGCTTGTTTGGAAGCTGGGGTCAGAGAGCAGGGTCAACTATCGTACGGTGCCCCTGGAGCAGAAAGGGTTAAGGGCCTTGCTCAAGGGCCCAACAGTGGCTGCATGGCTGAGCTGGGATTTGAACTTTAAACCTTTCAATTGATAGTCTGAAGCTCTACCCACTACGCTACCACTGATAAAAAGAAGCCACCACAGCCTAATCAAACACCTTTGGGATGATCTGGAATGCTGACTATGATCTAGGTCTTACCACCCAGTATCATTTACTACTAGTGTCCCTAGGGCTTTTTGTTTAAAGTGTAGAGGCTGTTAAGGTAGCAAAGAATGAACCCATGGTTTTGGAACTGGATATTTAACAAGCACATATGGATGTAATATTCGGGTGTTCATTTACATTGGACCATGTGGTGCATATACACACATACGTGTAGAAAAGACCATAAGAAAAATATTTATTTCTCTAACCATACCAGCTTCTCACTATGTACATGTATCATTTCCATCTATTCCTTGTCAGGCCTCATTTTCCCTAATGTCATGTAAATTTTTTTCCTCTTTAAGACTATCCAGTTAAGTAACAACGAGAATCCACCATAATGAAATGTTTAGTTTGGACACTTGTGCAACACCACATAAGCTTTTAAAAATGCCACGATCTAATGCATTTTTTTCCTTTTGTTGCTTCACTAAATAAAATAAATCCACATGCTGCTGCTGAAACGGTTCCAACAATGTAAAGTTGGAACAAACAATGAATTCAATTCATTCCTGAGTTTGGGTCTTGTGCCTGGCAGTAGGCGCGTTTATAGAGGAAATGGTCTTCTGAGCCCAGAGGAAACATAATTAAATTTTTGCAATGTGCTAAATCAATACTTTCATCTTCCAAAAGAAATATTGATGCATTTTCAGGTAGAAAACCATATATAATTCAATCCTTGTTCTGGCTGCCATACTTTATAATTAAATGAATGAAGTTACAATATAAAAATCTCTCTTTCTTTATGGAAGAAATCAGGGCTATAAGTTTTAGTCAGTCTAAAACTAATATTTTTTTTCTCTTTGGCCCTGTTCACATAGAATGTTTTTCTATGCTGAAGTGGGCTACTGTAATTGCTAACACAGTCTTGTTAGAACCTATCAGGTCAAAACAGCATACTTATATTAGGTTAGACTGAGGTATGTTCAAAACCGTGAGCCTGCAGCTTTTAACTTTAAATCTATATTTCAGTATGTGGGTGCATTTTAGTTCTCTTGTACATGACATGCATGTCATGTTTGTTTTAAAAATGCAGTACCAGTGTTGTTGGACTTTTTTAAACAAATGGAAAACACATGTTAGCCAAAAAGAAAATACATTTCAGTAATGTTGTAGCTTTGTGTGTGTGTTTTTTCCAATGCTGGGTCAAAAATATGCATACAGCGAGAGGTTTAGATGCTGCTGCACAATGAAAAAAGCCCCTGCTCCAAAACTGGCACCTTTAAGCTTGACTAACGTTAGATTATGATTAAAATGGACAGAGAAATGTTTCCAAACTTTCTTTTAACATAATGTGACCACTGTTCTATGCTCTTTTTAGTACAGGTGCAGTCAAACTAGCCCTATTTATTCGGGCACACAGAGGCCACCAGCTGTAGTTAATCATAATCAGTAATAACATATTAAGAGTTTATGTTACAAAGTTGAAAGACTTAACACAACGTTCCTCACCACCAGTTTAATAATCTTGACTGCTGAACATAGAGTTGCAAATATCTTTTAAAAGTTTAAATTACATTTGACTTCAACAGTAAATTTGGAGCATAGTAACTTCCACTGGTCATGTACCTTAAAAATATATATTTAATAACAGTGCTTTTATAAATAAAATTAGGCACTTTTATTTTTTGTAAATTCGTATAGTGTTATCTTTTACTAAAATAATTGTATAACACACCACACTGTTAATATTTGGATGCACTAATAATTACCGTGGCGGCACTCTGGTCCTCCCCTGTCTGCATGGGTTACCTTCGCTCCCACCTCTTAAAATCATGTAGCTGGTAAATTAGCAAATTCAAATTCCCAGTAGGTGTAAATAAGTCAGTAAATGGATGAACATGTGATGCCCTAATAGACTGAGGCCCTGTCCAGAGTGTATTTCTAATAATTCTCCAGGTTTCTCAAAAGTTACCAAAGATACATTTAGAAAAAAATAAAATCATGAATAAATAAATAACACATTGCTAGAAACATATTGTGGTTTCCAGCATAGGAGGAAAATTATATATTATAATATATAATTATATAACTCGATTTGTTTTTAAGGTACACCAACTTTACACTAGGAGGCTGCATGTAAAACAAATTTAAATAACAAGGTTTCACCTTCCCTCCATTAAAGAACTGGTGTTTGATAATTGAAGATCTGTGAATAAAGTAACGTTTAAGCAGTGTCGGACTGACCTGTGGATCCTGAGATGGTAGCTGGTGCACTCTTCTTCCTGCCTCGTTCTGATGTCAGAGTGATGGTGTACACCATGCCAGGGTTCAGGTTCCTCAGAACATGAGTGTTGGCGCTGCCTGGAACCTCCAGTTCAGTCTTGTGACCATCGGCAGACACAAACACCAGTCTGTACACGTCAATCTTGGCTAAAGGTCTTTTCCAGGCCAACATCAGTGAGGTTTCTGTGGTCTCGGTCACCTCTAGTCCCTTAGGAGTATCGAGCTCTGACAGGGTTGGTGAGATTAAGTTAAATTATACTATTTTTTACAAGATGGAGAGATTTGTGTTTAGGTTGTGCGTATTGTATGAGAAAGTCTTACCAGTTACAGCATTGGTGGTGGCAGGCAAGCTTTCCTTTTCATCCTTGATTGCTGTCACTCCCAGACCATACTCTGTACCAGGCCTGAGACCTGCAGGAGAAAGCAGCAGAATAGAAGTACAATTAAGTGCATGGGTAAAGAATTAATTCCAACCATACACACAAACTCAGAATGTAAATGACACCATAGCTACAAATCTGGAAGGTTTTAGCTAACACAGGGTAATGATGGCTCAGCTGTGAAGGTAACATTCTATGATTCAATGGTTAAAGATAATCAACATTATTTTGTAGTTGATTTTGTAAATATAGGCTCATATTGAAACTGATTTGTCCAACATGCTTAAAAGAAGGTTAAAAGAAGAGGCAATTTAACACTAGGAATGTTGTGAAATTTTCTTTTTGTTTCTGTTGTTTGTAACACCATGGTAACCCGTGAGCCATTTCCATGCCAGAAAGTGTCAGTACTGGGTCTGAAATATTGTCTCCAGACTACTAATCTGATCCTTATTTTGTCTAGTCATCTAGATCGGGGTTTTCAGGTCTGCTGCTGACTGGAATTTAAGGAGGTTGGTTGTCTTTTTTAGGGCTAAGGTGTCCTTCAAAGTAAACTTCATTCTCTTTTAGTGGTTGTAAAATGTTCAAAAAACATCTAATATAGGTGATGCAATTAGATTTGTGTGTAAAAGAAACAGCCAGAAAAAAGCCACATCCTTTCTGAGCAAAGCTGGATTGATGTATTACCAAAAACAAATCCAACAATTTAAGCATACAGTTCAACAAGCGATTGCAAAAATATCAAGGTTTTGGGCACCCAGGTGGCGCAGCGGGAAATTCCGCTAGCACAACAGCACAGAGTTTCTGAACTCCTCGGTTCGAAACTCGGTGTTGCCACCGGTTGGCTGGGTGCCATCTAGCAGGCATAATTGGCAGTGCCTGCAGCAGATACTAATCAGGGGCAAGAAGAGGAGGACTGTACACGGGCGTGTACAGCAACGTGCTCTCCTCGGATGCAATCTGGTATCTCTCAGCAGCGGAAGACAAAATTGAGAGTGCTAAATCGGTAGGAAAACGGGGAGAAAATGCATGAAATATATATATATATATATATATATATATATATAGCAGGGTTTTCACCCTATACAGTGCAAAACACCATTAAAAGATTCTGGGAATCCAGCTAAAAGCCACTATAAACCGCCTGTCACCCTCATTCTGGCATGTTTTTATGCTGGAACTTAACACTCATACTTGGCAATACTTTCAACAAATTTGTATACTTTTAACGCATTCTCTTTAATGCACACAGTTCATCACTGCATCCATTAATGCAGGTAAGACTAAACCATGCACAGCCAAAGCCAGGAGTTATGAACAGAGCTCACCTAAAATTCAACCCTGCCTTTTTCAACAGGACATTGGCAGGCCACATACTGCATGTATTACAGGTGCATGGCTGTGTGATCAGGACGTTTGGATGCACGTTATAAAACACCACATCAACACAAAAACCCCTGTATGACTGCACAACTGAAGACCAGAATGACAGAAGAATGACCCCAGTCACCAAATGATCGCTAATTGTTAGTAATCCCAATTGTATTGTTAAAAGAAAAAGTAAAGTAACAAAGACTCCTGTGATGACTAAATTAAAATTTTTTTGTAAATGTAATTGGTAAAAATGATTTATTGAGACCATGTTCATTAAATCTAATACTTCTAATAAAAGTTTATGTGCATTTTTATTTACCAAGTTTGTGCCACCTGTAATGCACCACCATCTATTTAATAACTGCTAATTTAATAGCAGCTGTACACAGTTCAGTTCCTTTCAGTAGCCACATGAAACAGGCTCCTGCCAAAAGCAATATTTATCATGTTACAAGAGGCTCTCAGATCATCATATCACAGCTGATAAAAGGCTTTACTTTAATCTCTGCATTTATCCTGGTTATTGTCTCTCTTGGTTTCTGCAGAGGTCACTGCACAAGAGGCTCTCAGCGTGAAATTACACTGAATGCAGACGGAACTCCTATTATCAATAAAATGAGTGTGAGGGTTATTACTGATAATAACTGTGTGTAAAAGGAGGTGAGTGAGCGGTAAACATGTGTAACATGTCTACTCATTAAAACAGACTCACTGCCTAATGTAGGGCACAGACCTCTCAAGGACAAAGGAGCACATCAGACAAAGGACTTATTACATGTTTAGGAATGATATTCATTAGTCTTCACTATGAATATTTGATGTTGCATGATGCATGTTGTAGCATGTGGATTAAAATAATGAGAGTTTTAAAGCAGATTGTGCGGTGGGGAGAGGAAAATTATTCCATGTATGAATTTCAACATAAATTTTCAACAACAATTAAAGGCAAATTTCTTAATACTGTTTTTGCACAAAGAGGTGTAGTAATAAAGGTTTATAATAACATAAGTATATATAATAACTAGGGATGCATCGATACCATTTTTTCCCAACCGAGTACGAGTACATGTATTTTTGTACTTGCCGACACCGATACCTATTTAGAATACCGTTTTTTTTAAACAAAAACACACGTGAGAAGTGACGAGAAGTTTAATGATACCACGCCCAAAAATGCACATCAACAAGTAGCGAGAGATCAAAGTGTTTGTGCGCTGACGTGATGAAATCAAGGAGGAAAATAAATGAATCTGAGTGGATTTGGCAACATGAATAGCATGGATTGTTCTGTAGTGAGTTGGAGGTTAATAAATATTTTTGCATTGCAGTGTTGGTGTTTTGTTGTTATGTTTTGTAGAGAACGATCAGGTCAGAAATACTGTAAAACATGTGTGTGCTGGTGTATTCTGACATAAACTATATTAAACCCCTGTCCCACCGGTTTACACTCCTCTCCTGCGTTTCCCTCACACCGTATCCTGCGTTCTCATTGGCTGTTCGACATGTCACTCACTGCCAGTTGCACATCTGAGATCAGATATCTGACATGTTAGACGAGCGCCGAGTTGCTCCCGAGCCGGCAAATCTAGCGCCGACCAGTCGCCAAGCGAAAATCAGGGCAAAAGTCGTGTAGTGTGAACTAGACATAACGCAGCAACGTGCACTAGGCACACGGTATCGGATGTTTAGTATCGGAGCCTCGTTTGCGAGTACGAGTACGAGTTAATGAGCGCGGTATCGGGCAAATACCCGATACTAGTATCGGTACTCATGCATCTCTAATAATAACATAAGTAATGTAATATAAGTAAAAAATATATATATATATATATATATATATATATACCGTATATATATAATTGTTTTTTTTGTTTGTTTTTTTTTGCAAAATTTTAAATGCAAATTGCTTATTTTATGATGAATTTTTACTGACACTTATTATTTATGGAGTTATTAAAGTTATTAGTTTTCCCTTTAAAAATGGAAAGTGAAATAAGCCATCTGCACTCTTTACTACAATCTACACTGTCCTACTAAACAGTCTGTAGTAATAAGTGACTTCTATTTGTGTTGGTACTTGGTGATGGTGGCAAAGCAACCTTCAGTCAAGTGTTCTCAGGGTTCAGCTGGTCAAGTCTTTTCCAGGTGTGGTGAGTATCGTCCCTACTTTCTCTCGTAAAACCTTAACCCTTACCAGTGATCTGGACTTGAGTGTTCTCCTCTGGACCTGTAGGAAACGTAAGTTCTCCGTGTTCCCCTCCAGACAGGGGGCCGTATTTGATACGGTAGCTGGGGACATTGGCTTGGCTGTTTCTCCACTCCAGAGTGATGGTCTTATCCGTCTCCTCTACCACCTGCAGGTTCGTGGGGGCATCCAGGTCTGAAATACATTACCATCACATGTTATTTCTACTACAGCTACCAGTGACCTACATAACATTGGTGGCAATGTTATGACAGGATTGGTAGATGGACTCAGATGATGAGTAAGAATAAGAATTAGGTGAATTGACATTATTACGACTTGGGTTTTATTATCAGGGGCTGGTCTGCTGCAAGCGACACTTTGAATTCTTTAAAAGGGATCTCAATAAATGATCTAGGTTACATAACCCACCCTAACAAGGATCTATAAACAAAATCACTTTAATAAATTGCAACTCTAGAATGCTCTCACCTGTAGTAAAGGTCTCATAGACTGGCACGCTGGTCATTTCCCCTCTACGGGCCATGAGAGACACAGTGTATTCTGTGTCTGGGTAGAGCTCAGACAGGTGATACTGGGTGTCTGCTGATGACAGCTCCACTGCACGGCTATCTAAAGAGCCTGTTATTGGGCCATAGGACACAGAGAGTCCGTCCACCTGAGCTACGGGCTGGAACCAGGTGATCAGGGCAGTCGTGTCTGTCACATCCCGCACATTCACCTGACTGGGAGCATCAATCCCTGCATAGAGAAAACATAAACTATAATAAGCAGATAAATGTTCTGATCGTTCAAACCATCAAGGACGTTTTTATGAAAAGAAAAAGCTAGCAGTTTCCTGAAAGTTAAAACCTTGATTTAGCTTAGCAAGCCTGCATTGTTTATATAAGGTCACTGAATTGAATTATACAGGCATTTTTCAATTATGTATTCCTTGAAAGTAAGAGGAAGCTCCTCAGGGATGGGGGTCTGGGGGTGCAGGGGTCTGTGGAGGTACTGGTTTGCTACATGAAATGCTGTAAGCAGTAGATAAAACAGTAATCCAGCATTTCAGCTTGGAGCAGATTTGTTCCGGTACTCTCAGCGGGAAAGTGCTTCTTGAGCAGCTTAAGCAGAAGAGGTAGGGCGGGGCTTTTAAAATTTAGTGCTTTCTTCACTGGAATTTCCACATTAGCGCACATGCTAATGAGTAGTGGTGTTTAAATTCATGTTAAAATACAATTGAGCTCTTTAGACCACATGCCTTAGATTTCCATTTTCAACTGAGAAGGTGAAAAACCTTGTGCATTTTAGAGAATCACAGGTCAAAGATCTGTAAAAATATATATATAAAAAAAACTAACAAACCAAAATGACAAATGGTTTGGAGTTACTTACTTGTAACCACATTCTTGCTGGCTGGAGGCCCATGAGTCTTGTTCTTCAATACCTCCAGTTTAACCTCGTACTCCTGACCAGGGCCCAGGCCGGACTGCTCGAATGTAGTCTCGGGTGGAGACAGTGAATTTAAAATTTCTCCATTCTCCTCTTTCTGGCATTTTACACAACACAAAAATAAAACGTTATTAAACCTATAATTTAAATAAAATGTAATGTTTTTAAAGCTGGTAAGTGTATATTAGTATCATTGTTGTCCTGGATACAAAATATGTGTTCAATTTGTGGTTGTTCACCAAAAAGAAACCACAAATGACTCCAAGTTCTGTCATCTCAACAGTCCCCCAAAATAGAGGGGAGTTAGAGAGATCCTACAGAGTAAACACTTGGGACTTTCAATCACATCCACTTGGATGTGAGTGCTACACTTAAAAGTGAAGGGCTTGTTTGGCATGGGCAACCTCAAACTCGTATGAATGAAGCTGGCAAGTTTGGTTTAAAAGACTCAGACATGGCGAGACACGGTTCGCAAGTGCTGACAGGAGCTATTTTTTGAGTTTGCTTAAGCTTGACAAAAAGAAAAGCAAAAGTGCAGACCTGTCCCGTCCAGTCCAATAGCTTCTAAGAGGTGGAACAAAACTCCAGACTTTTAGACAGAAGCATACTGGCACCACTCATCTACTTTCCACAGGACACTCATACAGTTTCCCACATTAAACAATTACTGGCAAACAGAAAGGCCTTTATTATTCGTGGTTGTTTTTTAACCACAGATTTCAGAGTATTGGTGAGTTTTGGCTACGGGACATGTCTACTCGTGCACTGACATGGTTTGTGGTATGCAAGGAAAAGTGTACTCACTGTGTTCCTAAAGATGAGGTTCCAGCCATCAAAGGCGATGTTTAAAGGATCCCACTGAACCTCGACAGAAGACTCTCGTACAGCCTTAAACTTCAGTCCCTCTGGCTCCGGAAGTCCTAACATGGTTATTATAATGATATGAGACATGTGACAATCTCTTTTATTCATGTTTTCAACAGTTATTATTAGGGATGTAACGATGTACCACAAGACAGTTAAAAATCGATCCACATGTGTAACGATTTAAATCGGTTTACATGTATAATGAATCGATATTCACTTTAAACAGCAGAGGGCACTGGCGCTATTCACCTCGCCTGGTTGACGTCACTACAAGGTTGCCAGGTTCGGAATTTTCCAGCCATTCTTTATTTGTATTATTCACTTATTTATTTAATGTGGGATTTATTTCATGTCAGTTTTTTTTTTTTTTTACACAAAAAGGGAAATGTGCAGCATTGTTTTGCATAGTTTGTACCTATCTCAAAAATAAAAGGACATTCATTATTTACAGTATTTAATTTTTTTCAAGAGAAATAATAAAAGGAAACTTTGTCATAATTAAATAATGACATAATAAATTTTGTCTTCAATTTAATTTTGTTTAAAAAAAATCGGGATATCCCAGTATCATGGATCCCATTGCATCGTGGGTAGAGTGTATCGTTACATCCCTAGTTACTATTATTTTTTTACATTTTAAAAGAAATATTACTAATACAGACTTACGTGTTGCAATCCTGGCACTAACAGGCACACTCATCTTATTGTTTAGAACGGCATAAACATTAATCAGGTATTCTACACCAGGCTCCAGCTCCCGAATAGTGGCAGTCCTCTTTTCACCAGGTACTCGCATATCTAACTCCAGACCACCAGGCGCTGTGGGCATGTACGTTATGAGGTACTCCGTCACCTCTACCTCATTGACCCAGGAAACATCCACCGTCTCTGGGGTGACTTCAGTCACAGTCAGATCTTGTGGAGGGGTGACTGTGGATTGAGGTGAAATGTATAGTTTTAAATTTAGTATTTAACGTCAAACATAAAATGTAAAATCTCAGAACTGACTTACTTTCAGAGCAGTCATCTCCAGTGAAACCCAATGCGCAGATACACATGCCATTCAGACAGCGGCCTTGGTCGTTGCAGTTTCCTGGGCAGGTCAGCTCAGAACAATCGACTCCACTATAGTCCTCGAAGCAGACACAGATTCCATCCTCGCAGTACCCACGGTCGAGGCAGTTGTTCGGACATGTCTTTTCACCGCAGTGCTCGCCTGTGTATCCTTTGTGACACACGCACTGTCCATTCACACAGTGACCCCGGTCATGACAGTTGTTAGGACAAGTCAGCTCGCTGCAGTCTTTGCCTGTAAAACCAGCACGGCAGACACAGTGACCGTCCACACACTCACCGCGGTCCTTACAGTCATTAGGGCAAGTCTTCACGCTGCAATCTTCTCCTGCAAAGCCCTGTTTGCAAACACACTTTCCGTTGACGCAGCGGCCGTGGTTAAGGCACTCGTTAGGACAGGAGAGCTCAGAGCAGTCGTCGCCTTTGTAACCAGGATCACAAACGCACGCTCCATTCACACATTTACCTCTGTCATTGCAGTTATCAGGACAGGAGAGGGTACTGCAGTCCTCACCCTGGAAGCCGGGGTAACAAACACACTTTCCGTTGACGCAGCGACCGTGGTTATGGCACTCGTTGGGACAGGAGATCTCAGAGCAGTCGTCGCCTTTGTAGCCAGGATCACAAACGCACCCACCATTCACACATTTACCTCTGTCATTGCAGTTATCAGGACAGGAGAGGGTACTGCAGTCCTCACCATGGAAGCCGGGCTCACAAACACACTTTCCGTTGACGCAGCGACCGTGGTTATGGCACTCGTTGGGACAGGAGAGCTCAGAGCAGTCGTTGCCTTTGTAGCCAGGATCACAAACGCACCCACCATTCACACATTTACCTCTTTCATTGCAGTTATCAGGACAGGAGAGGGTACTGCAGTCCTTACCCTGAAAGCCGGGGTCACAAACGCATCTCCCATTGGAGCAGTGACCTTTCTTACTGCAGTCATTGGGACACGTCAGTTTGGAGCAGTCTGCTCCACTGTAGCCGAAATTACACACACACTGACCGTTAACACAATCGCCTCTGTCGGTACAGTTGTCTGGACAGGTGGCCTTACCACAGTCTTCCCCAGTGAAGCCTTCATCACAGTGGCATGTTCCATTGATACAACGGCCACGGTCGAAGCAGTCGTTGGGACAGATGAGCTCAGAGCAGTCGAAGCCCGTCCAGGGTTCAATGCATTCGCACTCGCCCTCCACACAGCGTCCCCTCCCCAGGCAGTTATTTAAGCAGCCTGTCATGGAGCAGTCGTCACCCATGAAACCCTCAGCACAGATGCAAGCCCCATCGATGCACTCACCATTCTCACCACAGTCCAAACCACACAACTCAGTCGCACAGTCCTCTCCACCGAAGCCCTCGAAGCATACGCACTTGCCATCCACACAGCGGCCTTGATCCTGGCAGTAATTGGGGCATTCGGGCTCAGAGCAGTTAGGGCCCTTCCATCCGGGCTCACACACACAGCCACAGACATCATTGCTGTAGTTTCCATGGCCGTTGCAATACGGCTTGGTAGTGACCTCACCTGAAAAACACACGGTTATAAATCCTGGTTATAAAATCCTGAGCATAAATTCATTCATTCATTTTCTTATCCACTTATCCAATTAGGGTCGCGGGGGGGAAGGGGGGGCAAGGCACACAGTAACACCCTGGGCGCGATGCCAGTCCATCGCAGGGCAGACACACATACATACACACACCCATTCACCTATAGAGCAATTCAGTGTCTCCAATTAACTAGACTGCATGTTTTTTTTTGGACTGTGGGAGGAAACCGGAGCTCCCAGAGGAAACCCACGCAGACACGGGGAGAACTTGCAAACTCCGCATAGAAAGGACCCGAACCACCCCGCCTGGGGATCGAACCCAGAACCTTCTTGCTGTGAGGCGACAGTGCTACCCCCTTGAGCAGAAATTGTTAAAATAAATTATATAGGATTACAGACAGAAATTATTGACACAATAATGTGAGATCATTGGAAGGTTGTAAACATTTATATGTTTTATGCAATTTGTTGTTGTAAAATTCACAATTTGAGGTTTAGCAATTTTTACATTTCATTTCAACTTTTACTGGTTAATTTGCACTATGAGGCAGTCTTAGCAATCCTACGGCAATTCAGTTAGTCCAAGATGTCGAAATGTAAAGTGTCTAAAAACGCGATTCGGGTAACTGAGTTTGGAAAACTCCCAACTAATTCTGTGGACGCAGAGGGGAGGTGTCAAAACACGGAGGAGTATTTTTGTCTTTGAGACTGTCCCTGGATGTTCTAGGTTTACATTCAACCATTAAGGTAGACTGTGTGGTGTATTGTAGCTTCAGTTTCTTCTATCATTTAATTTATAACTGTAATTTAATTTTAAAAAATCTGTGAAATCTGGGGCCCCAATTTTAACCCATGTACTCTTTTCTAGAAATTTGAGAATATATAAGTTACCAGTAACTTGAACTCCACAGCAGCCAGCGCCATTAGTACACTGCTCTCTCAGGCTGGACACTTCAGCTTCCAGCATCTCCAGCCTGTTCAGTAGGTCCTTCAGGTCCGGAATATGGCCATCGCATCCACAGGCCTGCTTGGGTATGTTTATTCTGTGTGTGAAGACTATCTGATTTTCTCCGTCCACAGTGTGCTCGATGTGCTGCTCAGAGGGAACAGACCTGGGTTTCATTTCAGCACCTCCGGGTGAATCCAGGTCCACAGAGCACAGGGATCCAGATGGGACATTGATGTTGTACACGTGATTGAAGACCACCGGTTGGTCTGGATTAGGTAGGGTCAAATTCTCAGGTTTGGGTGGCGTCAGGGACTCTCGTCGATGCCTGATCATCTTCTTTACCAGGCCGGCTCGGGAGGAATTCAGTAGAAAGGCCATGACCACGCAGGCCAAAAGAAGGCCTCGTACCCCCATGATTACACAATCTCACACTCAGAGAAGGAAGGGAAAGCAAATGCGTCTGTGACGAAGTGGATTGTGTTAATCCTGAAAAATAAGACGGGAATAGAAGATCATCAGTCCTTGTTCTGTGCATGTAGATATTTAAAGTATTTTAAGGATGAATTGTTCTTGTCATTCATGTTGACCAAACTACAGGAAAGCAGGTTGCCAAACCCACCTCAATCGTATTGCTTTCCACAAGTGTAGCTTTCCCTGCTCTACATTTCCCCAAGGAACGACTGGCAATTAAAAGCCGAACAGGAATGCGCAACCTTGCGGGTCATTGCCCATCCCGCTACAGCGTTTCCTCTGTCAGCCCGCCATAATTACAAAGCAGACAACACCTGCATTTGGGCATCTGGTCCCTCCTCTGGGACGGTATCCCATAAACCAAGATGACAGATTAATCCTGGTACATAGGAGACATCTGCAGTGCCCAGCACAACATGATTGGTCAGTGTTTATGCTGCTGTCTAATATCAAAAAACGATTCTCGGACTGGTCTCCTGTCGACAATACAACCTCACCCTGGAATATAAATCTTTCTACACATAAGAAGTCTTTCCAGGACTTGGGAAGCATTTTTCTGTTAATAGTTACAGGCAGTTAAATAAGTATGGGGGTGGCTGCAAATATTTTCCAACTTCCTGATTTTCTGAATGTATTTATGACATTTTCTGAAAGGGTTTATGAACCTTGAATTTTAGGTCTCTTTGGCACATATGTTGTTACGCCTTTGTCAGAATGGTTGCATAGATCTGTTTTTTATGGGTTATGGGCAACACAAGGTTTGACCTTGGCATTTTAAAAAAAATAGGAGCTGATTTAATTATTTTGAGGAAACACATCATAAATTAAATTCCTTTGTCTTCACAATTCATGTTTTATTCTTTGCATGACCACAATGGCCACCTTGCATGTGGCATCTTGTGATCAACAACAAAGAAAGAGTAGTATATTGTGGTTAAACACATGCTAAATCTTGCTAAATCACCTGTGCAGAGGGATGACAGTCTATTATATTTATAGTCAGTGAAGTCACATGGAGGTAATAAGGTGTCAGAAGAAAAGCGCTGAACTGAAACCCGTCTTGACGTGTGATTAGCAAGACAGATCTCAAAGCTACACAACCGACACAGATAAAGAGGAGTGCCAGCGCGATGAACTAAAGCATCCTGCTAATAAATTATTTAAATTGGGACACTGAAGGGTGTCAGGAACGACCCCCAAACCACCCCCACCCAGAGAGAGCGATTAAATCGGTAAAATAGGCAGAAAATCGCTTTGAGTTGCTGCTAAGGTTTTAGTTCTGGGCTGGTAGCTGGCTTTTTTACTTTAAGTAAGGCCTGTTGTTACTAGAATTTAAAACAATAAAACACTTTACAGGCCCCAGACACTCTTTGTGATCACATTTGCTGTTGCTGGGCAGAAATCTTTGGCTAAGGCTGACCTGTATTGACAGATGAATACGACAAAAACAAAACGGTAGCAAGGCACCGTAAAGAAATCTATCGAGCCATTCAGCTGTGCCAGAAAGGAATTAAACAGTAAGAAAAATGCAGGGAAAAACTGCCCAGCAGCCATGAATGAACTTTTGCAAGTCAGTAGTAATAGTAATAGTTCTTTCCCCTGAACCCTCAGAAACTCCATTTTTCAGACTCCATTAAGACCAGGACCAAATCCAGAATGGTAAGCAAATACTCCCAGTAGCTAGCATTTAAAACAAAGCAGAGGCTACTTTCCACCACTTTGCTACTTTTGCAGATATTAAATTAAGCCAATGAGGGCACATTTACTCGGAGGGTTTAACTCTTACAGTTTTAGCTGCATCTATTGCTAACAGTTGTAAAAAAAATACATTTATGAATAAAATACCATTTTCTATTCCGACCTGATTGTGCCCTTTTTGTATGAAGCAATATCTGTAAAGATGAGTAGACACGTAAAGGTTTCACAAGTTTGGTGTGGAGGGACCAGTAGCTTGCACAAAGCCCTGACCCTGACCGATTAAGGATCCTTTGGGATGAAATAAAACACAATTACAGGCCTGTCAGTGCCTGACCTCACAAATTCCCTACCAAATGAATGTGTACAACACATAAACACTTTAAAATCATAGTTTTGGAATGGGACGACCAACCAGCACATGGTCAGGTGTCCACACACTTTAGTCCACTTTACATCCTTGGTCCTATTGTGTGTGGCTGTTTTAAGCCCTGATGAAAGTTCAGGAGAGTCACATAAAGAGACTAGGTATAAACTTTAATACATTATGTCTGTGCAAGTGCATTAAACCTAATTAGCTTCAAGCTCGGCTGGCCACAGCGATGTGTAATAAAAAAGATTTACTTGTTTTATAGTAAACAGTGGGATTATTTGTGCTGATGAAGAACAGCAATAATGATACAAATACAACACTATACCGTACTATCTGTGGCTTTTAGATGTGAAGGATCATGAAACCATAAAACCAGAGCTGGAAACTCTGAAATGAGATTTGCTGGGTACAAGATTAAAAACTCACTTAGACTCAATAATGTGGTGATAAAATAAAATAAAAAACACTTTCTGTAACCCACACCTTCCAAGTTCCAGTGGCTGTTGGAAATTAGATTGGAGTTACTCAAGCATCATGTGGAATCAGCAAATGAAAATGACCTCAGAGTCGCATCCACAAATTAAACCAAAGAAAATTAAAACCTGGTGAAGTTTAGGGTGAGGAAATGCACCTCATGCCCTGCTGATTTAATTCCACTTTAGACCCTGGTTTTACTTTTATAAGGCTTCACTCATTAAATCACCCATCCTTATTAAATACACTTTTATTATATTCACAAAATAATAATATCAACAGGTACACACATCTAAAAAAGTGAAGTTATTTAATCATAGCTTTTTCTCTGCAAAATGATTGTGCAGTTCTCTGCTGCAAAACTACAAATTGAAAATGTGCATTAATTAACCAATGGAACAGATGCTTTGCTCTGTTGACCTCTCCTGGGCAGTTCTCTGTAATGGATCCAACATGAAGAAAGTAAAAACTATTTAATAGTAATGTAGTAACTGGACAGACTCTTTAAGGTGGCTGTATAAAATGGTGTGAATGTCTATCACTTGTGCGTTAGCTAAGGTGGCTAATAAATCGCTTAGCAAGGTTGTCAACAAACTCCTCATGTATAAAACTTCATTCTAAAAACATTATTTGGTTTAATCATGCACCAAATATATTTATGCCTGTTTATGGAGCCACACTAAGCTCAGTGTTAGACTGCTGCGCCACCCAAACGCCAAGTTTACATTTCTTTTGCTAATCACATTATAAGAGCCCTTTACGCCCCATAATCTTTATTGCTCGTACAGAAAACCTCTTTGCTAAATGGCCAGTATCCTAAGATACAATGGTTACGGGGGAAATCATGAACTGCTGCTGTAGTTCACTTTGTTACATCTAGATGACAAATTTCTACCATAAACTAGAGAGGAAGGTAATAGGAGAAAGTTTAATCTGTTTTTCTACTACCAGGATATAAACTATACTGTCAGTACTAAACCATGGATTATACAGAAAACATACATTATATTATCTTATCTTAAGCCTAAATCCAACAGACTAATGTTCTTGAGTGTAATTTTCCACAGTAATTGCTTTTCTTGTGCCTGTATTCTTCAAGTGGTAATTTTTACTTCTATATTTTCATATTTGTGTCAGTGTGTATATATATTTGCGCTTCAGAGAGTGTTTATCCTTATTCTATTTTATATTCTTTTATTCTAGGTTATTGTTAATTAATGTTTTATGTTGCACCATGGGTCAGAGAGTAACGCAATTTCAATCCTCTGTATGTCCTGTACATATTGCAGTTTTGACAATAAAGCAACTTTGACTTTGAACTTTGACTTGATTAAGAAAATTTACCTGTTGTGTGCAGTGCAGCTCTCTCATTTGTTTAGGAAGGCTGATGATTGATGATAGGACTCTTGAAGTAATTACATACCTTAAGTTAAAGCTACTGGCTACTGACACACTGTGAAACTTCACCAATGCTTAAATATTCTGGTACAAGGATGGATTGTATTTACTGAATATGTTTTGTCTGTGTTCAACATGCAATGCCAGAATATAGATGTGTTTATAATAGTTGTACCATGTCAGTTTTCTTCTAGGTGATAAGACACAGAAGCGCAGCCATTTGCAGTACACAGTGAGCCTTTACAAAACATAACATGCTACATTGTCCAGAGTATGTGGACAACCTTTGAATAAGGGATTTTGGCCATTTTAGCCATTTCAGTGAATAATTAATGCACCAGGCATTAAAATCAAATACATGGTTGATCTTCAGAGCCAAGGGTGGTACTGAAAGTTCCAAGAGTCAGTTTATCAAATTTGCCATAAATCTGTTATCATTAAGCAAAAACATTAAATAGTAACAACATAATGCATAAAAATCATGATTGCAACTGTCTCTTAAGGCAACTGGTTTAAAGAGTTTAATGAGTTCAGTGTTTACAATCAAGTGAAACATCTACATGTGCAATGTCTAAACTAATTAGACTCCACAGCATTGGAAACACATTCCACGAGTGATAAAGAGTTCTTAATCTAAACTGGAAGGCAATGACAATCTATTGCCTACATTACTGCCAATTCTCACTAATGCTCTTGCAGCTAAATAAGAGGGTTCCTACAGAAACAGTAAAAATAGAGCTTACTCAATAATAATGAGTATGCTTCTAAAAAGAGATGTTCCGTTGGACATATTTATGACAGTTCATCGAAGTGTATCAGTAACTGTAAGCATTCACTCACGTGAAACATTCAAATGATTTGCATTATAATTTCACTTTCAGTTAATTTGGTTGAACGTATCAAGCTTGCTTAGTTTTATAGGTCAGGGATGATGAATTGGCTTTTGTCTTATTGTGGGTCAAATTCTGAATGAACTGGTATTGACTTGAGATTTTATTCATCTTAAAATGAAGCAAACAGATTAACTTACACTTACTGTACTAGCAAGAAAAATACTTTATTCCTCTGCATTCTTATGCAGAGCTAGATTTTACTTTATTAATTGAATGATATGGCAAATAATTGAATGATGTGGTATTTTAGAGTAGCAGGATATTTTATTCATACTGGCATGTCACAATTATTTAACCTCTAGATAATACTGCTGGTATAAAAACATACTGCTAGTTGGTATGACCTAAAGTTAAGATACAACATGATTAAACCACCGGGACTCACTGTCAACAAAGGTTGAGAGAGGAGATCATTCCATTGTTCCAAACTCATGGCACAGCAGCATATCTGCACTGCCTGCCAGTGGTTAAAAGCCCAAAATTTCATCCAGAGACCTTAGCATTTTCATTAGAACAAAGAAAACTCCCTGTGTTAGTGCAAATGATCCACAGGATGGCATTGAAAAAGGCTGCAACCATAAAAAGATCGCTTAACAACCAAGGACTTCACAAACGCACTCCACCCTTGACCAAGAAGCATAGGATGGGTCTGCTGGAATACACCAGACAGAAAGTGGATAGCCCAGTTCTGGGAAACAGTTCTATGGAGTGACGAATCAAAACTCTTTGGCCATATGGATTGACAGTGGACATGTTTCATTGCTGCTAGAACTAATAAGGAACTGATAATCCTGCAGAAGTACTAAGGCATTTTGAGGAGGAATGTTTTGCCTTCTGTGGTGAAACTAAACCTTGGTGATAATTGGACTTCCCATCAAGACAGTGAACTCAAGCACACTTCAAGCACAGGTTGGTTATGGAATCAGTACTGGAATATCCTGTAGTGAGCTGCCTTCCCAGTCTCCAGAATTGAATCCCATAAAAAAAAGAAATTACAACTCTTAGTGACTCTTGAGATAGTGTTCCTCCATAATGTCCTGTCTTCTGTTTGAAGAAGCTTATATAAGAAATGTATATAAAATAGACTAGGCTATTGGTTACGAACTAAAAACTAAAAAACCCTGTAGTTTGTCAGACTGGAAAATATACATTACTAAACATATATATCTATAATATTGTGTGAATAGCCCAGGAATGCTTCTTCATTCTAGTCACAGAAGTCATTAATGTAAAGTTCCAGAGAAAAGACTGAAGGTTTGCTGACCCTGAAACGTGTTGATAAATGGACAAATCATAATTAAAACTCCCTTCAAAAATGAGAAACCTACCTGTCTCTCCCACGCTCAAGCCATTTTTATTGATCCACCAACCTTGAAGGTCACAGCCAGAGACAGTTGCTGAGGCTAGCGCTGTGATTGCACCTTATAATCATCAAACAAAGAGATGGATTTCCAGGCCATTTCATAACGCAGCCTGGCTGGGTGCGTTTGGATCGATGAGGCCAGTAAGCAGCACTTGCTCATTTCATCGGTTCATAAATGGATCTTGAAGTCGTCACTCATTTGAGTTATGAGTGTAAAGATGCTTATGGTTCAGTTTAATCACTTTTTTTGCTCTTTATTTTTACTTTTCATTATATCTTAGCTTTGTTGTCTGTCTGGAGTCTTACTTCTTCTTTTTACTACCATTTACAGTTGTGTATTACCTGAATACTTCTTTTTACACTGGAAATTATGATGTTTGTAAAATAGAATCAGAAGCAGAGAGAAACTGAGAAAATCGTATTTCTTTAAATATGCTACAAACAAGCTGTTGAAGCATTATGCTCCAGGAGTGGTCCACATATATTTCACTTTAGGAAGTGTTCGAAAATGAAAGAAAACTGCATTTGGCCCTCTCTTTTGGGCTTGGCTATTTGAGTCACACACCTTTCAAGCCAATGCATACAATCCGAAAAAAGTGACTTGCCTGAACAGATCTCTGATCTCAAACTAATCCAGCACTCATTGTGATTAATTGGAATGGCACTTAGACTTTAACATCCAGAGTCAGTACTTGATCTTACATGCTCTTATGGCTGACTGGAAGCAATTTGCTCCAAAATCTATTGAAACTCTATTTGCTGTTACAGCAGCACAATGGGACCAGCATTATATTAATACCATTATTCTGAATGTGATGTTCAGTTGTCCATGATTTTAGCCCTGTAGTGGACTGAAACAGAAACACACTAATATTCATAGATAATAAGACTTAGCTAAGCTAAACTGGAGCTGAAACAGTTCACAGGCTCCAAGCAAGCTTCTTTCAAAACAACTGGCAAGACTCCAAAAACTCAAATAACAGGTTTAGCACAGCCTGGGTTTCTGACAACGGTGCTGCTTTACAAGAACTAACAAGTATGGTTAACTGGTACCACAATTCCAAATAACCTTCACTGTCAGTTCTGATTTAGACATTCAGTCAATGATTAAACTCTATTCACACACATAACGTTTGTCATCAAAAGCCAGTGACATTACACAGCTAGGAATTGGGAGCAGATTTCTAAAAACCTTTTATAACACAAAAGACTGTGCCACCATGCTACCCTATTACAGAAGTACAAAGAACAGAATTTTATTATAAAATAAGTCAAATAATACATAAGGAGTATATAATTGTTAATGGCTGCAACCTGGATAACACTGGTTACAGCTACTGTTTTGTGGAGTAAGTCGTCTTCATATCATTACCATTCATACTGCAACTCTTGCTGTGCGCTATTGATCATTTTACATTTTAAATCTGAGTGTAAACACTCACTTACACAGCAGCCTATGCTGATATTCTTTGTGACACTTTCAGAATTAAAGGACAAAACAGCTTCTACAGGCTGAGCTATCTAAGACAGAACCAGTGTAAGCAAACACATCTACTGAATGTTAAAGATTTCTCTATATTACAAAAACTAACTTGAAAGTCAATATTTCAGACCTTCAACCTCTTGTTTACCCTAATTTACAAATGTGATAAGAAAATCAAAACTATTACATCTTTTAAACCAATACATTTCCCCAGGGACTGTATTTTCCATCAGAACAGAAGATGGATACAACTGAAAATTGAAAGTGAGCCAGAGCTATTTTTTCCGCATGGAAAGGCAAATTTTCACACCGGCCACATTTATAGGGCTTAATGACACCGGGGGCTCAGATGGACGTGATAAGAGGGTTTGTGTGCGCGGGTGTGATAAGAGGGTGGAAGTGCAGAGATAGCTACATTCACACTCCTCACTGAGGTCTCGCGGTTCCCTGACATTGTTGTGCTTTACAATAGCTGCATGGAGACCGAGCTGAACAGAGATGAAGCTGTAGCTGGGGAGAGAAAGGTGGTGAATGGAAAATACTTTTGTGCTGATTAGGGGGAAAGTGAAAAGTTCAGTCACTGTGAGGCTTGAGATGATTAAATGCCAAAGACTTTTTCCAAGTTCACTGAGGACGCCTAAAAGTCTGAATCTGATGCAACTTTGACAAAAGGGGATCTGGTTAAGAGAAATTACATTGGACTTACTGAGGACTGGATGTACATGTTCCTAACACTTTTTAAATGAGTAGTTGGTTAAAACGTTTAAGATTATAGTCTCCAACCACTCGCTTAAACCCAAAATTTTGTGTGCAAAAATTAGAGTTTGAATATGTTTGTTTGTTTTGGCACAAACTTTGCTTTGCTGGCAAATGAATGCAAAAAACTAGCACTAGTCCATACAGACTCCATTCTTATTCTTTTACCACTCATGCCAGCGCTGCAACCAGGCAGTCAGGTTTGCTGTTGGAGCACAGGGGTCAATCCCCATTGGCCCTCCCTCACTGGCCAATTGTGCTTGTCTAGCTCCCGGCCACTATTAAGAACGCATATGATTACCAGAGTGGCATCTGATGTACAATTTTTGCACATCTCAAACTCTTCTTTAGTTTAGGTGTTAGCAGTTTCCAAAACCCAGCAGAGTTCTCCTTATCACATAAAAGCTAGCAACATGATAGGGTGAGGTCTAACATATGCTTTCTCTAAGACACATGGAGCCTACACTGCATTCATTATAGGTCAGATCAAAATGTGCCCTATCATCCAAACCTAATTGACCTTTGAGCCCTAAAGATTACTGGCTTCCCTTTCATTTTGCAAAACTATTTAGGATGGCTGTGAGACCATGCAATTTAAAGAGACAAAAGCTGCTGCCTGTAGAGATGCAGTTGGCAGGACACACATGTTGACAGAAGTATATTAACCTTCAACCTCCTGGACCGAGGAGTCTAAAAATAAAAACCAATTATTTTGGATATTACACAGGTATGAGTTATTACTGAGTAAACTGAGTTATTCCTTTATTAAGTTACTTTTATTGACCAAAGTTTGGACAGATCAAAGTAGGAGTAAAGATGTAAATATAAAATATTCAAGTTACATCATTTTTGAATCATTCCATAATTATGACATGGTATAAAAAGAAGATTCATCAAAAACTCAAGCTTTGCAAGAAAGTTAGAGTAATGCCTCACCACTTTATGCCAAACTTTGTGAGAACTGTCAATTAGTTCAAAGTAACATTTCTCAATGTAAGATTGCAAATAATGTAATTATTTCACCATTTGCACTAAATAACAGTGTGAAAAGATTCAGAGAACTTCCAAAGAGTGAGTTGGGCAACGTCTGAAACCACAATTAAATGTATGAGACCTTCAAGCCATCAGGCAGCACTGCATGAAAACAGTCAGGCTACTGTGATGAATATAGCTACGTGCAGGGCATGTGCGACCTAATTTCTCAATGGTGCGACTAAGAAAAATCTGAGGTCTAACCGGTACGACCAGCCGTTCGAGGGGAAAAAAGTGTCCGCGATTCTGAAAGTCTTCCTGTGGTTCAACAACAGACACACATCAGGCCCATATCGTGGTCTAAACCAGGGGTTTTCAACCTTTTTGGACATGCGCCCCGCTCCGTGTGCCGACCGCGAACTTGCACACACACATACACACACCCGCACGCACGCGCAAACTCGCCATCCGCCATTCTGTTGACACTGGAAACATGCTCTGGTCAAATGTGTCCACGTCAGTTTTTGGGGAGAAACAAACATCAGGATCTCTGTGCCAAAGATCAAAAGGACCATCCAGACCTTTGATGCATCTGTCAATGTATAGGAGGTGCCTATGGCATGGGTGGCTTAAAGGTACCATTGACACAGAAGCATACATTGGGATTTTAGAAAGGCAAAGTCTTTTCCTGAGAAGTCTGTGGATAATTCAGAGAGGCAATGCCAGGTCTCATTCTGCACATACTACTACTACAGCATGACATCATGAAGAAGAGAATTAGACAATAATGACCACTCTTAAGCTTATCCTCAGTTCCCAAACAGTTAAAAAAGTCATTATTAGATAAGGTTTTAGAACACAGTGGAAACCAACCTCTGTCCCAACTTTTTTGTGTGTTGCAGGCATCAAATTTTAAATTTTTTTGTATTTAAAAAACAGTATTACGTTGGCCAGTGAAAACATTGAAAATCTTTTTTGTACTTATGCAGTTAAAAACAGTTTTTAAAAAATTGACAAAGTGCTTTTTAGAAAATGTCCCAACTCTTTCAGAAACACTGTTTGTATTTAGTAAATATTCTCTGAAATACTGTAAATACAAGAGATGTTGAAGCATTGAGTTAAATGTTTCTGCCCCCTCTGACCTATGCTGTTTGCAGTTGGTTAACCCTGAACCTAATTGAACTTGTGTCTGAAATGACCAATCCATCAACACTGATCCATGATTCCTTGCTGACACTAGCAATGACCCTGGAGTTGAAGCTAACCTTTCCTGACATGAGCACCATGTGCACTTTTAACTTCTCCCACATGGTGTAATAATGAGGAAACATTTGTTACTTGGATTCTCTTTTTACACAGTGAGTCCCGGTGACCTGCTATTTATTAGCGTAACCTTTGAAACAGCCAGAGTAACAAACCTTAGATGTTCTGTTTATAACACAACCTACCAGCCAAGTTCTGCAAAGTCTTAACAGGACAACCCCTCTAATAATCACTCCCAAACATCATGTTTCCATTACCAATCAAAAGCAGCGAGCATTTATGATTCTCTCTCATTCTTTTCCTTAAAGGGATGTTGATCGTTAGGATCTGTAATAGAGTACTGATGGTGGAAGCTAAGGATTAATGTGCAGGGTAGTTTTCTGTGTCAACATCATTAGTAAGGTGTTAGTGTATTAGTGTTGGTAGTTAAGGACTGTTCTTGTACATTGATATTGGTATTTAGGGGCTGCATTGGTGTAGTGATGTCTGTAGTTGAGAACTGTATTGTTTATTAATATAAATAGGAATGTGCTGCATAGGTGCATTAATGTACTGCTATTAGTAAATAAGTGGTGCACTGGCATTTAGAGGTTGGTAGTTAGGGCCTGTATTGGTTAAGTATTAATATTAGTAGTTAGGTACTTTATTGATGTATTAATGTTGGTGGATATGGTATGGTTACAGACTGCATTAGTGCAATGATGTCAGTATATGAGGGTGTGTTGGCATTTTGAGGACTGTATTTGTGAACTGGTAAATTGATGTTGCTAGTTAAGGATCGTATTAGTGTATTAATATTAGTAGTTAGGTTCTTTACTGATGTATTGATGGTAGATATTGATATGTGGTGAACTGTATTGGTGTATTGATGTCTGCAGTTAAGCGCTGTATTTGTGCATCAATGTTGGTAGTTAGAGACTATATTGGTGCAATGATGTCAGTATATGAGGGTGTGTTGGTGTTTTAAGGACTGTATTGTTTAACTGGTTAATTAATGTTGCTAGTTAAGGATTGTATTAGTGTATTAATATCAGCAGTTAGGTACTTTATTGATGGTAGATATTAATATTTGGTTAACTGTATAAACTGCATCAATACTTGTAGTTAAGCACTGTATTTGTGCATTCATGTTGGTAGTTACAGACTGCATTAGTGCAATGATGTCAGTATATGAGGGTGTGTTGGTGTTTTAATGACTGTATTGGTGAACTGGTTAATTGAAATTGCTAGTTAGGGATCGTATTAGTGTATTATCATTAGTAGTCTGGTACTTTATTGATGTATTGATGGTAGATACTGATATTTGGTTATCAGTGTTTGTAGTTATGTGCTGTGATTGTGCATCAGTGTTAGTAGTTAAAGACTACATTGGTGCAATGCTGTCAGTATATGAGGATGTGTTGGTGTTTTAAGGACTGTATTGGTGAACTGGTTAATTGATGTTGCTAGTTAAGGATCATATTAGCATATTAATATCAGCAGTAAGGTACTTTACTGCTGGTAGATATTGATAACTGGTTAACTGTATTGGTGTATCGATGTTTGTATTTAGAGACTACAATAGGGCAATGATGTCAGTATATGAGGGTGTGTTGGCGGTTTGAGGACTGTATTGGTGAACTGGTGAATTGATGATGCTAGTTAAGGATCGTATTAGTGTATTTATATTAGTAATTAGGTTCTTTATTGATGTATTGATGGTAGATACTGATATCTGGTTAACTGTATTGGTGTATTGATGTCTGTGGTTAGGTGCTGTATTTGTGCATTTATGTTGGTAGTTAGAGACTACATTGGTGTAATGATGGTTAGTTATTGACTGCTTGGATGTACTGACAATGGTAAATGGAGACTATATTGGTGCATTGATGTTGTCAGTTAAGGGTCATGTTGGTGTCATTAATTAGGGCCTGTACTGGTGTGTTTTTGTCAGGAGGCGGTGGCTGGAATGGTTTATTGACGTCAGTAATTATGGACTGTATTTGCTGTCAAAGACAGAAATGAATCCCAGTAGGAAATACTATTTTGAGATTGAGCTAATGTAGGCAGGTCAGATGTTACAAAAAAAAAAATCCAATTCAAACACTGTATAATTTATAACCCAACCTCTGAATGATTCCTTTTAGTCCGTTATGTTGTGAAATGCAAAACTAAAAAAAGACTCTTTACAAATGACAATTGACAAATAAGAAAAAGTGCTCATTGCAGTATAGTCTAGATTTTGCTGGTAAGCATAAAGCTAACACAATACAATCACTATGTAATTACTAGAACTTGGTAAAGAAATCTGTGAATCATTTTCCAGCCGGTGAGTGCTGGAACCCATTCTGTACACCCCCTTGTTCTGACTTTAATTTTATACCCCAAATCTTTGTTGTATAACAAAAAACAACATGTGATTTATTAGAAACTTTGTACATATCTGAGATCATTCAAATTTGAACTTGAAAAGTCATCAACTGGTTAAAAAAAGATCTTTTCGGGGCTTTTCTCTGCCGAGCAGAGTGATGGGTCACGTGACCCTGAAGGGTTAGGCAGTGCATTTGCTGTTCAGCAACTTCACATAATGGTACATTTGCTTTCAGTCTGAGGACGGTGGTGAAATGCTTCACTGGTGTGTGTCCAGAGCCGCAGCTGTTCATTTCTGAGTTGGATAACTTTCTCTGTCCTTGGTCCTGGTTCTGCTCTTTAGATCTGCACTGCAGTAAAAGCCAAAATAACTGTACTGTGTGCAGAACTATCAACTATGAGTTATGTCCTTCGGTTAAAAACATGCTCTGGGAGAAAAGCTTCACATCAATAAGTCAAAGGAGACTAAACTCAGAGTCCTTACTGAAAAAGTAAGAAGAGTAAGAACGGAAAACACATGCTTCTTTATAGTCTAGGTAAACTTGCTGAGGTGTTAATTTTATTGCTTCTTTCATGTTCATTCTAATTATACTTATGGTAATTTGCAGGTTATTCAAGTAACTCACAGGTTATTTAAGAACTCAGTAAAATATATTTTCTATATGCCTGCGAACACCTGAATATCCAAAATTAGCTTTACTGTCTCCATCCTGACGGGAAAAGACCAGTTTTTCCGGCAGCAGGAATGTTGGCCATGAGGTGAGGACATCTGGTTTGTCTTTTCAGTGGAGATCACGTCACAGCACACAAAATCTGTCCATTCAGGTCCTTGAACTTAGCATGACAGTGCTTGTACGTGATGCCTCATCTTTAGAACATTTCCAGACTAAACTGTGAGTCTCTGTCCTGTATGGGGTGAATTCCTGTTAAAGGGATCACTGGCGCTGAGTCTCTGGGATCCCATCTGAAAGAAGTCTGAATGAGGTGGTTGTTCCCAGACATCTGACATTAGCATGAGACAGACATTAAAACCATCTGGAGCTTTACACATCAGAGGGATTCGGGGAAATCTTTGTTCACTGATTCAAATGATTATTTTAAACTCCCCTGTGGCCAATTTTAGAAGGAAAAGAGGCGACTTTTAATAGAAGGTAATAATGACCTGCTTCCTAGCTGTCATGTGACATTAGATAATAGTACAACACTTATAGAGAGCAGTTATACTACAATGAAGCAGGGATAAAAGAAGTATAGTTGATGCTAGTGATGATAGGGTTGATTCACCATATACAGTGTATCACAAAAGTGAGTACACCCCTCACATTTCTGCAGATATTTAAGTATATCTTTTCATGGGACAACACTGACAAAATGACACTTTGACACAATGAAAAGTAGTCTGTGTGCAGCTTATATAACAGTGTAAATTTATTCTTCCCTCAAAATAACTCAATATACAGCCATTAATGTCTAAACCACCGGCAACAAAAGTGAGTACACCCCTAAGAGACTACACCCCTAAATGTCCAAATTGAGCACTGCTTGTCATTTTCCCTCCAAAATGTCATGTGATTTGTTAGTGTTACTAGGTCTCAGGTGTGCATAGGAAGCAGGTGTGTTCAATTTAGTAGTACAGCGCTCACACTCTCTCATACTGGTCACTGAAAGTTCCAACATGGCACCTCATGGCAAAGAACTCTCTGAGGATCTTAAAAGACGAATTGTTGCGCTACATGAAGATGGCCAAGGCTACAAGAAGATTGCCAACACCCTGAAACTGAGCTGCAGCACAGTGGCCAAGATCATCCAGCGTTTTAAAAGAGCAGGGTCCACTCAGAACAGACCTCGCGTTGGTCGTCCAAAGAAGCTGAGTGCACGTGCTCAGCATCACATCCAACTGCTGTCTTTGAAAGATAGGCGCAGGAGTGCTGTCAGCATTGCTGCAGAGATTGAAAAGGTGGGGGGTCAGCCTGTCAGTGCTCAGACCATACGCCGCACACTACATTAAATTGGTCTGCATGGCTGTCACCCCAGAAGGAAGCCTCTTCTGAAGTCTCTACACAAGAAAGCCCGCAAACAGTTTGCTGAAGACATGTCAACAAAGGACATGGATTACTGGAACCATGTCCTATGGTCTGATGAGACCAAGATTAATTTGTTTGGTTCAGATGGTCTCAAGCATGTGTGGCGGCAATCAGGTGAGGAGTACAAAGATAAGTGTGTCATGCCTACAGTCAAGCATGGTGGTGGGAATGCCATGGTCTGGGGCTGCATGAGTGCAGCAGGTGTTGGGGAGTTACATTTCATTGAAGGACACATGAACTCCAATATGTACTGTGAAATACTGAGCAGAGCATGATCCCCTCCCTCCGGAAACTGGGTCGCAGGGCAGTGTTCCAGCATGATAATGACCCCAAACACACCTCTAAGACGACCACTGCTTTATTGAAGAGGCTGAGGGTAAAGGTGATGGACTGGCCAAGCATGTCTCCAGACCTAAACCCAATAGAACATCTTTGGGGCATCCTCAAGCGGAAGGTGGAGGAGCGCAAAGTCTCGAATATCCGCCAGCTCCGTGATGTCGTCATGGAGGAGTGGAAAAGCATTCCAGTGGCAACCTGTGAAGCTCTGGTAAACTCCATGCCCAGGAGAGTTAAGGCAGTTCTGGGAAATAATGGTGGCCACACAAAATATTGACACTTCAGGAACTTTCACTAAGGGGTGTACTCACTTTTGTTGCCAGTGGTTTAGACATTAATGGCTGTATATTGAGTTATTTTGAGGGAAGAATAAATTTACACTGTTATATAAGCTGCACACAGACTACTTTTCATTGTGTCAAAGTGTCATTTTGTCAGTGTTGTCCCATGAAAAGATATACTTAAATATCTGCAGAAATGTGAGGGGTGTACTCACTTTTGTGATACACTGTATATAGCACAACTGATACTCTTAAAGACATCTTATATATTTCCTTTATACATCATTTAATGTTTATAATTGGACATTTATAACCACCCAAGTTCCACATTATTGGGAAACCTTTAAATTACAAAAATTACATATTTACACCTTTTTTTTTTACCATAGACCATATGGTCAAATGTAATTGGACACCTGATTATGAGCTTGTTGGACATCACATTTTAAAACCAAATGCTATTAGAGTGACCTTCATGTGATATTTTCAGCTATAACAATCACATCTCATCTGAGAAGATTTCTCACAAGACCTTCAAAACTGTGTCTGTGAGAATTTGTGCCCATTCAGTCAAATGAGCTTTTCTTGGTACACTGATGCTGGTCAAGAAAGTCTCAAGAAAGCTGTTCGATTGGGCTGAGGTCAGGGCTCTGTGCAGACCACTGGTGTTTCTTTAAACCGAGCTTTTCTTCATGTCTTCATAGAGCTTGCTTTGTGCACAGCCCTTCCCTAAAGTGTTGCAGCAAAGTTTGAAGTGATAATGCAAAGTTATAATTTCCTTCATATAATTGAGGGCAATTGTAGCCTAGTGGTTAAAGTCCCGGACTAGTGATTGAAAGGTAGCTGGTTCAAGCCCCAACACTGCCAGGTTGCCACTGAGCAAGGCCCTTGATCCTCAATTGCTTAGACAGAATACTGTCACAGTTCTGTAAGTCGCTTTGGAATGTCGGAAATGTAAATGTAATTAGATAATTATTAGTACCCCTGTTAGCCATTGTTGTTGGACCTTAGACCACAATTTTGCATTCCTGAGGGTACTTAAGGGTACATTTATAACTTAGAAGAGCTTCCTCAGGTTCAGGTAATACTTATACACTGAGGTGTTTACTGAATAATGGAGAGCAGTGTGTGACTGTACACGATACTGCTCTCTGTGTGAACCCGTCTCTGGCAGGTAAAAAGAACTGACTGACAACTGCACACATGTCAGAGGAGTGTCAAGTACAGGCCAGCGTACGGTAGGGGTCGGCAGCATTGGAGGAAAGATATAAGTGAGAAATTGGGTATGACTAGATTGGGAGAAAAAGGGGAGGAAAGTATAAATAGAGCTTTAACAAAGTAAAAAAGGTGCCGCTCAGGTGGCGCAGCGGTAAAAAGAAACGCGCTGCAACCAGGGCTGGATTCTGGGAGCGTGGTATCGAATCCAGCCTTGCTTTACCGGTTCGAAGCTGAGTGGCTATATGAGCAACGATTGGCCGGTTGCTCATGTGGGGGGTGGGACAAAGAACCGGATGTGGGTCTCTCTCTGTCAGAATGCGATTGCGTTCTCTGCCGGCTGATTGGAGGCGCTTACACAGGGATGGGAGAGGGTGCCCTTAGGGTGTGTCTTTCCGCATGCAACGCTAGGTGGCGCCAAACTCGTCAATGTGTGGGTGGCAAAGATGCATCTGGCTGCTGCTCGTGTTTCGGAGGGGATACGGGTTAGCTTCAATCACCTCCGTCAGGGCAGGGTTCGGCATAGACAGAGAGGAAGCACGATGCTAATTGAACAATTGGATGCGCTAAAAAGGGGTAAAAATTTAAAAAATAAAAACATTTAAAAAAAGTAAAAAAGAAAGTAAATACTATCCGGGTATGAGTGCTTGGGGTGGCCACTTTAAGACTGTAGTTTACCTGTGACATTAAAACTTGTTAAGGGGCCATAATTGTTTTGCCTTGGGGGGCAGAAATGTTTTTCTGTCCATCAATCAAAATTCCCACAACACTGAGAAAATAGGTGCGGGGTTGTACCAATAAAATGTGCTGGACATAAATGGACCTTACATAGATGTACTTTTGTTATTGCAGTATCGCATTACTGCTACCTCGGGGCACTACAGTGTACCTAAGGAGTTTTATGTCCATTAGGTCACATTAAGTACTAAACTGTACCTTTATGGGTGGGATCCTTAAATGTGTAGTGTATCGTTACTTTTAAAGGGCACACAGGCCACGCTCGGACCTTTACAGCAGAATACATTTACAGCATTTCTAACTAGGAACTAAAATGTACCTGTATAGAGGCTTTTCCTCAAATGAATGAATGAATGTATTTGTGCATAATAAAAAGCAAGACCGAATCAGAGAAAGACAGCTTGCATCAGCTGCAGCAGGATGAAGGAAATAAAATGTTTTTTCTGTTTTTATTTCCACGTACCCGGCGCTTCTTGGCAGATTTAATGATATGAAAATGCTGAAATGATGAGTGACTGTAACTGGCATAATAAGCTGCTTCGAGTGAATGAAGGCAGAAATGGCTAAAGTGAACAGCTGTTGAAACAAAGCCTGCTTTCCCACTCGTCTTCATCCACTGCCAGTTTACACGTCACCCCCCATCATCAAGCACTTACACGCTGTGCCTGGGCAGTGCCGCTGGGTGGTTGGTAGCCATAATCCATTGCCAAACATTCAATTAGTGGACGTAAATTGCAGTAACGACAGAAGAAAACAAGTCAAACTTACGAACAAATTTTAGAACAGAGCTGCTCCCTTAAACAGTTTTAAATAGGATGGTAGAGTCAATATTTGGAAATTGTATTCATTGCCAAGTGAACCACACCATTTTCTACTAAAGTTTAAAAAGCACCAAACAACTGTCTAATCTAGAAACTGTCAAGTAAACAGTACCTAGTTTATAGGCAGCACAACATTAAAAAACCCACTGATATATTTGGGTATATTTATTATTACATCAGTAGATTAAGGTATATTTAGGTGGCTTAGGAAAAAAAAATCCAAAGCAAAGCCTAAATGTGGGTATCCATTCAGAAGGTATATCCATGAAATGTAAAGATACACTATATGACCACCTGACCATGAGCTTGTTGGACATCCCATTTAAAAAACAAATGATATTAAAATAGAGTGACCTCTATAAGATCTTAAGTTCAAACAACAACCCTTCTTCTGAGAAGAAAGCTTTTCACAAGACTATGAGGTTTATATGTAGGAATTTGTGCCGATTCAGTGAAAAGAGCTGGGCGCTGATGTTGGTCAATAAAGCCTTAATTAATGTTCCAGTTGGGTTGAGGTCAGGGCTCTGTGCAGGCCACTGGAGTTTCTTTAAACCAAGCTTTTATTCATGACTTTATAGACCAGTTATGCTGGAATGGGAAAGGACATTTCCTCAACGGTTGCTGCCAAAGTGAAGCATGTAATTTCCTTCATATAATGGATTTATTACATTTACATTTACATTTTCAGCATTTAGCAGACGCTCTTATCCAGAGCGACTTACAGAAGTGCTTCCAAAGTGAACATTTCATTTCTCAAGTTTAGGTAAACAACAGTCGAAGAACACAAATCTGCTAAAACCAGTTAGAACTAAAGTGTTTTTATTTTTATTTTTATTTTTTTTTATTACACCTGTTAGCAGTCAATAATTAGAAGACATTTCCCAATACTTTGTTTTTGTTTGTTTATTAAGATTTTAACGTCATGTTTTACACTTTTAGTTACATTCATGACAGAAATGGTAGTTACTCATTACACAAGGTTGATCAGTTCACAAGGTTATATTGAACACAGTCATGGACAATTTTGTATCTCCAGTTCACCTCACTTGCATATCTTTGGACTGTGGGAGGAAACCGGAGCACCTGGAGGAAACCCACAGGGACACGGGGAGAACATGCAAACTCCACACAGAAAGGACCCGGACTGCCCCACCTGGGGATCGAACCCAGGATCTTCTTGCTGTGAGGCGACAGTGCTAACCACTTAGCCACCGTGCCGCCCTGTCCCAATACTTCAGTCCATACGGTGTACGTTGGGTAGAAGGTGAGTTTACATCTTAGGTTGTCAAAACAAGGTTGTGTTTGTTTTGGAAATTCCTTTTTAAAAGTTTAATTCTTTCTTTCTTGCACACCAACTCTCATATAAATACCAACAATCATGATTCTCTCAGCAGGCAGGGCAGTTGTTTCGTCTTATTGCCCGTGAAAGGATGTGCAAAGAGATGGAATCTTATGGCACTGTTTACCAGGAGCTTGAACAGAGACTAAATAACAGCGCTAACATTAACCAGCTGACACTTTCCTGGCATGGACAACAGCACAGCAAAGCCAGATACAGATACTTTGGCAGGTAACACACGCTGGCTAACCAGAGACCAACAGAGCGCATCCTGAGCTCCATTTCTCTCGGCTCCTAGCAATTAACTGTGGCAATTGTTAACAGGAAAAGACACCCAACTTTCCTCATAAAGCTTTATGGACAGCCTTTAGCAAAACATAATAAAACATTAATTAAGATGAAGGTTAGGTGTTACTTGCTGAAAGCCAACAAAAAGCATCATCTCTGATCCCTCACAAATAATTAAAATACTTTCCACATCTACCAGAGCAATGCCAAGTGCATAATCAATCATTTATTTAAGGTCTTTACAAGAAGTCTTCAGCTAATCAAACCAACATTGTTCAGAGAGACATCACACCTCACATCAGCTAACAAAACTAATCATGAAAAATTCAAATGAACCAACACTGTTCATCCCTAAAGTGAAACATGGTGTTGGCAGCATGATGCTGTGGGGGTTTTCCTTAGTGTCAGGGACAGGGAGAATGGTGAGAATTAGGGGATAGATAAATGCAGCCAAATATAAAAATATTACACAAGCACACAAACTCAAACCTGTGTGGCGGTTAACCTTTCCATGCAACACTGACCCAAAGCATGAGAGCAAAACAACACTAGAGAAGCTTCAGGGCAAATGTGAATGTTTCTGAATGGTCCAGCTAAAGCCCAGACTTAAACCTTAACAAACATCTGTAGACAGACATTAAGATTGCAGTTTACAGGCTCTTGCCACCTATTCTGATGGAGACTTTGAGGTTGTGCCATAAAAAATGAGATAAACTGGGTTAGATTAACAGTGTGTTATGAGTAAATGTTGACTGCAAATCCATAACATTAAGTGTGCAAAAAACTTAAGTGGTCTAAATACTTTCTGAATTCATAGAATACACTTATTGAGCACTTTATTAGGTACACCTATCTGATATGTACATTCAGTGATTATTGCAAAGGCAACACCTACCATACAGATAAAATATGTGGGTATACAATTACTGACCCTGTACCCTAATCACCTATCAAAAGAGACCCGGACTAGATGTGTGGTGGAACATTCTCAGCAATGCATTGACTTATAATGATGTGGTTAAGACGTGGTGATGTGTGTTGTACTTGTTCAAGTATAGCAGGTGCAGCAGTGTTGTTTGGATTTTTAAACACCTCAGTGTCAATGCTGGAAGGAGAAACCAAAAATATGAAGCCAAAAGTGTCCTGTGATTGGAAAGTGTCAACTGATAAAAGCCTACAGGAGAATTAACACACAATACATGGTACCATGCAGTAAAGAAGTCAGTACATCAGCATTTCAAATGTGGTTTACAATGTGTATCCTGTGTTCTTATGGAATAATCAATTGTCTAAATGAATGTATTTATTATGTCCGATTATTGGAATGGCACATGCAGCTGAATATGAACCAATAATTACAGGCCACTAACGACCCCAATACCGATCATTAGTATCATATCAGTAAATCCTTATTAACAGATTGGCAGTTTACTCAGCCCATTAAGAAACAAAGAAAAGCAAAACGAGATGTACAGTTCAACCTGAACTAACAGTTACATGCTCAGCCCAACTGACAATGTGAGTTCTGTATTAACATGCAATTAACAAACAATTGTGTCAATTAATAAATCATAACATAAAACTAGCAGTGAATTGGACTGGAAACTATGTCAAGACCAATTTGATATAGATTCAGCACTTAAGACTAGCATTCATCCCAGTGTTGATCCATCAGATCCATCATTATCTAAAAGTTAGTCAAAGATATTTAGTTAGATATTTAGTGTGAAATCTGATTCTATATAGATTCAGCGTTTCCGCAAAAAACATACACCGATCAGCCATAACAATAAAACCACCTCCTTTTTTCTACACACATTGTCCAGTTAATTCCAGGCTTCACTTACCATATAAAAGCACTTTGTAGTTCTACAATTACTGACTGTAGTCCATCTGTGTCTCTGCATGCTTTGTTAGCCCCCTTTCATGCTGTTCTTCAATGATCAGGACTCTCACAGGACCACTACAGAGCAGGTATTATTTAGGTGATGGATCATTCTCAGCACTGCAGTGACACTGACATGGTGGTGGTGTGTTAGTGTGTGTTGTGCTGGTATGAGTGGATAAGACACAGCAGCGCTGATGGAGTTTTTAAACACCTCACTGTCCCTGCTGGACTGAGAATAGTCCACCAACCAAAAATATCCAGCCAACAGCGCCCCGTGGGCAGCATCCTGTGACCACTGATGACGGTCTAGAAGATGACCGACTCAAACAGCAGCAATAGATGAGCGATCGTCTCTGACTTTACATCTACAAGGTGGACCAACTAGGTAGGAGTGTCTAATATAGTGGACAGTGAGTGGACACGGTGTTTAAAAACTCCATCAGCACTACTGTGTCTGATCCACTCATACCAGAACAACACACACTAACACACCACCACCATGTCAGTGTCACTGCAGTGCTGAGAATGATCCACCTCCTAAATAATACCTGCTCTGCCGTGGTCCTTTGGGGGTCCTGACCATTGAAGAACAGCATGAAATGGGGCTAACAAAGCATGCAGAGAAACAGATGGACTACAGTCAGTAATTGTAGAACTACAAAGTGCTTCTATATGGTAAGTGGAGCTTATAAAATGGACAGTGAGTGTAGAAACAAGGAGGTGGTTTTAATGTTATGGCTGATCAGTGTATTCTTTGTGTGACTGGTGCATCTTTGTTAATCAGGAATCAAAGCATTTGTTCATTTTCAATGTCTTTTCACCTTGTAGAAATGATTACCAATTAGCTATGGAATTATTTCTATCTATTTGTACAATGGGTGTTTAAAACACAGTATACTTTCAACATCTGTCAACATAATGTGAAAACATAATTGGCACAGATACTGGTACTAAGTATATGATTCATGCATCTCATTAGCCTAATACACATTCAGCCTCATTAAAATGCAAAATAAGATGAGTATGATATGACTGTGATTTGTTCACACAGAATCAGTACACAACTGCACAAAAATCACATTCACCTTTGTTTAGGGCATAAAATATGACAGTTGGATTCATTCATAATTCTGTCAGAGTATTTTCATTCATTTATAATACTTCTGGCACTTGGGTGGCACAGCGGTTTATAACTCTAGTCTGCCATCTGAGCTCCAGGTGCAAATTTCAGCTGTGCTTTCAGCCGACCAGGTGTCTACACAGACATGACTGTATATGTCTGAGAGGAGAGAGATGGTCAAAGCCCTGCAATGGACTGGCTCCTTGTCTAGGGTATTCCAGCCTTGCACATAGTGTTTACTGGTTGAACAGGATCCTGCAGTGACCCATTCTGAAAGAATATTGCTGGATTTCCAGTTCTCGCACAGACACCAATATTGTGTAGCGGTTTGGTTTATCAGTATTAAACAAGAATCAACACTTTCAATTCAAACACCTTAATTTACAGTAACAACCATCATCAAGTCAGCAACTTACAAGTCAGCAACAATAATGACTGAATACAATTCAATTAAGCAATGGAGTGTTAAGGGCCTTGCTCAAGGACCCAACAGTGCCAACTTAGAGGTGTTGGGGCTTTGATTTTCTTTTTATGCAAATTTAGTGTAGCTAAGCTGCTGCATTGATTTCCAGTTCTGGCACAGACACCAATATTTTGTAGCAGTCTGGTTTATCAGTATTAAACAGGAATCAACACTTTCAAATCACTCACTCAACCCAATTTACAGTAACAACCATCATCAAGTCATATTTAATCACTCACATTACTTTGTCAGACAGTTACCAAAGGGAAAATTAAAGTTTAGGTTTAAATTTATAAGTAATATACAATAAAGCTACATTTTTTAAAAGACAAAAAAGACGACCAGCAAAAAATGATCAAATGTAGTTCATTATTGTAATGTGGGAACTGGCCCAGATACCAGCACTCAGTATAGGGAGATGCATCCCTGTTAAACAGATTGCCAGTTTGCTCAATACTCATCAGACATTAACAAAATGCTTAGAGGAATATAGTTTACAGTTTGTCAGAAGCAATTACCACAGTGTTCATAACACACATTTATGAAGTAAAATATGTAAATTGATCATTAAAAAAACTGTCACATCTGTTAAAAAATGTAACCAATGTGTCATTATTGACCCATGTTCTGATATTCTGTATCAGATTAAAGAATCCCTATTAAACAGAAACATTAACTCATCAAGCAACTTTCACACGTGGACCAACATCATCAAGTATCTCTGCACTTACCTTGCTGAAGAGTAAAGATGTTCTTCTCTCTCAGAAACACAACGTGACACTCAGCATTCAAGGCTTGAAACTTTTCTCTGAAAAGTGCTTCTCTGTGCAAGTTTTTATGGGATGTGTTTTTCCTAAATAGATGCCAATCGTGCCATGACTCTCTCTCAGCAGTACTGATCCATCCACGGATGCTGGGAGCCGGGAGCGCTGCAGCCGTGCAGAGGGAGCTGGCAAAAGAGAGAGAGGCAGGGTAAAGTCCCTTTCTCTTAAACAGTAGACACTTTGCAGTCAGACCCCACTCCCACCTACCATTCTTATATACCCCCCTCCTCCTTCTGCTCGCTCGCCCTCCCTCTCTCTTTCACTCTCTTACTCCGACTGGAAGCTGAAGGACCGAAACAGGATGCCTCAAGGCTGGGAGAGAAAGAGAGGGCGAGAGAGATAGAGAGAGAGCGAGCGAGTGTGGGTGTGCTTGTGTGTGTGTGTGTGTGTGTGTGTGTGTGTGAGAGAGAGAGCGAGTGAGAGTCTTTGGCTGAATGAGAGATTATGTGAGAGTGATCTGGAGTGTGTGCGTGAGAGAGGGTATAATGAGAGTGGGTATGTGAGAAACACTGTGTCTGTCAATGTGTGTGTCAATGTGTGTGTCAATGTGTGTGTGTGTGTGTGTGTGTGTGTGTACTACGCTACGAATTGGAGCAGCAAATGGTGGGAGTAAGAAACCCAATGCTGCATATTAACATACATTTCAGGATTAGAATAAACAGCAGCTAAAAAAGAAAACGAGCTCGTTTCTTGTTTGATAATGCAGATGATTCCTTCAATAGCACCACCGCTGACAGGATTTGTACAATGATCAGCATAATCAACTCATAATCCCACTTCCAACAGTGTGACAAGGAAGAAGACACCCAAAAACTCATTATAGTCATGCTGGATGGGTTTATTCAAAAGAGCGATCCTCTTTCAACTACAGTAATCCTGCACTGCTAAAATGAAGCAGTTTCCACCAAGCGAGCATCTTCAACATCCTAAACATTACCATAGACAATGATCTGTACATTTCCTTATCAGAATAAAAGGAAACCTGCTATTTGAAATTCAATAACAATAGAAGTTGCCACTCCAGACCTGAAGGCTCAGCACTCTACATAGTTCCAAGCTTTCCTCACCTCCAGCACACAATTACGTTTGCAGCGTTTAGCAGACACTTTTAACCAAAGCAACTTACAATAATGACTGAATTAAATTCAGTCAAGCAATTCAGGCTCAGGCTCAAGCTCAAGGACCCAACAGTGGCAACTTAGAAAGCTTCTTTTTCTGGTTATCTTTTTATGTAGCCAAGCCACTGCTGGGGATCCTGATGGCATCCAAGGAGGGTGTATATTAGACTGACACACACTCCTTCCAAAGTGTGCGCAGTCCACCAATCCCTTCTTATTCTACCATACTTTAGTGGATTTGTGCGTGAGGTCGGCTTCCCATTCAGAACTCGCCCCGGACTCTGCGCTACTCCACTTTCTGTACAGCCGCCCTGGACAATCAAGGTCCTTGAACAGTGTTGATAACCCCATCCCAGACCATTTAGTTCTGTCTTTTCCCACTCAGCAGGCTGAAAGCAAAGGTAGCAGAGCCGAGATTCGAACCCAGGAGTTCAGAATCTCGGCGCTGGTGTGCTAGCGGATTATCACGCTGCCAAACCAGCAACTTTCTGATTACTAGTCCAGTTCCTTTACCATCCAGTTTCTTAATTTACCACCTCTACAGATTATTCAGCAGCCAAAACATTGAGGTGATACGTCAGTATTTTCACTACATATTTATTGTCTACTACATCTGTAAAGTCTACTTACTATAATTCAAGCTCACAACCTGCATCACTGACGTGTGTCAGTACATTTAAAGTAACTCATTTGCAGTCAGGTTGGATAACCCTATCTTAAATCACAGCCAGTTTATTGCAATTTATTTTATAAATGTATAAACGAACAAGATTGGTTGCAGCTGCAAATTCATTTGTAAAACTAAAACAAAAAAATGCACTTTACACCATTTTTTTCTCCAACAAATTTTCCATAACACCATGAGTTACCATTAGAAGATAGTGTACTACAGCAAATCCTACTGAAATAAGGAAAACGTTTGTGCACATCATTTTGGATCCAAAACACTGTTAAACCAGGCCTTTATAAGCCAAAACAAGGGCCACTTAACTAACATTTGTGTATTTTTGTAGGGCAACATTTAAATGCACTTAAATTGTATAAAATTTGTCATTAGATATGCAAAATATTTTTGACAGAAAGCTGGCACAACAGTGCTACAGGTAGAACAGATCCCCGAAATCACAATGGCCTTAATCACCAGCCCACGCTGTGCCCTGCTTTTCAAATAATCAGGAGCCGTGCTTCAATAAACATTTGATTAAAGATGCCCCACATTCTCCAGTCCAAGCCTAACATGATTCAAAGAGCAGCGATGCTTTTCAAAGATATCTTGCACCAGCTCTGGGGACGACGACACTCTTTGAGGGGGAAATCTGACCTTGGAGATTTTCATTGCCTGGATGGGGGTTGTGTGGAGGGAAAAGGAGGTGTCTACAAAGACTCCAGCAAGGATAGTGGGCTTTTTCCCCATGGGAAGAATTGGGGATGCTTGGGGTCTGATGAGGGAAATCAAACGTGATCAAAACAGGCTCAATAAGTCATGCTCAGTGATGATACGCTCCATCGACATGGGAGTTTAAACTGGCACTCGTTGAAGGGAAAAAAATTATATTGCATTTTTGATCAAATTATGGAACTCACACCACTAGGTTAGAGAGGAACATAAAACAAACATGTATTCTGGATTAGCAGAATTTTTTTGTGAACAAAGACAATAGCGTTTCTCGCAGACGAGGGTATCAGTTCCAGTGAAATAAATCATGTTTTTATAAAAAATAAATATATTTGTCCAATCAACAATCAGTTTAATATGTTACTCATTTATCTTTTCTACAGCAACTAATGATGGACAGAGGTGATCTACATGACTGTGCCAGTATGATGTTATGTACACTGATCAGCCATAACATTAAAACCACCTCCTTGTTTCTACACTCACTGTCCATTTTATCAGCTCCACTTACCATATAGGAGCACTTTGTAGTTCTACAATTACTGACTGTAGTCCATCTGTTTCTCTACATACTTTGTTAGCCCCCTTTCACCCTGTTCTTCAATGGTCAGGACCCTCACAGGACCCCCCACAGAGCAGGTATTATTTAGGTGGTGGATCATTCTCAGCACTGCAGTGACACTAACATGGTGGTGGTGTGTTAGTGTGTGTTGTGCTGGTATGAGTGGATCAGAAAAAGCAGTGCTGCTGGAGTTTTTAAATACCGTGTCCACTCAATTAGACACTCCTACCTAGTTGGTCCACCTTGTAGATGTAAAGTCACAGACGATCGCTCATCTACTGCTGCTGTTTGAGTTGGTCATCTTCTAGACCTTCATCAGTGGTCACAGCCCACGAGGCACTATTGACTAGATGTTTTTGGTTGGTGGACTATGCTCAGTCCAGCAGTGACAGTGAGGTGTTTAAAAACTCCATCAGCGCTGTTGTGTCTTATCCACTCATACTAGCACAACACACACGAACACACCACCACCATGTCAGTGTCACTGCAGTGCTGAGAATGATCCACCATCTAAATAATACCCACATGATGTTGACTATTTTCCCATAATAGCATATTTTCCAACTATATCATACCCCTATGTGCTTTATTTCTTAATCATGTGCAAGAAGGTAGACAAGAACAAACAGCAGCTCTTTCCTGTTCCTTCTCTCACCTTCCTCTACAGCATTAAATCCCAGTTCTTTACTGGGAATTGTGTTGGGAGAAAAGTGGCTCAGTTAGTCAGACTATTCCCTCACCACTGAAATTCAGAGGAAAATGCATCCCACAACCTTGACGTCCCAAATGACGACCGTGTCATCCAATTTCTGTAAGTGCTGTTTCTGACCAGAAGTTTTATTTTTACCAGCACACAGAGGGAAACACAAAACACTGGCTACAGAAAACACCAAACACATTTAAAAACAAGTGTTCATGCTAATTCCTGTCCAACGTTAAAAGCATTTACACTGGGCTCAGAGTCATCACAATGTCAGGGCATTGACTCAATAACAGAAGGTCAACTGGACCAATAAATGCTGTTTTCTCCAGCTTCATGTGAAACTCATGGAGGAGATAACACCAGGATGTGCTGTAGGATGATCTAGCAACATGCAGATAAAGGATTGTCTTATGGAGTCTAGATCTCGGCAGGTCAGAGCTGTTTTGACAGTACCTTAGGTGGTCCTTATTTTCTTATTGCACACATTTCATCAATCACTGTGAGGAGATTTCTTATTATAATAATAAATACTTATTATTTTTCCCAAATGTATTGAAATGTTTCAAAACATTTTAAACTGAAATTGGCTTTGAGTCACATTGTGAAAATCTAGAAATCAGAAAATCGGAATAGGAAAATCTAGAATTTCCTATTATAATGCTTGCAGCTCAGTGTAATGGGTGCAGTCAAACAAGCCCTATTTATATGGGCAGAGAAAAGTGACCAGCCTGAGTCAATCACAAATAATTAGGATAAAAAGTCAAAAGTCAAAGCAGGCACCCAGGTGGTGCCGCTAGCACACCAGCGCTGAGATTCTCAACTCCTCGGTTCGAAACTCCTCGGTTCGAAACTCGACGTTGCCACAGGTCGGCTGGGCGCTTTCTGGGCAGCAACATGCTCTCCTCGGATGCAATCAGGTATCACTCAGCAGCAGAAGACAAATTGAGTGCGTTAAATCGGGAGGAAAAATGTCAACAAGTAAAATAAAATTATAGAACTTTTTACTGCCACATTAATAATAAGAATGGATGTATTAAATTAAACATACATCTTATTTTCAGAAAGTTCACTATAAAATTTGTTATAATTTTTTTTCACCTTTTGCCACAAATAGATTAAAAAGATTAAATTCTTAAGAACACAACAACATACATGTCATGAAAAGCTTTGACTTCAGATGCAGGACTAGGTGAAAGCTTCTGAATTTCTCAACACTGCAAGAAAATGTCAAAGCAAACCTAATCACAAAGCAACAGGTCATTACAAAACCTGTGTTCAATGCAGAGTAATTACTGAGTACACGTGGAAGGTCCACTCCACATTCTCCACATCTGCTGCCCGTAACAAGATCCATCTATAGGTATGAGCTAAAGGTTGTTGGGTGCATGTCTCGCAGGCGTTACTTTTCTCCTTGTAATTGGTGGCAGTCCTGTGGAAGAAAAGCACGAGGGCTCAACGGGTAGCGAGACACTTTCTGTCAGCGCCGGTGAGATCTAATTATAGGAGGAAGTGGCTCTAGCCTGCAGCATCGTCGAGTGTCAGAGCCGCAAGACTGCAATAAGAGAGCAGAGGGCTGGAGGGACATGGTCTCGTCTCCCAGGCACCCTGGTGACCCACATAGACCTGTTTACTTCATTAAAAATGAATTTCCAGGTAATATTGGCATTTCTCCAGCACCCTCCCTCCCTCTTGAGCTTAGCGGTCATCTATTATGCAGCAGGGAGTCGGCTGGGTAAACTCAGAGAAGGTCATTTGGCCAGTTTGGATAGCAAAGTTGCTCCATATATCATTTTACCTTTTTCATACAGAACCTCAGAGCTGCCACTGGGGCATTAATATAAACATTAATGCTCTGAATAAAGTGTAAAGTGCACAATAACTGTCTCTGGGCAAAACCAGCCCATGGCGTCAGTGAGTTAAAGAAGGAAAAAACTGTACAGGGACCAGTACAGGCAAAAGGAGTTGAAGAGGAAGCTATTTCCTGCCCCTATATACATTGAAGTTCACACACCTTTACTTTTTGCACACTTGGTCTGTGCACACTTGTGGTGGTGATTTGATTTAGAACTGATTTAAGTGGCATTTTAACAAACTCAACTGAAGTCCACCTGTTGCAGTTTGACTGGAAAAATCACACGCCTGAGTCTGTGAGGGGACAAAACCAAGCCATGAAATCCAAAGTCTGTGGGTATCCGTGATCAAACCATGGCATAGATTAGGGCACGATCTACAGTCATATTTGAGTGCTTCCAGGCCTTAATCATTTTAAAATAGAAGAAGGTTGGCACAACTTTGAACCTTCCATAAATTGGGCATGTGGGTAAGAAGGACCTTTGCAGGAAGTTGGCAAGAAAAAACTCCAACTGGTAGTCTAAAAGTCTGGTGTAGAGATAGGTGAACCTGTTGGATGGACAACCACTTCTGCAGCTCTCCATAAATTAGTGAGTCGTTCAACGGAAGCCTGTTAAGTGAAAGGCATATGATAGCCTACTTGGAAGTCTGATAAGCAGGCAATGCACATTAGCTGGCTGATACCATTCCTACAGTGTAACATGGTGGAGGTAGCATCATGCTATAGAGATGCTACTTAGCATGAGAGACAGACTGGAAAGTACTGAGAGAGATAAATGCAGCCAAACAGTGTTTCCAAAGAGTACACAAGTCAACTTAAACCCAGACAGATCTTTAAACACAAGACAGATTCAAAGCATAAAGCCAAAACACACCAAGTCACAGGCACTTGCCATCCAGTGTGACAGAACTTGACAGGCTCTACCATGAAAAATGGGATAAACTGCTAAAATCCTGTTGTACAAAGCTTGACATGTATTAAAGAAGACTTGTAGATGATGTTTAATTTATTGTCAACATTTCACATTGTGTTAGGTATGACTGTTGACTAAAAATAGAATTATATCCATTAAAAATAGTCAAGGGTTCTGAATACCTTCTCTCTACATATATATAAACTCAGTGCTAAACTGTCATTAGGTTTAGACTATTGAAATCCAACCGTAATTAAATCTACATGGAAGGTTCAGCATTCCAAAAGACAGAAGCAGACTAGGAGTCAAAGGCTGTGAGAAAGATTGGTTGCAGGACTGGTGGTAATGGCTAAGGCAGGGTAACCGAGTCTGAATGATGTCCCGGACCACACACAGGTCAGTAACCTCTGTGAGCGGGTGTATAAAAAGCCTGTAAATTTCAGCCCACACTGACAGAAGATTACAACTTTACTGTGACCCCTGAGACCCCCTGGGTTCATCTGCCTCCAGGGCGCTTTTTAGATTTTCATTAAGCAACATTATTCATAAATTTACCCTAACTTAAAAAATGAAATGATCACACCCTCTTGAAATGCTCATTAAAATTAAATAGGTTGGTGTTTCAGTATTAAAACTGAGACTTTCCAAGACTTCAAAAACTGCTTGGCAACTGTGAGGTTTGACGCTTGTCTGTTAGCTCTGTTACCTACATAAAATTGCAAAGTCCAAAGACAAGCAGTCAGGCCAGTTGGAGCTACTACAAAAAATGTGTGTGTGTCTGTCTGCCCTGTGATAAAGTGGTGACCTGTCCGGGGTGTTTTATGCCTTTCGCCCAGTAAATAAAAAACTTTGCGGGAAAATGTGCTTAATTTCACGGACCTCGCTTTTCAAAAAGCACAGATTTCACAGAAAAGTGCAACAATTCATGACTGCCATTGAATTACACTCATAAATTAAATAATAGAATAAATGGAAGCTACAATACACAGTACATCTACCTTAATAGTTGAATGTAAACCTAGAACATCCAGTGACAGTCTTAAAGACGAAAATTCTCGTCCATGTTTTGACCTCCCTCTGCGTCCACAGAATTGGTTGGGAGTTTTCCAAACTCAGTTACCCGAATCGTGTTTTTAGCTGCTTTACACTTTGACATCTTGGACATTTTGACTAATCGATTGCTAACTGAATTGCTGTAGGACGACTCATAGTGCAAATTAACCAGTAAACCTGAGGCACTATAACGCTATGTGAATGAAAAACGTCTAAACATCTCTAAAATCTCTAAACACAAATCTTACATTTAGAATTTTAAAGCAAATTGCATATTACACAGGAAGAGGCTCATTTCACGGTCCATAACGTGATTTACGGCTGTAAATTAGGTAGGGCCTTACTTATTAAATATACCATCATAGTATTCATTTGCATGTTTGGCTATTGTTAAATAAATTACAAATTATATAATAATTTTTTTTTGTTAGCAGTTAGTTTGCTTGAGCTGGAAAGAACTAGAAGCTGTTTCTCAAACAGCAATTTACATAATCAATAGTGTGTCAAAACCATGACAGAACTACTGCCAATATAACAGTAGAAAAGCAATATAAATTGAGTTTCTGATACATGCTTACCTGTGACAAAGGAGATACAGCAGTTTAATAACGTTTAGCTATCCGATCTTCTGTCAGGTATGACAGGGCTGCTGGAGTGTTTCAGAATTGTACATTTATGCTTATTGGCTTTTTTGTATTTTAGTGAACAGTTAAATCACGTCAATGTATTACTGTTCATTTATCTATGCAGTACACCCATAACCAGTGTTGTGGATAACAAACAAAAAAAACAAACATTTTTTAAAATGTTATAAAAATAACATTAAAGATTAAATTCTTTTAAACCTATTGCTTTGCACCATGAATGGTATTGTTTTGTAATGCATCGTACAATTTCAAAATAATCCTTTATAAATTGGGGGTTTAACTTCCTTGCATACCTGTCTGAGTCATTTGTTAGCAATCTTAGGTAAATCGTAAATAGTAAAAAAAAGAAAACAAAACACACACACACAAACACACAAGGGTAAAAACACATTTACACACATCTTATTCGACTTTCAACTGACTGCAAACCATGTTAATACTTTTAAGAGTTGAGTAACAATATACATTCTCAGACCGTAGACTGCTACAGCTACCGATAAGCATTGTGAAGGACTGCCCCCCTCAGAGTTCAACTTCATGTCAATGTATTCACAACAGAAGTCACCAATGAGAAAGCTCTAGATTATGTAAATTCTCTGAGCATAAAGCAAACGTGAATCTGCTGTGTGGTGCAGAGGTCTAATGTTGCAGCCCACCGCCTCCGAGACCTGGGTTCTAGTCTCTAGTCTAGTCTCAGCAGTGACAACAGGATGGTTGGGTGCCTCACAGACACCCCTGGTCATGTCTGAGAAAGAACGAGTGGATGGGAAAATCATATTTTCACTTCAACAAGAGCAATGACTGGTGTCTGGTGTGTTTCTCTCTGTGTGTGTGTGGGTCTTGTTGTAGGAAATTGCCAATGTCCAGTTGACTGTCCAGATGTCACAGGCAGCACATGTGGGAAAAGGTGCTTTCATTTTTCAATGGCGAGAAAGAAAATACTGTGTGATTTATTTAATAAAGCTATGATCATTGTGTTTGTAAACACTATGCCCATTAGTTGTTTTTTTTGCCAACCAAACCCCCCCCCCCCCCTCCTCCCCCCCTCCCCCCCCTTTAGTACTTTATTATTAAGAGCATTATTTTGTATATATTAGGCCGTCCCATTGTGGGGGAAGGTAACAAATACAGAGAGAAAAACAAGAGAAAAACAAATGATCATGGTAGAAGAGAAAGAGGTGAGGGAGACAGGAAAAGAGAAGTTATTAGTAAATCTGGTTGCAACACCATTACTTGTTTGAGTGTGTGTGTGTGTGTCCAAGGAGATGAGGGTGGTAGGTGCATTTGTGAATAGGTTACTTGAGTTGTTGTAGCTTAAACTGTATTAATGTATTTTAATATTTACTGTTGTATGAAATTGATGAGTGTTGACCAAGTTGAGTTGAGATCGTGGGATTTGTTTTGGATAGCCGTTGAAAGATGTTCTATTGATATATACTGTAGTCGATGAGTACGTTTTTCCAGTGAACAATATTAATGTTATTTCTTGATTTCCAATTCATTAGTATTGTCTTCTTGACGATGGTTAGCATTATTAGTAGTAATCTGCTATTTTCCTTTGTTAAAGTAATTAATGATATGTCACCTAATAAGCAAAGAGAGGGTGAAAGTAGGATCATTTGCCCATTTGTAAAAGCATTTGTAGTCATCTTAGATTGTTTCTCAGAAGGTCATAAGTGCAGTATTTTTATTTTATAGTGAATACATTTTTTACTACTTCAACATTGGTAATAAACACCGTAGATTTACGACTTTGGTGTGAACCTGCACCAGTAAGAACATGTAAATTATATATTTATTTTACATAATATAAACCTTCACTTTTCAAGCATTATTCAGGATCGTACATTCTTCTCCTCCTCATCATGAGAAGAAAATGTGGTACAAGTCAGCCAAGTACACCAACTACATGTCAGACTGATTTAAGAAAGTCACGACTTTTATGCTCAAAATAAAATACTATGTATATTTTTGCAAATCCATGATTTAGTCCTTCACTTCACTAGAGATTCATGCACAATCCTTCAAAACATACAGGACTGAGCTGCACATACAAAGACAAATAAATGATTTCCTCTCGAGTGCCTTTCAACAATGACAGCTCATTGAAGGAAGCAGAAAACAGAAGTACTGAAAGAGGACTTTATTACGAGAACACCAGAAAGACGAGCAGTCACCGCTGATATCTGTCGTCCATTGCTCTTTCAAGCAGGCTGGTGAAATCGTTGTTCCAAAGACAGACCCCCCCTCCCTCCTTTTTTTTTAGGCATCAGTGACAGGTTTAAGGGCAATGTTTCATCCATGTGGCAGCTGTGTCTGAGAACAAAAAGGTCAAATTACTGTAGTATGATGGAAATAGATACCTCTGCATGAAAAACTCGAGAAGCTAAGGAATCAACAGTAGTTGGCATTTGCTCCGGATCCTGGAGATTAAGAGGGTAAAAAAAACATTTAAGACAAGGTGGGATGTGAAATGTAAGTAAAAGGATGGCAGCGAGTCGGAATGCAGGGTGAGGCTGCCCTGAGGGACCCGACGCATGACCTTGAATTCCAGAGCCACCAATGGAAGTCAACTGTGGTGTCGTCCGCTAATATGGTAAAAGTGGACTCTGTTGGTGGCCGACTTTAAAAATACAAACTGTGATAATGAGCATGACTCACTTCACATACAATAACGTCACACAAGTTCCAGGGTTGGGTGGTGTGTCAGGTTTCTTATACTGGGGGACATAAAAAAAAAAAAAGACCACTCTTCTAAATAAATAATCCTGTTGAAATGACCATGTAAATAGATATAAAAAAAAAAGTAGGGTGGAAGATTTGGGCATGTATTTTAATACTTTCTTCTCACAATGTAATGAGCAACTAGGACTCAGCTATTGTTTAAAATGGGTTTTATAGCTAAAGGATGTTAGTAATTTGAGTTTTATAAGGTCAGTAAGCAGAAATTCAATGTACTTGTTAATGTGGTACTGTTACTGAATGTAAACAGAATATTACCAGGGTGATGTGATATGATGTACAATGCTCTAGGGCAATTAGTAGCCTAGCGGTTAAGGTACTGGACTGGTACTCAGAACTTTGCTTGTTCAAGCCCCACCCCTGCCAGGTTGTCTATGTTGGGCCTTTGAGCAAGGCCCTTAACCCTTGATTGCTTAGACTGTATACTGTAACTATAATGTAAGTCACTTTGGATAAAAGTGTCTGCTAAATGCAGTAAATGTAAATGTAATGCTCTTTTTCTCATTATGGCAATAAAATCTTTTAATTCTTAAAAAAAAAAAGCGTATGCCTTTAAAATGTAGATTAATATATAATGTGTAAATTTATAAATACTGAAGTTAAAAATTCTAAAATAGAATATTAAACAGTTTACACACCATAACTGTTCCACACCAAGATTCTTGACTTTATAGAATAATTATCAAGTTCTAGAATAAACAATCTGTTTATTTTTTTTTTTATTAGATTTGTTTCTTGTTGTAACTGTACACCTATAGAACAGATGCTAACAGGTGATGTGTTCCTAATTATTAAGCCAATAATTAACAGTATTTAAAATTCCCAGCAACACCACTGTTCCTAATATATTCATACCAGTAAAACACCCACTGCCCTGTCATTGCAGTGCTGAGGATCCTCCTCCACCTAGATAACAGTGGGTATCTGGTCAGTGGGAGGTCCTGTTCCATTGATAAATCGGGTACAGCAGGAGACAAGGTGTACAGATCAATAGACAAGCTCCAGTCAGTAATTATATATCCAGAAACTGTACCTGAATAGTAGGTGAAGCTTATAAAATAATCAATGAATATACAGACCAGAAAGGTGTACCTAATAAATTGCTCAGTGAGTGTAAATAACACACCTTTTTAACTACATATTCAAAACACACTCATTGTGAGTTTTCATATTATTAACAGTAGTAACACTGTAATCATCTAAGATTATTATGTATTAAATGTATTATGATTAGCAACTGTAATATTTTAGTAGATTGATTTGAGTCATGGTGAGTCTGGCACAACATGGATCCCTGTCACCACACCCTAAAACATTCCCACATAGAGACAATGTTAAACTTGTGCACGTTTTTGGAACATAAGAAACCCTCACACAAAACTTCTTCACATACAGTAACCAACAGCTTGGTTCTGACCTTGCTCCCATGTTGCAGTTAAGCACCTACTCTTCCACCCGTGGCCCCATGCTGCCCTTGTCTGATATTTTACTCCCTTTCGTCTTTTCAACCGTCGTCTTCTGTGACACTCCAAGCACTGGGATTTTACGCCATGAACGATGCCTGACCAGATATCCTGAAACTCACACCCTTCTACTGGAAAGCAAGCAAGACTTTATAACTTTGAGTGTCAGTAGAGTTCCATTAAATAAACAGGGTAATACATCAGCACCAGCATGTAGTGGCATTTTCATCACGCCATCCAGCAATTCTTTTCAAGTTAGCAACTACATCCACTCCGGAAAGAATAGACACCCGCTGAGAATAAAGATGTCTGTGGAAGTTGTAAGAATGATGTCGTATCTCTGTAAAGTGGACAGCAGCAGCAGGTTGATTTAGCAGTGGTGTGCAGGTTAAGGCTTTGAGTGGGTGTCTGTATATTTCAGGTTAGATCACAACATCCTGGAGGTTTACATCTCTGCGTCTACGAGCCGTGAGCTTGTTGTCAGTTCGACAACGAGGGCTGACGGTAAGCGGTAAAAAAAAAAACAGGACGAGGATTTGCAATGAAAGTGATTCTCTCACCAACAGCAGCTGAGAAATGTACACAGCTATTCGTTATGTGTACACAGACTTCTGCTAAACTGAGCCAAGCGCCTATGGAAATACATTTGTAATAAAAAAAATCCTGTCTTTAAATTTTACTTTTTACAATTCCTACCACTGGCTTCCTCCTAATACAAGAGCTACCAACCCGGGAGAGTAATGGCTAGATTTTGCTTCCTCCAAGAAATGTAAAGCAAACCACTGTCTGTTTTTATAATGCATCTGTACACAAAAACTCTCTGAAATGTTGCTTAATGGCCTTTAAAACACAAATTCTCAATTGTAAGTAAGTAATTGACATGGCTCCAGGAAGCTTTTTGCTGCAAAACCTACGACACATTTGCTAGCTTAGCCATGTTTGCTAACTTGCTAATGCAAATATCATTAGTGAACAAAATTTTTGTTGGAATTTTACAAAATATTTGACACTATTATTATGTAAATTAAAACTACAGTACTGAATGGGCCGCTCAGGTGGCATAGCGGTAAAATACGCTAGCACACCAGAGCTGGGCTTTCAAATACATCATATTGAATGTCAGCTCTGCCATCCGGCTGGGCTGGGCAGCCACATGAACAACGACTGGCTGTTGTTCAGGGATGGGACGAGCCGGACCAGTGTTCCTCATAACTGGTGCAATTACGACCTTTGCTGGCTGGTTGATGGCGCCTGCGCAGGGGGAATAATGCTGATCAGGGTGTGGCTCTCCGTGCACAAAGGCTGATCCACATATGAACTTGCCTCATACAGGTAAAAAGAGGCCATTGGTACTGCTCACGTGTCAGTTGCAAAGCTCCTCAGTCAGCAGTGGAGGGTAGTATCAGTAGAGGTGAAGAGTAATGCAATCAGGGTAATTGGATACGACGGAAGAAAAAGAGAAAAAAAAAAACTACAGTACTGAAAAGTTACTTTCTTTTAAGTATTTTTAAAAAAGCTAGCTACCTTCGCTATTGTTAGAGATAAACAAAGTAAGCTAACTCAACATTACACCACTACCAACCAAAATCCTTAATACAAAACAACAACACAAGCATCTTTAACACTGATCTCAGTTCTGTGGTTTAAGGGAAGTGAACTGTAGGACCCCCAGCACAGCGGTGGGGGGTATTTTCTTGGCTTAGCTGGTGTGGCTCAGTAAAGAACCCTGATTTGGTCTTTGTTTGGCTCCTGGCTGCCCTATTCATTCACAAAGAGATGCATCGAGGCAAACAGACAAAGGGCACGGAGGGCACGACTCTCGCCTCAGACAGGGTGGAGAAAACAGACACACAAAAGCCGCTTCTTTAATGAGTCCATCCAGAAAATCTTCATCCATGCTGACATCTTCACACCATGAGCTAGTTTGATTACACTTTAAATATTTCTGAAGCGGTTAGTTTACTATTTACCATGTTAAAAATGGTTTAGAATACTTACTGACAATGTCAACATTTACAAGGTATTTAAAAAAATTAAGTGTAATGGCAGTAATTTGGGCAGTCGATACACATGAATGCAAATATGTTTGTATAAAATGTACCAGTTTCTTTAGTTATTTATTTGAATATCTGTAAAATTTAAATCAATGTACAACCCTAAATCAGAAAAAGTTGAGACAGTATGGAAAATGCAAATAAAATAAAAGTGTTTCTTACATTTACTTAGACTTTTATTTCATGTCAGATAGGATGAATCTGAGATATTTCATGTTTTATCTGCTCAACTTCATTTCATTTGTTAATAAACATCCATTCCTGCATTTCAGGCATGCAACACATTCCAAAAAAAGTTGGGACAGGGGCAATTTAGAGCTAGTAATGAGGTGAAAAAACTAAATAATGATGCGATTTTAAACGGGTGATGTTAACAGGTGATTGTAATCATGGTTTGGTACAGAAGCAGCATCCAGAGTCTCTGATGAGCAAAGATGACCAGAGGATCTCCAGTGTGTGAGAAAATGCTTGAAATGTTTAAAAACAATGAACCTCAAAGAAAGATTAGAATTGATTTGCATATTTCTCCCTCTACAGTGCATAATATCATTAAACAATTCAAGAAATTCAAGGAATTTCAGTGCGATCCCTCAGACGGCACTGCATCAAGATCCACCACTCAACAATAGCTGATATAACCACATGGGAGAGAGATTACTTTGGCAAACCTTTGGCAAGCACTACAATATAGGGTTACATGCACAAATGCTACTTAAAAATGTACTGTGCAAAAATGAAGCCATATGTTAACCATGTCCAGAAGCAGCGTCGACTTCTCTGGGCTCTGAGAAATCTCGGATGGACCATCACACAGTGAAAACGTGTATTGTGGTCACATGAATCAGCATTCCAGGAATTTTTTGAAAAAAATGGACGTCGTGTGCTCTGGACCAAAGATGAAAAGGACCATCCAGACTGTTTTCAGCAACAAGCTGAAAAGACCAAAAGCCAGGGTCTCTCATGGTATGGGGCAGTGTCAGTGCCCTTGGCAAAAGTAATTTACACTTCTGTGATAGCAGCATCAATGCAGAAAAGTACATTGAGATCTTAGAGCAACAAATGCTGCCTCCATGCATCCATGCATTTTTTAACAAGACAATGCAAAACCACATGCTGCACACATTACAAAGGCATGGCTGCGGAAGAAGAGGGTACGGGTACAGATTTAATATGCCAACATTGTTTTTGGAGTCCCTAAATAGAGGTTACAGATGTGGTAAACAGACGAAGCTACAAAGCATGAGCTAAGACCTCATGACCAGGGCGACTTAAGCGAGATAAGATTTTAAAATGCAGTGAGTTTGCACGCAGATCTGATTAAAAATAAATAAACAGCGTGTACTGTTAACCAAACACAATTATGACATCATAATTATCAGCAATTATGACATCATTATCAAAACAGGATCCAGGGATGCGTTTCAATTCAGGATTAAGCTGTAGATTTGCCAGCCATTTAAAAAAGTCATTTCTTGCAATCTTTCACACACTGTGAAATTTCAATCCTTGGCAAAGCCACTTGGGCAAAACCTCTCCCATCAATATTCTTTCACGCTATCTCTTTCCGCTGCTCATCACCACTTCCTTTCATCTGCACATCATCATCCCTGGTGTCAGTAATCCCGTGAGGTGTGTTAAAAGGACGAGTCGTGCAGCTTCGGTGTCTCTACTTTACTTAACCATACGCACGATTGCATGCACTGTGCGTATGGTTGAGAAAAGTAGAGAGCTGACAAAGCTGGTTATCTCCAAGGACGTGCAACTCGCCGATGTTCAGCAGCAGTTGGCGCTCTGTGCGGAATTTCACACACTGTCCAATTCTGGAAACATGGAATTAATTGGACGTGTTATTTTCTGATGTGGTTTTAGCACATGCATGAATGTTTTATTACTGCTATGTTATATATAGGGCCCTACTATTGACCACACTGCTTTATATTTAAATGATTGCACTTTGCACACATACAGTATAAAGACACGTATACTTTTATTATGCACGTATCTCACACAGCGTATATAAAAATGCTTCGCATTTCTGCAGTGTTAGCTGTTTAACGGCACGGAATTGATTAAAGCTGTACTCATGCTGAAAATAGAGGGTAATGTGAAGATAGATTACTATTTCAAAATACTGACCATGCAGGATAAATGATGATCAAATACTGTCACCTCCCATCCTACCTGTAATAATCTGCTTCCTCTCTGCAGTGAATACAAGTCAGCACAGTGTTAACGTTCTCGTCAAACTACTGCAGGCACAAATGATCTGAGGACTACCCAGAATCTAATAAAGCATTATACTTGCTGCATTAAGATCAATTTTGGAAGATTTACCCAGTATTTAGAAAACAACTGCAGGAATTCATGACAATTTAGCACTTTCGTGGTGGTGGAAATTGAACTGACAACATTCTGATTACCAGTCCAGTACCTTAACCGCTGAGCTACCACTGTCCTCACACAAGAGAACATGTTTTTACTGCACCAGATTCAGTGTGCACTACACCTTTCGAGTAGACACTTAAACTTGTGCATGTTAACCTTAAGCATGTGTGTGGCATGGCAGGTGGGCATGATACTGTAATCCGACAGGTAGCCACATTACACAAAGCCTTGCCCACTTACTCCTTTTGCTACTTAACTTTAGGAAATGGGAAGGAACTATGTTGAGGTAAACTGGGATCAGCAACAAGCTATAGTGGCTACTGAGCTACAATGTTAATGTTATGCTACAACCGAAAGACCTACTTCACTGTTATCAAAGACAAATAAAGTTATTCTTTCCAATTTCACATTTCCAGTCTGATTCAAACATCTGTGCTGGAGGCGAGTGCTGGTCTGTTCCATTATAATGGGTGAATTATTGAGACTATAATTTCTGCACCATTTACACTCTGAATTGGTCTGTTTTTAAAAGCTTTGACATCTGCAGGACAAAAGATCCCAGCAGATGAGTTTGTACAGTACGTCGTGCCAGAGACCTGACACATTTCACCCACAAGCACTCAGGGTCAGTGTATCTGTGACTTCAAAAATGTTCTCATTCTGTTCAATTTATAAGAAAATATGATGTTTACAACAGCACAAGCAGCCATTATTTATCTCCGACTACAGTTAAACATAATAATCTCAGACCATCAGCTGAAGACCTGCACTGATAAACAAATAAAACACAATTTTTTATCTTCCAGAAAGAGGAATTTATAGAATAGTAGTCATAACAAGAAGACCAAACATGGCTTACTGACTCTAACCAGATTCCCACCCTTACTGAATTTTTCACCCTGCATCCATAATCATTCATGTGATATTCTTCACACCAGCCGTGGCTGTTCAGAAGCTCCCCTGCCGCACTGCACATGTGAAGCACTATTTTTGGCTTTGGTTCTATTTTAAATCATTGCACAAATCGTTGTGTCACTTAGTCACCGATTAAAACCTCTCTTTTCAAAACTATGAGCATTAATAGGGACAGTGGTAGCCTAGTTGGTAGAGCTTTCAGATATTAACTGAAAGATTGTTGGTTTAAATCCAGGCTTTGATATGCAGCCACTGTTGGGCCCTTGAGCAAGGCCCTTAACCCTCTCTGCTCCAGGGGTGACGTACAATGGCTGACCCTGTGCTCTGACCCCAGCTTCCAAACAAGCTGGGATATGCAGAAAAAGAAGGTCATTGTATTGTACATATACACCGATCAGCCATAACCTTGTTTCTACACTCACTGTGCATTTTATCAGCTCCTCTTACCATATAGAAGCACTTTGTAGTTCTACAATTACTGACTGTAGTCCATCTGTTTCTCTACATACTTTTTTAGCCCGCTTTCACCCTGTTCTTCAATGGTCAGGACCCCCACAGGACCACCACAAAGCAGGTATTATTTAGGTGGTGGATCATTCTCAGCACTGCAGTGACACTGACATGGTGGTGGTGTGTTAGTGTGTGTTGTGCTGGTATGAGTGGATCAGAAACAGCAGCGCTGCTGGAGTTTTTAAATACCGTGTCCACTCACTGTCCACACTCCTACCTAGTTGGTCCACCTTGTAGATGTAAAGTCAGAGACGATCACTCATCTATTGCTGCTGTTTGAGTTGGTCATCTTCTAGACCTTCATCGGTGGTCACAAGACGCTGCCCACGAGGCGCTGTTGGCTGGATATTTTTGGTTGATGGACTATTCTCAGTCCAGCAGTGACAGTGAGGTATTTAAAAACTCCATCAGCATTGCTGTGTCTTATCCACTCATACCAGCACAACACACACTAACACACCACCACCATGTCAGTGTCACTGCAGTGCTGAGAATGATCCACCACCTAAATAATACCTGCTCTGTAGTGGTCCTGGGAGAGTCCTGACCATTGAAGAACAGCATGAAATGGGGCTAACAAAGCATGCAGACAAACAGATAGACTACAGTCAGTAATTGTAGAACTACAAAGTGCTTCTATATGGTAAGTGGAGCTGATAAAATGGACAATGTGTGTAGAAACAAGGAGGTGGTTTTAATGTTATGGCTGATCAGTGTATATATTTAAGAGTAACAAGGTCTCACCATGCCAGTTTAAGGACATTCATTCTTAGCATAAACTCTCTCTTCAACTATCTATCAATTATGTTAGAAAAAATTCACAGTAGCTTTGAAAAGAAACCCTGAAGCTGACGGAAAAAAGGAAATTTCTGGCAACATCTCTGGCAAATGGGTTGCTGTGAGGAGCTGCTCTAAATATTAGGGCTTCAAACAGACAGACAGCTGCAGGGCACAGGGGTCAGGGAAGGGCACAGGAGGCACCAGGAACAAATGAACCCAGCTCCAGAGAAAATTTGATGAGGTGCTTTTAACAGAGTCTGGGAGTAATTCTGCATTATAGGGAGGCAGATGGATGAGAACGATGCACCATTAGGCTGATGCAAGAGGAGGTCAAGGAGCACAATTCACTCGCATTTCTACTCAATGCTTAACATAACGAGAAAGAAAGAATGACTGTTGGCATCAATGTGGTATTTGGGAACTGAAAATACAAATTTTTGCAATTTAGCAGGAGGAATTTTTGCCCATATTTGCTTGATACGAAACTGCAGCCAAATCAAGCACACGTACTCTTCATCTACGATGTCAAAGTGTTGTCGTATGCAGAATGAAGACTGGTATTGTTTTGCTGAAATAACCACATAATAACTGGGAAATTACAGGAAAAGATGCATATGTCACTCTAAAATCCCAATATATGCCTCAGCGTTAATTATACCTTCACACATGTGCAAGTCACCCATGCAGTGAGCACTGATGCACCCTTGTGCCATGGCAGACGTTGGCTTTTACACTTTTCCCTGATAACAGCCTTTTTTTGTTGTAGCCTAATGGTTAAGTTACTGGACTAGTAATAGAACGGCCGCTGGTCCAAGCACCACCACTGCCAGGTGGCCACTGTTGGGCCCTTGAGCGAGGCCCTTAAACCTCAATTGCTTAGACAATATACTGTCACATTACTGGATAAAAGCGTCTGCTAAATGCTGAAAATGTAAATGTTTTGTCCTTATTATTAAGATATCCATGTCTGTTTTTTTCCCCCAAAACAAATTCAAAATGGGCTCATCTGACCCCGGCACACGTTTCCACTGCTTTCTGGCTTCTGGTCAATCTGAGATGTGCTCAGGCCAGAAAACTCAGCTGTGTTTGTGCGCAGAATTGATGTACAGCTTTCTCTGTGCATAGTAGTTTAAGGCGGCATTTCTTGATACAGCGGTGGACTGTGCTAAGTGACAACAGTTTTCCAGAGTACTCCCATGTCAATGTGGTTATATTTATTTTAACACAGATTTCTCATGCAATACTATCTGAATGCTTAAAGGTCACACATTTACATTTACATTTTCGGCACTTAGCAGATGCCTTTATCCAAACCAAATTACATTACAGATACAGTATACAGTCTGAGCAATTGAGGGTTAAGGGTAGAGCTGGGCGGTTCCTGAATCACCCGCGTTAATGATTTAAATCTTCGTACTGAATCAGGAATCATGAGTCCGAGGTCTCAATTAACCCGGATCCTATGAGTCCTCTGACTACATTTAACATATTTTAATTTTGGTTAACTTACAATTGAATTGCACATTTTCCAATTTTGTTCCATTTGTTGTTATTTGTGTTTAAGTTGTGTTTGTTTGTTTTTTGGTGAGTGGAATTTAAATTAGAGTTAAAATTTAAAATAAATATCTGTAACCTAATAATGTGTCTGTGGATCTTTACAGTTGGAATTTATTTTATTTATCGACGGGTGGGGGGATTGGTCTCAGGTGACTCAAGTGAACCGGATCACATTACTGAGTGACTCAAATTAACCCGAGTCCATAAAATGAACTGAATTTACCACCACTAGTTAAGGGCTTTGCTCAAGGGCCCAACAGCAGCAACCTGGCAGTGGTGGGGCTTGAACCAGCGACCTTCTGATTACTAGTCCTGTACCTTAACCACTAGGCTACGGCTTCACACACATTCAACATTAGTTTCTGGCCTGCCCTAGATCAAATGAGATTTCTTCGGATTCTGTAAATCTTTTTACAATAACATGCACAGTAGATGGTCTAGTAGACATAATCTATTTGCAACCTAATTAAAAAAAATTTCTTGAACTAATGTTAAATTTTTTATGAAGTTTGGCACAAAGTGTTTCACCACGACTTGGTAGATCCTCCTTTTATACGCATCATGATACTCCATATTCTCCATATTCTCCATATACTCATATACTAAATCACATGCTTATTGTAATATGTTCTAAAATAGTGTAACTTGAATATTCTATAAACTGTTCACTGCTTTTGCCCTGTCCCAACTTTATCTGAATGTGTTCCAGGCATCAGATTCAAACTGTGTCTATATTTAAGGTTTAAAAGAATGAACAAATCACACACTTTTCTTTTTAGTGTATTTTACAAATTTTTCTGTAAATATAATTGTATTATAGAATGTGTAATATGTACATTTTATTTCATAAGGCAGCAAGAAAATTCTGTAGGAATATTTAGATTATGTTTATATTTTATTTAATTATTTAAATTGTCTATAATTTGACCAGTATTTGAATGCAGAACAGAAGTGTTATCTTGTAACAGGATCCACATTAATAATCAGACAGTGATTATTTCAGGGATTATGGACTCGGGCCTTGCAGGTGCACTGCGTCACAAAACGTAACCCGTCTTCAAAATGCTAACATCGTTAGTCGCCGGCAAAGAGGATAAAGATGTGAACAGCACCAGGTGTCCAGCACGTCCTTTGTCCTCTTCACTTGTCCTTTTCAGCATTTTATTGTCCTCTTTGCTTTTTTCTTGGACGTTCTTACTCAGAACATAAAACAGAGTGCCAATCACTGCTATTGTTTGTGTTTGCGTTCTCTCCAGAGAAATTGCAACTTGCAATTACTGCCTGAACACTTTCATGCAGTCGCGCTCCACAAATCCCTGAGCAATCCCTCCGGACCCACAGTAATGGCTTACACGTTCTTAAGCCTGTATTTTGGGGGCTTATTGGGGGGTTTTCAGCTCTGCTATTGATAGTGAAAGCTTGAGCAAAATGTTCTTACATTGTTTTTCCACACATAACTGTTTTTCCATGGCAGGTGGTGGTGATATAATATATTAGATCAGATTCCTGAGAGTCTCAGGTTGGCTCCTGCACTGTTAAATCTGCTCCTTATTTTCATAACCTACATATAACACAGAAAACAGAGATTGAGCCACATGGCCTTTGTATGCACTTTTTTGCACTGTTGGTCCTGTTATATCATTCACATTGTAAACATGGTTTTCTAGTAAGACTTTCCACAAGATGTGGAAGTGTGCCTGAGACAATTTGTGCCAGTTAATGAACCGTTAAAAACAAAGAATAAGCAAAGGATTTTTAGTATCTGAAAATAGACTGAAAACCTGTGACACTTGATCCCTTAGATTAAATAAAATAGTGTGCTTATGTGCTCTGGGATACTTTGGCAAACTATTAATAAGCATTGTTAGTTGCTGCATCTATATATGAAGTTAAAACTGCAGAGCAGGGCGCTCAGGTGGCACAGTGGTAAAACACGCTAGCACACCAGAACTGACATTTCGAGCTCATCGGTTGGGCCGGCTGGGCTGGGCGCTTACATGAACAACGATTGGCTTGTTGTTCATACAGGGTGAGAAGCCGGATAGATACTGTCTTATGGTTAATGCAATTACAACCTCTGCTGGCTGACTGATGACGTCTGCACAGAGACGGGGAAAGAGTGCATTGATCAGGGTGTGGCTCTTCGTGCACAAAGCTGATCCGCATATGAACTCGCTTAGTGCAGGTGAAAAGATGCAGTCGGCTATTGCACACATGTCAGAGGGGGCATCAATTAAAGCGGGGATCGGCATCAGTGAAGAGGGAGAGTAATGCAATCAGGTAATTGGACGCGCTAAATTCGGGGGGGAAAGTGAGAAAAATGCATAAACAAAATATATATATAAAATATATACAAAAAAACTGCAGAGCATAAGGCAAATGTCAACAATGCCAAGAAACGCCTTGGAGATTCTGGGGACTTGAGGTCAGCTGAAATGAACTGACACAGTGGATTGTGTATTGTAGTCTGGCCAGCTTTTTAAATAGTTTATAAAAATGAAAAATGAAAGATCACAAGACCAAAGAACAAAAAAAATAGAGGACCAGACTGATTGTTACCAGCATAAGCTTTAAAGGCCAGGGATGGGGTGTATTAGTGCCAACAGCATGAGTACCTAAAGGGCAGCATTAACAACGAAATATACAAAAACGATTTCCACAAACACGAGTAACCAAGACACGTTCTGAACAGAATGACAATCCGGTCAGAAGAGCAGATGCTACTCTAGCCTGCCTACATTGAATAAAAACATGCGGTGCTGTGTGAAGTGTGAATTATGATGATGGGGGTTGTGTGGTTTAAAAAGTGATGTCTTGAGTCTTAAAGGAAGGTTGAAATAAAACCTTGGTGGTAAACACTTCTTTCCCAGCTTCTTCTAAATGGGTTGCAAGCATCAAATTTGGAATAAATATACACTGATCAGCCATAACATTAAAACCACCTCCTTGTTTTTACTCTCACTGTACATTTTATCAGCTCAACACCATATAGAAGCACTTTGTAATTCTACAATTACTGACTGTAGTCCATCTGTTTCTCTGCATGCTTTGTTAGCTCCCTTTCATGCTGTTCTTTAATGGTCAGGACTCTCCCAGGACCACCACAGAGCAGGTATTATTTAGGTGATGGATCATTCTCAGCACTGCAGTGACACTGACATGGTGGTGGTGTGTTAGTGTGTGTTGTGCAGGTATGAGTGGGTCAGACACAGCAGCGCTGCTGGAGTTTTTAAATACCGTGTCCACTCACTGTCCACTCTATTAGACACTCCTACCTAGTTGGTTCACCTTGTAGATGTAAAGTCCGAGATGATTGCTCATTTATTGCTGCTGTTTGAGTTGGTCATCTTCTAGACCTTCATCAGTGGTCACAGGACGCTGCCCACGTGGTGCTGTTGGCTGGATGTTTTTGGTAGATGGACTATTCTCAGTCCAGCAGTGACAGTGAGGTGTTTAAAAACTCCATCAGCATTGCTGTGTCTTATCAATACAAAGTGCTTCTATATGGTAAGTGGAGCTGAAAAAATGGACAGTGAGTGTAGAAACAAGGAGGTGGTTTTAATGTTATGGCTGATCGGTGTATATTTGTGTTTTTGTACTGGTTTTAATTTGGTTCAAGTCAAAAAATACATAAAACGCTGCATTCTGCTTCCATGAGCATTTCATCTGCTGTCTTAATGTTTTGGAAATTGAGGTTTGTTTATGTAATGATTACATTCTGCTGTTTCTGATCTGCTGTAGTTCAGGTAAAACCCTGAGCAGGATTATAAAAGAATGTTCAAGCTCAGCAAAAGTGGCTTTAACCAGCCACCCCACACAGCACATGTTCTGGCAGGAAGGACTGTTACCAATCTCATATGGTTCTAAATGGCTTTCAGAGCTTTGGTTGTGCCAGAACAGATCTGCTGAATCATACTGCTTTCTTTTCCGTTGTACATAGTGGAAATGTTCACCCAGCAACACTGCAGCCCTGAAGCTTCTGGCTTCTTACATTTAAAGATTTATTCACATTCAAATCTATAAGCTATACCAATGAATCTGCTTATTAGCTAGGCAAGACAGCTAACAAAAACAAATGTAAGGACTGTTCTGCTATTCCAGGCGAGTGTGACTTATTAAAGGATCTTTTTTATCACACAATTAAAAATGACAAACATTATACAACAGCCTTCTTTTACATAGTGCAGACATTCACATGCTGGCTTTATACACCGATCAGCCATAACATTAAAACCACATAGAAGCCCTTTGCAGTTCTACAATTACTGACTGTAGTCCATCTGTTTCTCTACATACTACATACTACAGAGCAGGTATTATTTAGGTGATGGATCATTCTCAGAACTGCAGTGACACTAACTTGGTGGTGGTGTGTTAGTACGTGTTGTGCTGGTATGAGTGGATCAGACACAGCAGCGCTGCTGGAGTTTTTAAATACCGTGTCCACTCACTGTCCACTATATTAGATACTCCTACCTAGTTGGTCCACCTTGTAGATGTAAAGTCAGAGATGATCGCTCATCTATTGCTGCTGTTTGAGTTGGTCATCTTCGTGAACCTTCATCAGTGGTCACAGGATGCTGCTCTGCTCTGTGGTGGTCCTGGGAGAGTCCTGACCATTGAAGAACAGCATGAAAGCAGGCTAAAAAGTATGTAGAGAAACAGATGGACTACAGTCAGTAATTGTAGAACTACAAAGTGCTCCTATATGGTAAGTGGAGCTGATAAAATGGACAGTGAGTGTAGAAACAAGGAGGTGGTTTTAATGTTATGGCTGATCGGTGTATGTTTACATCTCCTGCTTTCCTGCTTCGCTCATAGCCGAATGCTATTACAGAGGTGACTTTGATGCTGGAGGGGGTAAAAGTAATTTCCTCCTTAATGCTTTTACTTACCTTGTATGTATCTGAAGACATGGACACAAACTTCTTCAACCGGCAGGTCAAAAACATTCTGCTATTCCACGATTATAAATAACACTTTGGCCTTTATAACTTGGCACCAAACAAAAAATAACTAGGTATAATATCACCTGTTTGTTTTATATTCAGTTTAAATGTAAATGGGTGACACTGTCTACAATCAAGTGAGCTTTACATCGCAGCAGTTCTAAAATCAGCACCTTGAAACTCAACTGAACTTGATGATCACACAGACAACAAAAATCAAGAGCTTCTTCCTTGCATTACATCCTTCAAACCCATGGCAATGTAAAGCATATCACTGATGTTCCAGCAGCTTCTAATACAGGGCAGTGATTGTTGGATCAAATCTGACCATCCAGACGACTTTCACCTCAACATGTGGAGACACTAGATTTTCCTCTTAACCTTGGCAAGTGACCACTGTTTAATGCACTTTTGATTTTTTAAGAGCAGCCGTGGATCTGTGGTTTGGGCTTTGAGGCTTTCCATCCTGAGGTTGAGGGTTTCAATCTCAGCTCTGAGAAGCAACCAGTGCTTGAGAAAGACCTTTAACTCTCTTCACTCCAAGCTTACAGAACAATGTCTGAATCTGGGTCTGCAAAATAACGAACTTCACTGTACTTAGTACTAAATTAAAACATTTCTTCCAGTACAGATGGTTAAAAAGACCCCACATATCTTCAGACAGCTGTGTCCTCATACTCGTTTTAGTAAAGTCAATTAAGTTGTTAAGTCAGTTGTCAAACCAGCTGTTGAAAACAGTAAGAAGAAGAGTTACACAGTAAACAACATGAACTTAACGACACAACAATCATCTCCGTTCTTACACCCTACACAAAACTCTACGGCTACAAATGAAAATCGAGATCTAAAACTTGCACGCAAGCATTTAAACAAAACAGAGCAACTGCTGGATGAAACAAAAATACATTATGGCAATGATTCGGCTGGACATGTTGGAGGAAAGATAGGTTGCTTATCTGTGCCTATAAACACCACACATACAATTCCAAGTAGACAAACACCACAAAAGCCAAAATAATGCAAAACAATTTTTCTTAAAGTACTTAAAGCCAGTGAATATCATTTGAGGATTTTGAAATTGCCAGATACCCTTATAAGCTGCTGAGCAGAATGGATCAAAATTGAACCATAATGATGCAAAAAGCTCCGTATTTCTTACTGCAGACCCCTCAAAGCTGTAATCGCCAACAAAAGCACTAATGTTATAAATCTGTGTCGTCCAGATCCGTTGGAACACATCAAACAAAACCAGCAATTTGCTGGACCAGCTTTTCAAATGAGGTCTGATTTTATTAGGGACTTGTGAGGGATTTTGGCTCAAAAGTAAGAACATTTGTTAAGACGGGTCAAAACTCAGTCTGTACTTGGTAAGATTTTATGTCTCTCAAATGAACCAACAATGGAAGTTAATGCATCTTATGTCTCAAATCACACACTAATGTACTGAATAGGAATGTTTAAGTGTGCACCACAAATGACATAATGTTCTTTTGTGCAGCATTAAGTGTTAATTTGAAGCAGACTGTGATGCTTGTTAGAACTTTTAGTTTCTGTTTTCTGTGTCATGGATGTGTTAAACAAGTGTGTTTTAGGAAAATGTGTATGTGTCTGTGCTGATCTGTAGTGCTTGTTCATAGCCAACATTTGCAATGACGTCCCCCCAGACATCAAATCTCATTACGAATAATCTGAATCTGGCCTTGGAAGACTAAAGACTTAAACACAGAACAAACACAAAACACTGAATAACAGAAACCAAAACACATTCTTGCACAATTTTACATGTGTAATAGAGTCTGATTTATATTAAATACACAACTGCTCACAAGGAATTATTATCTTACATAAAACTGATCTGTATCACTCCAGTTTGTGTCGTGGAATCTTATACCCTTGATTTCCTTAACAGGCTGACCAAAGCTTTGTCCCTGAAGGCGAGCAGAAGGCAGCAAAAGGTTAAAACCTTGTCTGAGGAATGTGGCAATTTATAGCACCTCGAGTCCCTGTGCTTAATATAATATACAGCAGCCTTCTCCTGGCGACTAGAGAAGTTCACGGTGCCAAATGTTAAGGGCTGCTTGTAAGAAACAAAGAAACTGCACTCCGGTTCAGAGGAAATTCTTAAATACATTTCCCTGTAAAATCTTTATAGAGAAGTATGATGTGAAAATGAGTCAGAAAAAACACAGAGGAAGCTTTACGAGAACCGAAACGTCAACTAGAGTTAGTAGATCTTTACTGCAATTTTAAAGTTTAGTGCAAATCTTAATAAGTCCAGGGACTATGATGCTTTGAATTGGTATCAAAGATTGTAAAATATACCAAATGTTCAAAGGTATGTAAACACCTCATTATAAGTTTGTTACACATACGATTTCGAAACCCACAAACAATCTGGCATTATAAAACACAAGGCATTTCCCAAATTGTTGCTTGTTCCAATCTTCTACCTTCCACCATAATCCTCAGTACGACTTTAGTGTTTATCACTTTGAATTTACTGCATTTATCAGCATGTTATAGTCCTTCACCTAGTTCACGACACGACACACCAGCTCCTGTGGTTCCTCTGGAGACCAATTTCACCTCAACATGTGGAGACACTTTAGGTGTCCCCCCAACCTTGGCAAGTGACCACTGTTTAATGCACTTTAGATTTTTTAGGGGCCACATTGGCTCTGTGGTTTGGGCTTTGAGGCTTTCCATCCTGAGGTTGAGGGTTTGAATCTCAGCTCTGAGAAGCAACCAGTGCTAGGTCCTTGAGAAAGACCTTTAACTCTCTTCACTCCCGAGCTTACAGAATAATGTCTGAATCTGGCTCTGCAAAATAACAAAGTTCATTGCACTGTTGTTCCACTGGTGATGTGATCAAAGATACAATGTCAACAGCATACCAGCATACCAAAGGTCTTTCCACCAACCCTGAATCCAAATCCTTCTAACAAAGTTCCAGCTCTGCATAATTTAAATTTTATTACATATTTGACAAAATTCAGACTAAAATACTGATGAAGATTTTTTGTAAAGAAATTTCAGTCAACTATTCAGTCCTGAGAAATTCAGCATCAGTGATGCGATTACAAAGAACTGCATCACCTTCCACAATCACCATGACGACGAGTTATTACTTTTGTGCCTGACTCACTGAAGGCCATCAGGTACAAATAATGGATGTTTTCTTTTTTAGTATGACACCCTGCAATCCTCTTGAACCCTTTGCTTCATACTTCACTAACTCATTATTTTATTACCTCTCTATTTTAGGGTGACAGTAAATTTGGAGCTTATTTAAAAAAATACTGGGCACAAGGTGGGAATCACTCTGCACAGAGTGCCAGTCTATTATAGGATATCACTCATCCTGGCACAATGTAGGAGCATGTCAGTCAAGCTTAAAGACAGAATCTGGAGTTGAGAATTCAACCTGGGACTCTGGAACCATGTGGAATCAACACTGCACCACTGTGTTGCCAACCATATTTTAAATACTATATAATAAAAATGATTAGACACTTTGGTGGCATGGTGGTGCAGCCGGTAATGTTGGTACAGTTTGGTTTCAGGGTCCTGGGTTTGATCTTTGCCCTCTGTTACCACTTGCCATGTAAAAGCAGCCACCATTCTCTTAATAAGACTTGCATCTGATGAATGTCACAACAAAATCTGGGTTGTAATGGCACTGAAACTGAGCATTGATGGCTGAGGTTCTTATAAACCTATAAAAACAAGCCAAATCCTAAATTGGCAGAAATTGGCATACCATTTTATTTAATTCTCTCAAAGCATATAGATCCCATTACTCATTAGTTATGTTTTAGTGATTAAAAGGTGCCATCCAAAACCACATTCTACGTATATGTTACACAGTGAGTAACTAAACCACTGAAAGTGTCTTAATTGTAAATCCTATTTCTTATATAACAGGTGAATAGATGATTGATTGTACACTGTTTCCACATATTTCAGATTGTTTTTGGGATCCTAAGCTTCAAACCCACCATGACCACTATCAGAAGTTTTTTAAGATAAATAAATAAATGAACATCAGATGCTGATGACTATATTTTTGCTGTTTCCTTTTATACCATTTTCGTGTGTGAAATCCCTTTGAACTTGATGTTTACAACAAAACCAGATGCACACCATCCCAAAACTGCTGGACCTAAGAAGTGCTTTTGAGTGAAGTCCAAGATGTGCACTTATGAGGCCAACCAACCTTGGGGGTATCAAACCACCCTGCATCTAAACAAAGCTTAACCCTATTAAACACTGGCTTATTTTAACTCAATTATTGAGCAGACCAGCCACAACAGACAAACCAGACATATTTTATCCTGACGTTTATGGAAGTCTTGGTGCATGTGGAACTCTAAACAGATCTGTTTCATGGAAACAAGCTGGTGCATGGCACAATGCTCATCCTTGAAAATGCCAACTCTTAAATCTCCACAGTAAATCAATGCTTAGCTCATACTCTGAGCTATATTTAAAAGTGACAGGAACTCCACCAACACTGGCCTGAAACTGGACGATCCAGTCCAACTGGGTCACAGTCCAAGCCCACTTTCTGGCACCCTATTAGAGCCCATAATCACAAACCTCCACGGCTGTAAAACAGAAACAAACTGGACAGATTTCTCTAAGTTCTCTCAAACACATGTGCAAATGAAATTAATTCTGGCTGACTTACACAGAAATTAGATTAATGGGGTTTAATGACTATTTTTAGTACTGTTACAAAGCTGCTGAGTATGTGAATCTAAAACCGTGTAGTTCTGTCTGAGGATGTGGATATACTGAGTCGAATCAGAGCTGAGTTACAGGTGTCAATGCAAACACTGGTATTTCTCACTGCTGCTGGTCACTCCGCTTGCTATCAGGTGTAAAAAGTCAGCTACATAAAATAAATTATAAGCTTTCAACTTTATGGCAGTTAATAACAGTTTAGAAAAGGTCTTCTGTGTTCCAGCTTGACCGTGCCCTAGAGCACACAGTGAGGACCATAATGACGTGGTTTAACAGGTCTGGTGTGGACTCTAATTTCTTCGGGATAAATTGCAAAACAGACCTTCTTGCTTAATATTAGGATCTAACCTCACAAATGCTTTATTGACTAAACGAACACCAGTCCCTCAGACACGTGCTAAGACATTGTGGAAAGCAAACGACTGAAAGCTATTATAGTGGCATAGTAAGGTCAAACTCCATAATAATGTCTTTTTTTTTTATGTACTTGTACTCTGTAGTGTAAGAATTACCTATACGCTTAATGGTTACTCAGAAGGTTGTTAGCGCACACAATCAAGAAATGTGTGTATTTGTATTGTTATTTGCATTTTAATAGTGAATTAACAAGCAGATAAACAATATTATGTCCAGCAGAACAGTCGGGTAAATAACTATAATTTACCATGATAGACATGTTTAAGTGTGTAAACAGTGATGGCAAATGTTTTTTCTTATAATCCCTAAGAGTATTTTATGTCCTTCAAGTTTTTGAAGCACTTTAAACTAAATTAAATTAATGTTTTATGTTAATTTTTCCTTCTCTCTTTTTTTACTTTGAAAAGTATAAAGCCCGCTCACATGGAGCTGTAATTCTGCAGCTGTGGGATATCAGATTTTGCAAGGAAATGTATTTTTAACTTTAAAATCTTTGCTTGTAAGGTTCCTAGCTAGAATTAATAGGGTAACAATCTGCAGTCGCATTCATATTTAGTTCATCTAAAAACAATTTTAAAAACGACAATTCAGCATTTATCATGTTTTAAAAATGGTTGATGTGGTTGAAGTCCCGCATGTGTTTACCTATAAATAAATTGTTTCTTCTCCATTTTTTCTGGCTTAAAATCAGCTCATCGCTTTGGGGAGGAGCAGGGTGGTTGAACCACTACTGCATTCATGTACATTGTTTGTACAAATTAACTTGGGACTCTAAGTTGCTTAGAAATGGTTTCAGGTGGCTCCCACAGTAGGCCTGGATGTTGTGGCTCAGTCTAACGTATGTGTAAACCACTGATATAAAACCATGTTGTATATTCAACTCAGTTGTCTAACACATGCAAATGTATTAATCAGACATTATCCAAACCCAGTTCAGTCATTCCACACTGTCTGGCTAACATAGAAATGCAGAGATTAGCAGTTATGCTGACCTGACATAACGCTCAGCACAAGTTTTACAAGCAGTGCACTAAAGATTGCCAAGATCCACCATTTTTACACCCAACGAAAACATTCAACTTTTATTTTCCAGTGACACAATAAATTAAGAGAGATGGTTTCTCTGACAAGCACTAAAATCCAAAGCTACTCCCTATTCACTACAAACTGTGAACCTACTGCAGTGCACTGGGCAATGAGGTGTGGGTTAGATATTCAACACAATGCTTTCAGATATTAATTTCCTCTGTTACTGCATATTAGTTTCAACACATGATTTTAGCTCATTAAAGAAAACATGACATTACTTTCACGTTGCTGTAGAAGAGCTTTACTGCTGAACACTGCTGTTCTTTGCAGAGCTGCTTTAAATCAGACACACTGCTGAGGTCTTTGGGTTCAGGTCAGGACATTGACTTGGCCACAATAAAACTTATTTTCTGCATTCAGATGTGAACTTGCTTTTGTACTTTGTACCTGCTGCATAACCCAACCATGTCTTAGCATTAGCTTATAAACAGATAATTTTAGAAATTTTAGAGTAAGTTAGCCAGGTCCTGGCCCAGCCAAGCACCCCAAATAAGACACAATATAACCGTCATGAATGTCTGTTGTTTTATGTTCTTATAAAAGATGTTTTTGGCAGATCAGTGAGATCCTTGTTCAAAAAATTCCCATTTGTCTGATGTGGTGGTGGGGCTTAAACCAATGACCTCTGATATCAGTCCAGTACCTCTTTTTTTGGATGTTTGAGTCATAAAGAGTTTTGATCAGGCTTGACAAGATCTTGTCTGACGTCCTGGATGAATTCTCACTCACTGGAAACTTCTGCATAGATTAAACACTGTTTTAAGCATCTTCCATGTGAAGATAATGGCTTCTACTGTTGTTCAGTGCAGTCTTAAAATGGCTTTTTGGACTTACTGTGTGTGTTTTTTATTTTACTTTATAAAAACTCATTTCAGTCACAGCTAAATATTTCTGTAGCAACTTTGAAGTGATTGCTAGACTTGTATGGTCAGTTCAGGATTGTGAAATTTAGATTTACTAGTCAACAGCTCTGCCTAATAATTATCCTTGGCTGTGTTTAATTAGCTGCCCAACCTAATGGCAAACGAATTAATTAAGCACCTAAAAGGGCAATTGAATTTTAACAAGGGTGATACAGCTGTGTAAAAAATAATTGTTCCCTTTTAAATTCCTTGTTACTGCATGTAAGCAAAACACAATATATAAGAGATGGTTGGTAAAACAAAATGTAATTAATTACAGGAGTTAGTGATTAGTGATTATTACTAGGCAGCACGGTGGCTAAGTGGGTAGCACTGTCACCTCACAGCAAGAAGGTCCTGGGTTCGATCCCCAGGTGAGGCAGTCCGGGTCCTTTCTGTGCGGAGTTTGCATGTTCTCCCCGTGTCTGTGTGGGTTTCCTCCGGGAGCTCCGGTTTCCTCCCACAGTCCAAAAACATGCAGTCAGATTAATCGGAGACACTGAATTGCCCTATAGGTGAATGGGTGTGTGTATAAGTGTGTCTGCCCTGCGATGTCCAGGGTGTTACTGTGTGCCTTGCACCCATTGAAAAGCTGGGATAGGCTCCAGCACACACACACACACACACACACAAACACACACACACAACCCTGATTGGATAAGCGGTTAAATGAATGATTATTACTAGAATATGTAATAGGACTAGGTGTTACAATCCGTGAAAACTCAGCACAACTCTTGGGAGACGTCTCCATTAGAAGGATTTAGTAATCTTCCCACCACTATAACACATCATCAGCTGTGTACCCCTGCCTCACCAGGTGTTTTGGTCACAAGACCAGCCGAGGCCAGCCCACCACAAGCTGATCAGACCTGGGTGAGTGATCTATTGGCTGCCCACTCTGTCTCATTCCATTTCAGCCACAGGTCATGACTACTCCTTCCAGCATCAGTGGTAAGTTCTTTAATTGCCTTCCGTTGGGCTTGACCTTTGATTCCTACTTCCTTTTGGATCCTTACGCTGAACTGAACACAAAGCCCCTGCAGCCCATCTCCACTGGATTCATCTTCACCATTCAACCCTGCTGCTCTGCTACAGCTGCCAGGTTAGCATACCACAGCTTTTTCCTTCGTATGCTTTATTGAAGGGATCCTCCCAGGAGACCTTCAGCTCTATGATAAATACACACCGGCTGGAGCTGGACCGGGGGATAAGTAAAAGCTAAAACTGTGTTCAGAGGGCATTTAGATGTACTGAATGTTATATATCTTTTATAAATTTTACCTTTAATGGTCAATTTAAGGCCTGTCCTTCTTGCACTTTTGTTTCCCATCTGATTCTGTTTGAAGGCTAAATGATATGTCTGAGCGCGTGTGAAGGTAGTTTTTGAATTTTGTGAAAGGTCTGAGGTTTGATTCAAGCAAGCTTGGTTTTGGAACATGATGTGTGGTAATGTGCTAGACTGGCAATTCAGGCTGCTGTTGATCAGCGGATTTAACTTGAAGATCAGATATAGTGTATACAAATACTATATGATTAAAAGTATCTGGACATGTGACCAAGAGCTTATAACCCTGCAACAGACTCATTAAGACTCAAATAAGTATGTGTCCCAATCATTCAGTCAAATTAAGTATAAATAATTAAAGAACTGCTGTGAAAATCAACAAAATAATGGGACACCATGAAATAACTGTACCTTAATAATGCATGCAAAGTCTTGACTGTCAAGATTTCTCAAACAAAATTACAAACAGCTAGTGTGACTGCGACTGAATGACGTTTAGGAAGCAGTGGAGTAAACACAAACCTGAAACAAAAGCTATTAAGGTTAATCGGGCACGACTGATGTGAATGCTGTGTGCAATGAGGCAAATCTCTCACCTTAGCAGTCAACAGAAATCTCCTTGATCAGATCCAAGGTCTTGCTCCCAATTATTCTCCCTCAAAGCCTCACACAATCAGATTTGTCAATCAATAAGTGGCAGGACAAAAATTCCAGAACACATCTATAAGGCTGGAATGTGTCTGAGCCTTTTCTGCAGTGACTTTAAGGAAGATCTTTCAACTGTTAATGAAACTGTGGCATTTTATTAATCTTCAGTGGCCTTGCAGCCTGGTCAGAGTCCCAATGACTCTGGAAACACCACACGTCCATTTACAGACACCATGCACAGTCATTTGTTTTAAGTTGTTTTAAGTGAGGATACTATCTACTATTCTCAAAGAAACCTCACAAGACCTAATCCCCTTGATCACACCAATTATCAACTCCTTAACATCAGGTGTTGTCCCTACAGCCTTCAAGAAGGCACAGGTCATCCCCCTTCTTAAGAAACCTACACTAGACACCACAAACATAACTAGAGACCTATTTCATTCCTCTCTTTTCCATCCAAAATTTCTGAACGGACTGTCTACAATAAGCTCTCATTCAGAATGATCTCCATGATCAGTATCAGTCTGGCTTTAAGGCAGCACACTCCACAGAAACAGCTCGAGTGGCGGTTTCTGAGAAGCTTCATGCGGCCAAGACCGCCAAACTGTCATCGGTTCTCATTCTCCTTGACCTCTATGCAGCCTTTAACACAGTGAATCACAGTATTCACTTGTCCACTCTCTCCAACCTTGGAATAAGAAGTGAGCATACTGTGTCCAGGCCATCCCCATTTAACACTTTTAAGATAAACTGGACTGTCACTGAATGTGAGCCAGGCCTTCTCGTCCAACAACAGTGCCAACTCCATATTAAAGTCCATGATTTTGCTGCAGGATGTCCAATAAGCTCATGGTCATGTCTACATACTTTAGGCTATACTGTGTAACTAGCAGCACCTCTGTTTTACAAATGAAGGAGAAGTCAATATATATAAATATATATTTAACATTGGAATAAGGGAGTGAAGGCAGATTCACACACACACAATTCCCGCAGACACACTTCAATATCTTGTGAAGAGCCTCACAGACGAGTGGAGACAGTCAAAGCCAAACAGAGGGCAACTCTACATTAATGTGCTTCAATCTGGAATGTTATGTTTTATTTACTAGCTCACTGTCAGGTGTACACATACTTGTGGTCATATACGGCACCTGCAAAGACTACCTACTGCACAAACAAGTCTTCCTTCTGTAACCCAGTAACACAGAAAAAAGGGAATTTGCCACGGAAAAGGAGCCACTATATGACAGGGCATCACACATTCACCTGTTTATGTACTTGAACCTATTGGCAGCTAAGGGTCGTCAGTTCACTCACTGACATATTTTGGAAAGGAGATCAGAATACTTGGAGAAGGAGCCATGTGGACATGAGGCGAGCATTACGCCGGGTAGCTAAAGCTACAAACCAACACTTCCTGCTGTGCCACCCATATGTTAAGAATTAATTCATTTATTCTTCTTCATCAATTGGTTTAACCTAATCGAGGTCAGTGAGGGTCTGAAGCTTAACCCAAAAACAACAGACACAAGAGACAAGTACAAACTGGACACTTCATTAACCACTTACATAATTACTCAGCCATCATTCTGTGCCACCAATGGATTCTGTAAAGTTGCTTTGAGACAATGTCCATTGTAAAAAGCACTATACAAATAAATTTGACTTGACTTGACCATGCACCTTGTTTCATCATGATCAGAGTTGCAGTGGGTCTGGAGCCTACCACAGAAACACAACCCCAAAATGCAGGAATACATTCTGAAACAAAGGCAGGAAAACACTCTGGACAGGTGGCCAATCCATCATGAAGCTTTACCTATCACCCATATATGGTCAATTTAGAGTAACCAGTCCACTAACCAGCCTGAGAGGAAAATGAAGTACCTGGAAGGGAAAAACATATGGTCACATGAATCAAACCTAGCTCTTGACAGACACTGACTAAAGATGAAGCTTGATCCAAGGTCCCAAAACCCTTACTGCTATGCCACCATGGCCAAATTTTATCTAGTAAAACACTGATGTTGGCTCAGTTGGCGTGCAGCAATGGTGCTTTCAAGGAATACTTTTCACCTGCACACTATTAGTCAATGAATACAACTGACCTTGGGCCTCCATTCAAAGTGAGTTTGAATTAAAAAAAAGGATTAATTTTTTTCTTCGCTTTTTTCATTCATTACTTTTTCACAAACATACTTTACAGAAGTCATGAATAGAAAATACTTTGGGAAAATATTTATTCTTTAAAGGCTTTAAACACATCAGATGCTTTACTGAGATCTTAAAGGATCAGCTGGAACTGATTCCCCACCATCAAAGTCTGCCATATCTGTCCTTACCCTCCATTTATCTCAATATTCCCACTACAGCATGAAGAATGTCCGAAGGGGCTGGTCTTATACGGCTCATTCGAGTGTGACTGACGTGCACAGCAGACCCCCACTTCCACACTGAATCTGAGCCAAAGACGCCTGCAAAGTCCATTAGAGAAAGGGTCGCTGCATTAAAATGCTGGAGGAGTATCATGAGGGATGCGTGGCCATGGTGGTCCTCTTGTTTTCATTTCCAGCCCTAACCTCCCATGTGTGAGCCACTGTGCAGGATTTAAAACAAAGAATACACTGTTCAGGGTTCAAGGTGTAAGAGCGAGGGAAGAGGCTCTCATGGCGTGTCCTCTTTATTTCTCTAAAAGTCTCTTGTATAGTTCAGATAAAACGCATTATAGCACAAGACAAATGTCATTAAATATTCATATTAATCAGAATAAATAAGAGTAATGTGGCTGGAAATGTTTCTAACCTTAACCAGAAACCATAACTATACATTAATTCATTGTCTGTTTACCACCGCTTTACCCTGCACAGGTTGCAATTCCATAGCATGGCAAACACACACACACACACACACACACCCTCATTTGGCCTGACTGCATGTCTTTGGACTTGTGGGTGGACACCGGATCTCCTGGGGAAAACCCACATGGATACAGGGAGAACATGCAAACAACACAGAAAGGACCCTGGCAGCCCAGCCAGGAAATCAAACCCAGGTCCTTCTTGCTACCCTCTGTGCTATCTACCGTGCTATCCACCGTACTGCCCATAGACATTCAGAACTGGTCATTTTCATAACCTGGCCATGATGGTCTCATAAACCTGATGTCAGAAAAGGTTATATTGAAATGGTGGTTGGAACCCTGATGCTGAACACCACCAAGTTCAGTGGTGTCTTGTTTTCCTAATAAAACGATTATTAGATTACATTAAAACCACTTGCCTAATATTATGTGGGTCTCTAACCCTTCAAGACATGGACTCCAAGACTTTTGAAGGCGTCCGATAGTATCTGGCACCAAAAAGTTATAAGCAGATTCTGTTTTTCACAACAGAATAACAAGTTGCATCAGACATGGGCACAAACAACAGAGTACATGTAGCTTGTAGTATTTTTAATATTGGTATTGGCAAATGAAATGTGCCAGTGATTGTGACATAACAAAGTTAGAAGAAAATCGTGTCCTTGACTGATCTCAGCGTTCTATCCAGCTGTGTGGGGTAAATTCTCATGAAGTTACAATGGTAAGATGTAACTAATATGTGACGTCTGGGAGAAATTAAAATACTGTGCTATTTAATGACAATGAAATGCAACTGTTGTTAATTAAGTCACTATAACAACCAAGTCAAGCTGCAACCAAACCGCTATAAAAGTTGCTCCTAATAATGCTGCCATCCTGCCGCGTCTCGAGAGGCTGTACACCAACTACATAAAGCTACTGCACGTCTCCGTGACTCATTTTACCTTGGAGTAAAATGAGAGAAATATTTACAGCCGCCGTTGCTCACAATCAGCCACACACAGCGTCCCGGGCGATACGTTTTTATAGTGGCCTAACGCTGGAGTGAGCTCAGATAAGAGAAGCTTGGGTCATCAACACGGGCTTATCCCGCTCTGCCATGGCATGTAATACGGTTCTGATGGATAGCTGGCCGGTCCCGTGTCTCTCCGGCGTCCTGTGTCCAATAAGCCGGCGAGTGGACTCAACCACTTTCACCCATGAAACAATCACCCGCATTGTGAAAGAGTTTCAACGAGCTGGATATCAGCAGTAAATCACAAAGCCCTGAAATATTATCCTCAGCTGTACCCACTGATGCCCCCCTCCACCTCCTCTGCCATTCTTTACTTTTATCTCTCCTCACCACTGCTCATAAAGAAGAAATGGTTCATGGGAGACGCAGGGTGGTTGACTACCCACAACCACCGTGGCTGCCTGGGCCTCCTTAAGACACATTAATAACAAGAGTTCTCTTCTATAATGTAAACACATGCTTGTACAGGGCTTGAGTTTGAATTGTTGCAAGAAAAAAGTTTGAGAACCCTTTTGGAATTAACTGAAATTGAGCAGAAAAGAAAAGAAGCACGTGTGTGGTCAGGCACAGGATGAAGGATTCCGGGGTCAGACCTTTAAATACGATGCTGTGCTCAACAACACATGGAAAATATATAAGTAGTTCCTTATCTTAGCCAGATCTTGCTTTTCCTGCCTGAGCTGAATTATTTAAGAAATCAGCAACTTACACAGGTGATGTTCAGATGGAAGCATAAATTAAAGCATAATCAGTTTAATAACAGGCTAAATTGGGATGTCTCGTCACACCTTATATCTTTGACAAGAACAAAGTGAACAGGTGAGAAGTAGCACCCTGAGAGAGCACTTTTTGACTTTTATAATCCTGCCTGTCAGAACTGGGACACTTGCTGTTTGCTCAGACTATAAAACACAGTTATTCATATAAAAGTCCCTGGTGTCTTAAAAACCAGAGTATTTCAGATGAAGAACTGTGTTTTTATGGCTGGTTAATTCACAGTCAGATCAGCTTTTTCAGAGCTACACTTGTATTGGTCAAGAACAATACAATCTATTTTAGAAATCTATTTTAGGGGGGGCTACTGACGTTGGCAATTATTTTGTTCACCATCCAGTCATGTTGCCACAAAGTTGATATTATTTGACTGCATGCATCAGTAAGTTATCAGTACGTCCTAAACTACCTGATCTGAATAATTAGACCTGAATAATTAGAAGGGGTGTTCACATAGTTTGGGTCACACAGTGTATAATCCAAGCAAATACGCCAATTTTTGTTTTATTTTAACTATATCAGTCTATGACTTCACCTTATAAATGGTTTACAATCAGTGTTACAGAACTCAATTTTGGCACTGTTGTTCACTTTTGTGCAGGCCACTGCACACTCACCCTTATACTTACAAGACAACCCACCTACCTGCATGTTTTGGGAAGGTTGCGGTACATTTAATTGGCATAATTAAACTAATCGCAACACATACAGAGAAAAAGCAATACAATAATTCCACCACTCAGCACGCTGTGACAATTTCAGACTACATTTGCTGATCTCTGAGGGGTGAATTAGCATCAGCAGCTTTTCATTCATCAGGATCCATCAGAATCCATCAGAACGACTGCGGTTTAATAAAATTCCTCAGAATTCTGAAGCAGCTCAGATTGCATCGCTTGGGGTTGCCAGAGGAAACCTGAGAAGCTTTGGCTCATTTCATTGTTAGAAAAAGGGCAACAATCCATCGCACACTAAATCCTATTTTGGCCTTCAGTGCAGACTGGGCAATGTCTGGACATTAGCATAAGTTGCTGAATAAAGCAGAATAGATGCCAAACATGGTCAAACTGCCAAGCGCACGAGAACACAGAGTTAACCCAAAGGTCCTGATCCAGCATATGCTCGTGTGCTACGTTCACCAAAGTCACATGTCATTAAAATGCTTCAAACTGAGAATATACAGAGAATTCAGGTGGCGTTCCAATGTTTTAATATTTACATAATGTGTAGTAAATTAGTAATAAAAATGAATGGTAATTAAAATAATAATAAAAAAGTTCTTAATAAAAAATCCATTATTCTAACATTGTTCTTACTTTTACTTTATTTTTACTTATGTAATTACTACGAAATATTTCAGTTTCAGTGATGTTTCTCACTCCGCATTGTATTTATTTATTGTATTTGTATTTATTCTTGTTTAAAAAGTAGACATGTGGCATGATTAATGCCATTCAATCACATGTAGTAGATTCACATAGGGAGAAGTGGGAACGGGACCTGGGGGCTGCCATCACGGATAAACAATGGTGCTCAATACTAAACTCATCCTCTATCTGTGCGAGACATGGTTTGTTACAATGTAAGGTGATTCATAAAGCAAACCTCACAAATGAGAGACTAGCTCGTGTTTTTCCTGACAGGAGCGATGCATGTCTGCGGTGCAAACAATCTCCCGTGGATCATCTGCACATGTTCTGGACCTGTCCTAAGTTGGTAAATTTTTTGGCTTCAAATTTTCGACACTTTGAAACAGGCACTAACAGCCCTTTTCAATATCAGTCGCCTCACAAAAGGTTCTTGCATTTACCACATTGTTGGCTAGATGTACCATCCTACTTAAATGGAAACATAGTCTCCCACCTACCTATGATCACTGGGTTAAAGAGATTTTGGCATGTGTTAAATTGGAAAATATAAGATTTTCCCAGATTTTTTTCCACAAAATGTGGGGTCCTATTCATGACTATATTAGGGATAAAATCAACACACCAGACCCAGAGGATTAAAATATACTATAGATACTTATTCATTTGCTATACTTGCTATACCGGAGAATGGCTTTCTTTTTGTTAATTTAATTATTTTATTTATTTATTGTTCTTCTTTTCCCTTTCCTCTTTTACAACGGGGGGACCTTGCCTGATAATGGTTTGGGTGTAAGAGAAACGATTGTAAATGGGGATGGTTAAGGCGGGGATAAGGGGATTAGGTGAACTCATCTCTTGTTTTATGTATGTCCTTTTTCTCCTGTTTGTATTGTTGTATCACCTTGTTACAAAACTTAATAATAAGAAACTAAAAAGAAGACACGAAAATAACACCACATTACCACATCGAACACTGAAACTAAAATATTAGAGCTAAGCAATAAAGCAACACAGCAAAGACAAACAGATAATGTACAGTATAATATAAACACAGCACTGACACACCTGACATGTCTACAGGTGATTTTAATTAGACACAATTACATGATCATACAGGTCTGTGGATGCTTCCCTGTTTATAGCTGCATCCCAAATTAACAACAACAAAATCACATGGTGGATTCAAAAGCATTAAAAAAAGCTGGCATCCGTTTTTTAGCTGGCAGTGAATCCTCTGGCTAAGTCTCTCATTTGCACAGAGAGAGTAAGAGATCTAAAACAGGTTCTGGCTGTGAGAAGCTTCCTCGAAAGAGTCGAGCAGAAAAACTCATGGTCTGCAGAGCCTGAAAATCACCAATCAATAGCTGCTAAAAAAATCAGGACAGGTATTTAATTGAGCCCCAAGGAGCCTGCAGTGCTACCTGGTTCTATTTCTTATCTGCAGAATGAAGTGGCACAGCAAAACAGTGCAGGGTGTTGTTTTGCCCGTAATTGGCTGCCAACTGTATTTGACTGTGGAAAGATGAAGGTTTCTCTCCATGGATACTGAGTTTGACACACAGGAACTACAGCCAAATAAGTTTTGTTTGTGCCAGCACCCAGTGGGGAGCACACGGACATCTGCCCAGTGTCTATTCAGAGGCTTTACACAACCGTTATTTGTCACACCGGCAGAGTCGTCTCAGTAGTTCTGGAGCCAAACTGCTTGGTAACCAGTGCAAAGTTTCATTACAACGTTACGAGCCTAGTTTAAAGAAAGTTTAATATGACAATGCATGCAGCAATATATTAATGTAGAGTTTTTATTTAGCCGTATACACTGATCAGCCATAACATTAAAACCACCTTGTTCCTACACTCACTGTCCATTTTATCAGCTCCACTTACCATATAGAAGCACTTTGTAGTTCTACAATTACTGACTGTAGTCCATCTGTTTCTCTACATACTTTTTTAACCTGCTTTCACCCTGTTCTTCAATAATCAGGACCCCCACAGAGCAGGTATTTAAGTGGTGGATCATTCTCAGCACTGCAGTGACAGTGAGGTGTTTTAAAAACTCCAGAAGAGCTGCTGTGTCTGATCCACTCATACCAGCAGAACACACACTAACACACCACCACCATGTCAGTGTCACTGCAGTGCTGACCAACCACCCAAATAAAACCTGCTCTGTGGTGGTCCTGCGAGAGTCCTGACCATTAAAGAACAGCATGAAAGGGGGCTAACAATGCATGTAGAGAAACAGATGGAATACAGTCAGTAATTGTAGAATTACAAAGTGCTTCTGTATGGTAAGTGGAGCTGATAAAATGGACAGTGAGTGTAGAAACAAGGAGGTGGTTAATGTTATGGCTGATCGGTGTATTAATGTAGGGTTTTTATTTAGCAATATAATACTGTAGGGTTTTTAAGTCAGTTGATCTTTTAAACAAAGTGATATTTTTAAAAAAATAAAGCCAAACCCAACAGTTCTTATGCAAACATTGTCACTACACAATCAATTTTGTTTTAATTGCTGTTTTCAATTACTGTACAAGCACAAAAATATCTTCCTGAGGTTTATTAGTATGGTAGAGACTGTCCACTTAACTAAATTAAGTATAAATAAAGTATAATAAAGTCAAAGAAGAATAAAAAATGAAAATCTAAAGAACTCTAAAGCGCACAATAACAGAGCACAACAAAACTAAATACAGAAACTCAATTTTCAGTATAAAAATAACCAATTAAGTTCTATTAAAATGTACTGGAAATAAACTCTATGTTTAAGTTTTTATCAGTGGTTGGAAAAGGGCAAAAGCATTCATTTCTCTCAGTCCCACTTGGGATTCAACCCAAAAACTATCCGGTTGCAAGCACACCCTCATTACCTACTGAGCTCAGCATTTTTCTTTGTTACAAGTATCAATTTAGCCTCGACTCTCCTTTGTTCCACTCGGCTGGAGCTCAAGTGACCGTGTCCACTTTTACCCATTATGTCATTTAAGATGCAGGACCGGTGTCTGCCACATTGATCCGTGTTGACTGTCCCGGGGTCGAGCCACTAACCTTCCTCATTTGTTGAAACTCTCCTCAATGGATATTTTGTCCACACAAATATGTCATTCTTTCGGCTTTTAGGCACATTTAAACACCCGCCCCTATCTTGAAAGTTACGGTCATTCTGTTGGTTTCAGATTACAGGTGGTGACACGTCTGCTAGTTGTTTGGACACTGAGAAGCAGTAAAAGCTTGACCTTAGTCTACAGCACTTTCAGCTGTCAACCAGCTACAGAGAATAATTGTTGTGCAAACAGTTATGCAAAATTACGCAATTACTATCTCAGAGCTCTGTATACTTACAGTGATAAGCCAAAAAAATTAAGAACACCCACCTAATATTCAATATTCATATTAATTCAATATTCACCTAAAGTAATCATGTGATATCTGGTACCAAGACATTACAAGCAAGTCCTTCAACTTTTGTATTTTGCAAGGTGGATCATCCTACAGTGCAACCTAGTGCCATCTCTGCAGTGGGTAAACTATGTACCCATGTCTAGCCGTCCAAATGATCTTTCAGTCAAACTTCTTACATTACTCTGTTGTCCAGTTCAAATGTATGCTTGCGTGTAGGTGCTTTGGACGTTGGGTTGTAGTTAGAATGAATACACTGACTGACCTGGTTGACTGCTTAGCCTTATAGACAGAAATGTTTGATGCACTATGACAGTATTACCTCTTCACCATGTCTTTACATTATCTGAAATTCGAGCCACAGTAGCCTTTTTGTTGGTCAATACCAGATGCCTTCACGTCCTCTAACATCAATGAGTCTTGGCTGCCAAACAGCTTGTCTGTGGTTCGTGGCTTGTCCTTCCTAAAACCCACTGTTGGTAGATAATAACCCAGATAATAACCCAGACTGCTTATGAGCAGCCCTTGGTGTTTTGAAGATACTTTAACCGAGTCATATGGCCATAATAATTTGGCCTTTATCAAAGTCGCTAAGATCTTTATGCTGTCCATTTCTGCAGCATTCTACATGTCACTATGTGTAACAACTAACAGCCCAACATGTACTATACTTCTGACCTTTGTGATATAAGTATTGCCTTGCACATTTTTGGGGTGGGGGTGGTCCTAATGTTTGTATTATCAACATATGCACTTTTTCTTTTATGAATACACAGTTATTTAAAATAGTATTTGTTTAGTGTAGAACAACAATCAATAAAACACCATGAAACAGATTTTTTAAAAATAAAATGGTAATTGGAAATAACACAAAAATCAAAACAAAACTATGATAACGTGAGAGTTCATTTCAACTTGTGTCCTTTAATTTGTGTCCTTTCACCAGAACATCTTCCGGCATTACTACAGACTAGACTGGGGTTTTAAACTGGATATGGGCACTGAAACATCTATTCTGCGACAGCTCATCCATCACTTCATGATGAGGTACTGATTCCCCACACTTTTACTGCTCCTGTTCCAGCGACACAATCACTGTTCATTACACTGTGATAAGCTTTACTCAAGCATCACTTTCTGCTTCACCACAGCCTATCATTACCTGCTCCTGCCTCTAATTTCCACAGGAATTTAAACTGCAGTAAAGGAAGTCACCCATGTGATACCTCTTGTACCTTTTAACTCATGAGAAAGGAACTGTGAATCAATAAAATCAATGTAATGCAATGATACATGTGATAGCCTGTATTAATGAAATAAATTAATATCCCAAAATAAGGAAAATACTAAAAACAAAACAATGACAAATTATATAGTCAGTTTTGAGATGAAATGTCTGCATGTCATCCTCTCTGAATATACAAACTGAAACTAACATACATAAAGGGTACACAAACAGGAGTACATGGATGGACCAATATACTTACTGATGACTATGAATTATACACCGACCAGGCATAACATTATGACCACTGGAAAGAAGGCAAGTCGGCGGAGGCGGTGTGATGCTTTGGGCAATGTTCTGCTGGGAAACCTTGGGTCCTGCCATCCATCTGGATGTTACCTTGACGCGTATCACCTACCTAAGCATTGTTGCGGACCATGTACACCCTTTCATGGAAACGGTATTCCCTGATGCCTGTGGCCTCTTTCAGCAGGATAATAATGCGCCCTGCCACAAAGCAAAAGTGCTTCAGGAATGGTTTGAGGAGTACAACAACGAGTTTGAGGTGTTGACTTGGCCTCATCTCAATCCAATCGAGAATCTGTGGGATGTGCTGTGAAATAAACTTAAGACAAACAGCAGCTTTGTCTTATAGCATCTTCTAACCTAGAAAACCAGAGTCCAGAGTTTGTGGTGAGTCAATGACTGAATGAATGAATGAACGAACTAGTCTATCTGTTAATGGACTGATCAACATATAACGGGGGTTGAGAAAATGATTGGATGAATATAGACTTTCTGACAATTTCATCCCACTATATTATTTTAACCTGTGAAAGCTAAACCACATGTCTCGAGCCATAATGCAATAGAATATAAATATCTGTTTAAATAAATATCCATAACGAAGTTAGATTTCCACAGTGCACCTGACTATCTATGGAACATTTAATATAATTTAACTGTGGCAAACTAAATTATACACTAATTTCATTTATTCATTTTTTCCAGCTGTTCTACTTTTCAAAGTACAATAACCGGTTCCAGAGGGAGCTTTACTTACTCTAACTTTAAACAGCCAGAACCAAACCATTCTTTTATGTAAAATTAAAATAAAATTCATACAAAAACATCAAGCACTGAAGACCATGAAACCTACAAAAACCTTTAACATGACTGAGAAGTCTGATGTGTGCAAACATGAGAACTTCTTTAAACATGATCTAATAATAATGGACCGTCTCTCAGCAGTGTGGACCCTGCAGGTATACCAGAGTAACGCAGGGGTAATAAAGTCAAACAGCATCCTAAGCCTGTCCCTGTTCTCTGATGTGCATCTTGCTGATGTAGCTTTAAAGCTTAAAACTCAATTCAACCGGAATCCATGCTCCACAACCTCAAGATTCTTCAGCTTCAGTTTATTTTCAATACATGTTAAAAACTTTTAACCCACATCCAAAACCAAGTGCAGTTTGGATTCTTTTGGGGAAACATTTCACTAAGTTCTGGGTCATTCATCCAAGAATTCACTCACATTTGACCTCAAGAGCATTAGGAATAACTAGCAAGATCTTATCCCACAGCAAAATGATCCGTTTTTACTATTCATGCTTAATGTGCTGAATGGGTCTGCAGCCAGGGCTTTACTTACTAACGGGTGGTACTGGTATCCAACTGTATTCTTTTATCACCTTCGAACAATCCACATTTATTTACTGGTGCTCCAGGTACATTTACACTTTCAGCATTTAGCAGACACCTTTATCCAAAGTGACTTACAGTCTGAGCCTTGCTCAAGAGCCCAACAGCAGCAATCTGGCAGTGGTGGGGCTAGAACCAGTGACCTTCTGATTACTAGTCCAGTACCTCAAACACTAGACTATGGTTACCCCAGGTTCTGAACTGTGATTATTTACTGTGGAAAACGTACTTCGGCTGAGACAGTGTTGATGTGCTTTACGTCACTCTGGGCAGCGTCTGATATTGCGCGTAGCTTGTGGGCGTCTCATTGGACATGTAAACCAAATCCATAAAGCTTAAACCTTTAACAGTCCCATTTTGTGAGCTTGTATGGCTTCACAGCTGAGCTGTTGTTGCTCCTTGATGTTTCCACCTCAGAATCATAAGACCTACAGTTGATCAGGGGTAAGTTTGGCAAACATTGGACTTGTGGAAAATGTGGAATAAAATGATGACAGCTCGTCTCACACTGCTTTATTACAGCCCAGCTTACAATCAGTGTTTGTTTAGGCTACATTTTATGCATCTGTTTCTAGCAAAAATACCCACAGTCAGCAGTGTCCACATTTGTATTTGGTTACTGACAGCAGTACAGCTTTCCCACCACTCTCTTCCTTTAGTCTGAAGAGTTTGAAATACTGTAACATTACTACGTCACTAAACTAAAATGATCAACAACAAAAAGGACGACAGTCATATTTGGCTATATTTTATTAGCTCCTGACTATTATTTTTTATTTGCACTATATACACTTCAGCAGTCCCACTTTGTGAACTTGTGTGGAGTCGTCGTTGCTCCTAGATGTTTCCAGGATAAATGTTATCTATTTAGTTGTCTCTAAGGGGGTTTGCAAATGTATCAGTATTGCAGTAATATCATCCAACAGGTTCTGGTTCTGGTGATGAGGGCGCATAATACTTCTCCAGAGCCTCTGACTATAATATATGGGAAAGCACGCTAGCTAGATTTTATGCCACTGCTGCTAAATCTAAACTACTAAACCCCACAAGCTAAACCCTGCCTCCAATCCTTATTATGAAGCACCCTGAATCCACAAACAATGGTAAATGTATGTGGGCACCCTTCTTTCTTTCTTTTTTTTTTTTTAAACCGTGTCCAATTTTTACTCGATTGCGTCATGCTTCCTCTGTACTGGTGCTGACCCCCGCCCCTGATTGAGAAGAGCAAACTGACACACGCCCCATCCGACACGTGTGCAGTAGCCGACTGCATTTTTTTACCTGACCAGCCGAGTTCATATGCGAATCAGCCCTGTGCACGGAGAGCCACACCCTGATCAGCATTATTCCTCTACTGGCAGATGCCATCAACCAGCCAGCAGAGGTTGTAATTGCATCAGTTATGAGGTCCCTATCCGGCTCCCACCCTGTATGAACAACAGCCAAACACTGTTCATACAGCCACCCAGCCCAGCCGGATGGCAGAGCTGAGATGCAATACGATGTATCCGAAATCCCAGCTCTGGTGTGCTAGCGTGTTTTACCGCTGCGCCACCTGAGCGGCCTTGGGCACCCTTCTTAATAATTAAGTTCTGGTATGGTTTTGGGAAGGCCCTCTTTTGTTCCAGCATCACTGTACCCCTGGATAAATAGCAAGGACATGTTTTGTTTAGTTGGTGCAGAGAAACTTTGGTGGACTGCCCTGACATCAACCCAAACTCAACACCTTTTAGGGTGAACTTAAATGTCACTTGCCATCCCTTCTAACCCAACATCAGTGCCGTACCTTAAAACCACTCTTTCAACATGCAATCTTTAGAAAATTGGAGGTATTGTGGGTCTCATGGGTTTTAAATGCAATGTCCAGCAAGCTTACGTTAGGTGTTTACATAAACTGGCATACATACAAACACCCCAGAGACTTTATATTCCCATCATTAAACTACATGATTAAATAATGAACTGCACACTGTACAACCTCTCATACTCACTCTTACTCTCATATTTGCCTGTGTGTAAACTGCACTACACTACTGCACTGCACTTTACTCACTCACTGACTGTTTAATATTGCACACTGAGGGTTTTCTCGCTGTTTAGACCCTTAATGTTCTCTTTTTTTATCATTAATATTGATGCAGCATACGGCACGGTACTTCCTTTATGGTCCTGCAGTGCATCGTTATATACACGTCTGCGTGTGTATATTTTTTAATCCTGTGAAACCTGCAATGTGACAATAAATCAAATCTAATCTCATCACGTCTTATTGTAGGTTTATGGTTCATCAGCCCTCAGCCACGCATGCTGCACAGATTCATGCACACAGTTAAACCGCAGCAGCAGAAATGTTCACGCTGTATGTATGTAAACACCTGACCACGATATTGTCGGCCACGTCATTCTAAAAGCATAGGTATCATTATGGAGTACTACTTCGCAGCTATAACAGCCTCCACTCAGATGCATTTGGGAATTATTATATAAATAAGCATTTGTGTGTTTAGGGACATCTGAAGAGGAAGGCCCAAAGGTCTTTAATTTAATATATCTTATGAGCAAACAAACTGATAATAAAACACATGGTTTATTAAAGATTTGAGATGCTGCATGGTGGTAATGACATGGCATGACAATACTTCGCTGCATTAGGGCCTGGAAATCTTGACATAATTGATGCTGCTAAAATTGCCACAACCTAGCCGCCCAGGTGGCGCAGCAGGATAATCCGCTAGCACACCAGCGACGAGAGTCGACTGGGCGCCATCTAGTATATTTGGCATAATTGGCAGTGTCTGTTAGAGGGCGGGATGGCCGGACTATGTGGGTGGGGTCTTCAAACGCTATGCAAGGACCCTAAATAGCAGATAGAGGCGCCTGTGCAGAATGCATGGGTGAAAAGAAGGAGTCTGCTAGGACTGCGCACGTGTCGGAGGAGGCGTGAGCAGCAACATACCCTCCTCGAATGCAATCAGGGATCCCCAGCAGCGGAAGACAGATTGACTACACTAAAATCAGGAGAAAATGCATAAATAAATAGAAAAAAAAATTGCCACAAGCTGCTTTTAAGATTAAAAGGTGGATAAAATTTTCACATGGGTGATATGGGGTTTGCATAACCTTTTTCATTAATACAAATTCATTATCAGACTTTCATTTTCCCTCATGTTGTCTTTATTGTAAGAATGTAAAATATTAATTGTGATGCATGCTAAAAACAGAGGAAAGCAGGAGGGGGTAAATAAATACTGTATGACTTATGTTCACTTTTGATCATAACTGAAGCTAAAAAAATAAACTTTATTTTCCACTAACGATGTACAGTTTTTCAACAGAGGTTGTGCTGCATATAATTTACCCTTTCAGAGTAGTATAACCAACGGACCATTTAATAAATGTAATATTTATATTTTGCAGTAGCCCAAAGCAGATCCAGTACTTTAACACATGCACGCCAATAAAAACAAAAGTTCAACTGAAGCTGTACGTATCCAGAGTCAATATATCACATTAATGAGACTAAATTGCAGACGACCGTTTCCAAAACTGTAAAGCCTAAATTCAAAGGCAAACTCTCCTCCCTGCTTGTATTCGTAAAGCTCTCCAGCATGGAACATCTTACAACAATTACCACCATCCAGTCTCCACGACGACACAAACACAAGTAAACTAAAGATACTGGGTGTCGGTAAATATAAAGCTTCTTAAACGTGACCTGACAATTCACGGGTGTGTGCTGAGTTGTACGATACACCTCAAAATATTCCAGATCAGTTTTGCATTTGCAGTAAGTTTTACATGGAACTTCTCCAGACACTGATCATCCAGCTCATAAAAGAGAACATAGTCATTTTCAAGACTTGTACAAATAAAAAAAAAAATCCATAACAGTCCATCCATCACTGAAAAGCCACAGCAGGTCCATTCACTTATATTGTAACATTTCCATCACACCAATAACTAATGGCACCACTTCAAGCAAGGGGCTTACCACAGACGCTTTGTCATTGCATAGCTCGTCTTAGAGTTGAGCCATCAAAAATCTTCCTCTCCCATCTCACCCCCATTTCTAACCCTTAATACCAATCCCAGACAGACCTTATCCATCTCAGAAAGCTCCAGACACAGCTCAGTCTCCCCTGAAATACTCTAATACATCAGCTCTGATATTTTCTCATGATTATATACACCAATCAGCCATAACATTAAAACCACCTCCTTGTTTCTACACTCACTGAATATTTTATCAGCTTCACTTACCATATAGAAGCACTTTGTAGTTCTACAATTACTGTCTGTAGTCCATCTGTTTCTCTACATGCTTTGTTAGCCCCCTTTCATGCTGTTCTTCAATGGTCAGGACCCCCTCAGGACCACCACAGAGCAGGTATTATTTAGGTGGTGGATCATTCTCAGCACTGCAGTGACACTGACATGGTGGTGGTGTGTTAGTGTGTGTTGTGCTGGTATGAGTGGATAAGGCACAGCAGAGTTTTTAAACACCTTACTGTCACTGCTGGACTGAGAATAGTCCACCAACCAAAAACATCCAGCCAACAGCGCCCAGTGGGCAGCATCCTGTGACCACTGATGAAGGTCTAGAAGATGATCAACTCAAACAGCAGCAATAGATGAGCGATCGTCTCTGACTTTACATCTACAATGTGAAACAACTAGGTAGGAGTGTCTAACAGAGTGGACACAGTATTTAAAAACTCCAGCAGCGCTGCTGTGTCTGATCCACTCATACCAGCACAACACACACTAACACAACACCGCCATGTCAGTGTCATTCAGTGATGAGAATCATCCACCACCTAAATAATACCTGCTCTGTGGTGGTCCTGGGAGGGTCCTGACCATTGAAAAACAGGGTGAAAGCAGGCTAAAAAAGTATGCAGAGAAACAGATGCACTACAGTCAGTAATTGTAGAACTACAAAGTGCTTTTATATGGTGGAGCTGATAAAATGGACAGTGAGTGTAGAAACAAGGAGGTGGTTTTAATGTTATGGCTGATCGGTGTGTATATATAGTCAGTTACATCTCATATTAATGGTCCTATATTACTTCACATAATTAACTGTTTAAATCTAATACACAAAGCTCTGTTTCTGTGCCAGGTATAGGATGGGTATAGAAAACCCAGAGGTCACAGCTTCATACTGCCAGTATCTAACAAAGAGAATTGAACCCAGATACACAGCAGCTGAGCACCACAAAATATCCTCTATTCAAATTATAATTTGATTTAATGAGGAGATTACCCAGACCATTTCAGACAGACACAAGTCGTCTGTTATTTTGGCTTTATATTTGAGGTTTATGAAGGTTGTTGAAACCCTTAGATTCAGTCTCTTGGCTGATGGTATTAAAATCTCCTTTAATGTTCTGATCGATTGTGTGATTGTTGGATTCTCCGGTACATTTATTACGAGTAATTATCTGCTACATTTATTATGATTGATCTAAGAGCATGTTGAATGCATGTATGTCTGAAACTGTTACTTCAACTTTTCACTCGTGGATTTGCAAGACAACTGTACTGAAGGAAGAATAACACAGTGTTGGTGTATTATTTTCTTTCTTCATGCACAGTGGTGATCAGGTGTTTACATACTTATAGCGTGAACATTTCTGCTGCTGCAGTGTAATTGTGTGCATGAATCTGTGTAGCATGCATGGCTGGAGGCTGATGAACCATGAAGCTACAGTACAATCTTACTGAAGTCAGAAGTTTAGCAGAAGTTTCATCGGTATTTAAAATACCAACATCACTGCTGCATTTGATACACTCATACCAGAAAAACACACAACACATTACCATGCTAATGTCATTGCTTTGCTAAAAATGCTCCACCATCCAAACTCCATCTGGTCAGTGGGGCTCCTATAGAGGTCCAGTTTGATTGATAAACAGGGTACAGTGGATAGACAGTCAGTAACTATAAACCCACAAAGTCTGTCAGTATGGTAGGACTCATTAAATAATCTATGAATACAGACTAGCAGCATGGACATGACCATGTGCACAACACATGGTTTATAGAGCTTTTACCTTAACCCCATTGACTAACTCTGGGATAAATTTAAATGACTGTAAGCCAGGCCTTTTAATCCAACCCCAATGTCTGACCTCACAAATGCAATTTTTGACCCAATGGGCACAGATCCTTAAAGACACAGTTAAGAATCTGGGGGACCATCAGGGATAAGGTCAGGGCTCTAAGCAGACCACTGAAGTTCCTCAACACCAAACCCGTCAAAGCAGTTTTTTTTTTATTATAGAACTGATTTTACACACTTGATTAGACACTGCATTAACATCTAGTGAGCGGCACTGTCACCTTAAAGCCAGAAGGTCCTGGGTCCTTTCTGTGTGGAGTTTGCATGCTCTCCCCATGTCCGCATGCGTTTCCTCCGGGAGCTCCGGTTTCCTCCCACAGTCCAAAGACGTGCAAGTGAGGTGAACTGGAGACACAAAATTGTCCAGGACTGTGTTCGATATAACCTGGTGAACTGATGAATCTTGTGTAATGAATAACTACCATTTCTGTCATGAATGTAACCAAAGTGTATGACAGTAAAACCAAATAAACAAACAAACAAACAAAAACATCTAACTACAGCTTTTAGTAACATCCTATTTCTAATCAAACACTTCTACAATCATGCTGCTGTTTGTCAGACTCCTGCAAGTGCAAATTGCTTTTAAAATACTAATCTGCAGTCTGATTTGTGCCACTGCTATAATGCTTTAATCAGATTTTTTACCTAATTAAAACGAACAGCCTGAAAGATCACGGACCTTGATATAGAACGAACAAAAACATTCATTAAAACCTAATCCAAAAGGAGAGCTTTTATTCTCAATAGCATGTGTCAGTATATTCACTGACTGTGCCAGTCTCATTAAAGTCTATTTACAGATGCGTGCACATCTGGAGGCTGTGACCTGGGCTTTTTCTGACCTTTCAGAAAAGAAGGTTTTCTAAAAGCCAAATACCTGCTCAGTTCCAGTGTTTGCACTGAATATTAAAGCGTCGAGGTGTAGCTTCAATCTCAATCTCTCAGTTTTTTTCCCTCTCTCCTCTTTTTGATCTGTAGTTCGATTGCTCTCCATCTACCTGTGTCTCTGTGAAATAGGGCAGCTCAGATCTATAAACCGGCCAGTGGCTTTGTTTGCTGTAAATGTTTATTTATAGGCCGTAGATGAGACCGAGATTCGATATCACATACGTGCATGACTGGAATTCTTATGAGCGGCTCATCCATGCTACCGTTCTCTCCTATATTTCCCCATTGTCATGCACCGTTTGCTTTATATACTGCTTTGCTTGAATGGCACAAATCTATTCTTTGTTCATGTATTAGCTCCAGTCTTAAGCTGCACTTACAATAGAACCTAGCATTAAATCTTGCTAAATACAATGCAGTGAGAAAGTTTGCTTCTTCCTAATTTATTCTATTGTTGTAAATGTATTAATCATCTTTTCTTATCAGAAGCATTTGGCTGCAGCTTTTCTGCCAACAAAGGCAGTTTTTGCTAGTGACAAGTAGTTTTTAATTACTTTTTCACACAGGTCAGTCAGGGTTGTATAACTTTTTTCCTTTAACAATTAACATCATCATTTAAATATTCTACAGGCTGTCTTTTGTCTTATGTAAAATCTAGTTTTAATATTTGAAATAGAGTTCAGGTGCTTTCGCCATAGTATAAAATCAATTGTACGCTTTGAACTCTGTAGCAACAGTTTAGAAAAAGCCTTTTCCAGTTCTAGATTGACTTTGTACCTGCGCAACAAGCACAATTTTTTTTTTCATTTAGCAGATGCTTTTATCCAAAACAAAATCCCTTTAGAAACACTCAAAACTCTTATAAACAGCCTTCACAGTGGTAGAAATACAGAGGCTGTTATAGTCTCGAAGTTGAAGCCAAATCCATATTAACAGTCATGATTTTAAAATGCAGTGTTCGACAAGCTCATGGTCAGATTTATACAACCTCTGTCTATAAAATTATGTAAAAATAGTAGAAAGTGGAAAAGGGCAAATTTATTTTAATAGGACAGCAGAAGCAACCAGTTGAGACTTGGTCACTGCCGAAAGAACAAGTGCCAGTTTAGCCATGAACTGTAGTTAATTCGAAGAGTTCATCTTTTCATCAGTTTTTATTTATTAATTTCTCTATTTTCAGCAACCAGCTCATCCTTGACAGCGTCGCCTCCAACAACTTTGGGGGATGTTTCAAGTGTTTGCTTTGAAGTTTTTCTTTCTGTAAAAAATATATGTATTTTTAAGTTTTGATTTTGAGAAAAAAGTTGAAAGGATTTCAAGATTAAAGTGGAAATATTATGGCCATGGCAACCTCCTTATGTTAAAATGAGGGATGTTCATGATTTGGTAAAGTTACACTTTCGTATCCCCAATCTCCTGCACATCAGCAGCAGTTTGTTATTGGCATAAGCAAGCTGAAACGGCTTTGCAATAAACTGTATTTATTTAGAAGAACGTGCATCACCAGTGCGCTCAGCGTCTGCATCATCATCAGTACTTCAACCGAGCCTTATAGACTCTAAAATACAATAAACTAAAGCTGTATGGCATCTCTATAAATGGTTGCATTGATGGGTTTAGTCATCATGTCATGTGGATGGAAGCGTACAATACAAACAACAACCCAAAATAATCGCAGGTTATTGGATAACCACAGTAACCAGGCACGTGCACAGACATTTTTGGGGGCAGTTGCTCAAGCCAAAAAAAAGGGCACCCATCGCCAAAATTATTAATAAAATTAAAAAGAAAAACACAGTAGGATATTTAACTTATATATTTATTTTTGTTAACACAATCAATACACATCTAATCAAATAACTCAAATAATAAATAACAACAAATTGCATAAATAAATGAAAAACAGGCAAAAACAAGGCCATATTGTGCACGCTTTTTAAAAACCAAACAACTGATACTGATAGATCTCCCTCATTTGCTTTACTGGTAGATGGCCTAATCCAGGATAAAAGAGAGCTGCTACCCTGAGCAGAGCTTATCTTTCTGCTTTTGTAACTTTTCTTGGCATTATGCTGCAAAATTTGTAAATGAGATAAATTAATGTTGTGTATAATAATCAAGAGTGACTTACTGAATCTCCATAAAGGGGAGAACACAGTATACATCATTTTACTGTTTTCTGACAGAGTTGAAGCATTACACTAATTATATATCATTACTAATATCAATTTACCTTGCCAGACTGTCATGTAGCTCAACTTAAAACCCACTTTGGGTAGTTAATGTTAACAATGGGCCTATTATTATGCCAATAAAATCAAATAGACAGCTAAATAACATTTTCCTATTTATTCATCATTCTTTGTATGCTGTTCTATATCATAGAGCATTATATTTAGCCTTCTACATATATTAGTTTGTAATGTTAATTACCTAGCAAAATTATTCCTCATTTGTAAACCTCAACTGTTGAAGTAAATGCTTGCATGAAAATAACTCCTTGACTAAAGGTGATTTTTCTACACAGTGTTTTGGCCAGGATGCTGTAATTTTAAAATATTGTATGTTTGTATCTATTTTCAACACTTTACTGTGAGAGCTACTTGACATTCTCCTGCAAAATGTTTGTGCTCATGCTTTTTTTCCCTTCAGGCTTTCACATCAAAATAAGTAAGATTTTAAATGAAACAAAACTAGTGAACTTGTCTAATTTGTAAAACAGTCGGGGCAGAATTCTCACAAGAACTCAAATAAATGCCCGTCAGATATCAAAACACGTTTGGGGGGAATTGATGACAGAGAGGGTAATTTTTATTTTTAAATATTGATGAATGTAGAAAAAAATTGGGCTCCAGCAGAAAGGGTACATTTCTCATCCAGGGCAAAAGGGCAGGTGCTTGAGCACCACTAGGGGTCTATCTGTGTACGTGCCTGACAGTAACGCGCATTGGAGACTGCCCTCCAGATACTGAGACCCGTGCTTCTCTGAACTGACAAGCATACGACGGCTGCACACTCTTTGGCCATAATATTTCGCCTTTATTCTCATTATCATTTCGACTTTATTCTCAAAATTGAAATTTATACGACCTTATTTTTTAAATCAAAACTTTAAAATCTTTTATTACAGTGGCCCTAATATGCCGTCGTAGCATTTTCGGTAAGCTTCACCTTTTTTATTACAATGTAATATGTAATTTAATATCTTTGCTTATGCTTGCTAGCAAATCATTTAGGTCATTACAAATCTAAATGACTATGTAAGTAATGTGAAGTGGATAGATGAATTCCTCTTATTATTCAGGTGGTAAGAAAGTATAATACATATAAACACCATGACGAGATGATGCTTAATTTAGCCCATACCTAATCAACATGATCAGAAATTCAAGCTGAACTCGAAATATAAGCTAAAATATTGTTGGTGAAATAAACTCATGAAGTCTGCTATGTGACCATGTGATTACAGTAAATTCTAGATTCAGAACTGAATAACATACATGAACGTAATTTTACTTGGAAATCTAGCGTGACTGCAGCTTTAGTGCATTTCCACCATTACCACGTGCCATGTGCAGTACACAAATCTTCCCATCTACAAAATATTCCCAGTGCACGGCTGGATGCATTTCTGATCAGAAACCCTTTTTAATCTTATTATTCAGGTCAAGAAGGGGGAGGATGCAACCAACTGCTCAGATAAAACTCAAGTGTATTAGTGTAAGTCAGTGCTTTTGGACAGGAGGGATCATTATTGTACAGAGATGAGGAGGTTTCAGGTTATATTTTATTTCCAGGCTACATTTTTAATACAAAAAATGATTCATTGATTAATTAGGTTCATTTTCTTCTCTTAACTATAATTACTGCTTAGATAAGGAACCATATTGCAATTTCATTAAGAATTCAAAATGCTAAGAACTGAAAAATAGTATAATTACTTTTTAAATCATTTACTTTTCAATCATAATTTTCAACAAATCATTTTAACCCCTTAGGAAATGTCAGCTAGCACATCCATGTGTTTTTAAGGTACAGTGTTTTGCATGTACTGGAATATTGGCACCACCTGTAAACCTGCCCAAAGATCCAGTCATGTGTCATCAGTCCAGTCAGACAGTTATGTGTTATCAGTGTAATGAATATTAATGAAAGCTTCGTCTGTATGACGTTATTCATTTCAAATATCAAAATAGAAAAAAGATCCAAAAGACTTTGAACGTGGCATGATCAGTGCCACGGTTTGAGGATTTGGGATGTCAGGGTTGGTACAGACTCACCAAACCTGGACAGTTAAAAATGACTTCCAGTTATTCATTTAAAGACAAGGAATGATAGCAGAAATTATCATTCATACATGCATTAATTGTGTTTTACCACCTCTTTATCTTATTCAGGGTCGCAGTGGGTGAAATTCACTGGGCAGAGGGCAGGAAACACCCCAGACAGGTAGCCAGTCCATCACAGGGCAACCACACACACACTTATACCCAGGGGAACTTTTGGTATCTCCAATTAACCAGACTGCACGTTTAAACTGTGGGAGGAAACCGGAGCACCCGGAGGGAACCCACACACACACAGGGAGAACATGCAAACTCCACACACAAAGGACCCAGACCACTCCAGTTGGGAATCAAACCCAGGACCTCCTTGCTGTGATGCGAAGTCCCTTACAACTGTATGTGCATGAGCGTAAATGTTGCTAAATTTTAGAACATAGCCCCAATATTTTGAGCATAATTACTCTGCACCATTACCAAAAACAAACTGCATGAAAATATTGTTTTTAAATAGAAGGTTTTAATATTCTTAACTACTATTAAAAACTCAGCGTATTAACAAAATAAAATAAAATAAAAAGGTACCTTTTATGTGCAGATGAAATTCATCAGTGCTTGTCGTCTATGGAGCGTCTTGTAGCCGGTCATTGAGAACCGAGACAGATGTCAGTGGGGACACCTGCTTCGTATCGTCCTGGCCCACCGGGTCAGCCTCCTGTCCACAAAAATCAAAAATTAAGCTAACTGGCTAAATGTCAAGCATGTGTTTGCATTAATGGTTTGATGCCACGTGGCACGTTTCATTCCTCTTCTATCATTAAAAAAAAAATCGACAGCCTAGCTTATCCAGAAGGTTTCAGGATAAACCTGGGGAGAAATCTTACCATCTTACACAGGTTTAAAAACACAAGCTGTAAAAAAGACAGCTATATACATGGATAAGAAAGTGAATATTCAAATAAAACCAAGGAAAAGCAATTTAAAGGGACTTACGGCTTCTAGCCGATGCTTTATTCTGGGTGGATTGTGGATGGGAGGAGGGTGTGGGGCTTCATTCTCGAGACACCACAGCAAGCCATCTGTTTGAATTTTATCTACTATTCCTGGGTTGATCGACAGCTTTGTAATCCAATCCCGTACTCCTTATGTAGGGTCTAGCATGGATTAGCCGTGGTATTTGGAGTCAGAGTAGCTGAAATTTTAAACAACATGCCCTTGATGTGATATCATCCAAGTATGATTATTTCAACCTACAGCTACTCCAATTATTTTTCTATTAAACTTAATGGTTAGGATTATTTATACCAAACAGAACTAACAGATGCAGCCCTGTGCAAACTTTTTACATCCCGGAATGAATATGCTCTATTAAAATAATAGAGATAAAACAATAATTAGCAGTAATTATATCACATACATAAAAAACACATGCATTTACTAAATGAGAATTCATTGTAGGGCAAAAACAGCTATTTTGAGTTAAAAATCCAACATTTTTAAAATTGTTTTCATTTCATTTAATTATGGCTGATTTAGTGTGCCACATTTAATTCAAATATTATACATAATATAAACTAACTTCTATATAAAACAGAGACAGTCTGTGCAGTTGTTGTGCTGTTATTTATTTAAGGATACTGTTACTAATTTGAGGAAATCCAACACCAACTGACCCTGTAAGAAAAGTCTTTAATAACCAGACATGGAAAAATGTGGCTTAAGTTTAGCATGCGTGGGTGGTTCAGCTTAGCCCACCACTGCCGAGATCTGAACCCCAGCAGTACTATTGCAATCTGTGTATAGGAATGACCAAATCCATGCGATAGATCAGCACTCTTGTCCAGGGGATTCCTGCCTTGCGTCCAGTGTTTCCTGCTGGAACCGGACCTGCTGAGACCCTCACCAGGGTAAAGCAGTTAATGAAAATAGGAAAAAAGTTTTGCACAAGCCACATTTTATTTTCCCCAGAATGTAAATTCAGCAAAGAGTTACGGTAAACTGCACAACTCCAGTAATGCAAACATTACTCGTTAAAAAAGTTAAAAGACATCTTTATTACAACAAACTACATTACTGAAAAAGGTTTGTGTAAAACCACAGGAAACGGATGATCAGACAAAACCATAATGTTTACCAACTGTTTGGAAATAGATCAAAGCTCTAATGCCATTTTCAAGTCAAAAGATGGTACGTGTACAAAGAAAAACACCCGGATACAAGCTCCGGCGGTGAATCATCAAGAGGCTTTTGTGAGAGTTTGAGGAAATGATTAACTTCAGAATAATGTACAATTATTATAATTTGTATTCAGTGATACACAATATGGCCAGAATATTTTGGACATCTGATTGCCAGTTTAGTGAACATCCTGTTCCTATAACAGCCTCCACTTAACTAGCATGACTGTCCACAAGATTTTGGAGTGTCTGTAAAAATGTGTAGAAATGTGTAAGGTCAGGCACCGTCACTGGACAAGAAGACCAGGTTTGCAATCCATCCTCTGTTTTTTTGTAAATAAATAAATAAATAAATATATATATATATATATATATATATATATATATATATACACAGTATATATATATATATATATATATATATATATATATATATATATATATATATATATATATATATATATATAGATAGTTTATTCATTTTCTTCCTACACTAGACGAGATCAGCTGTTGATCAGCACTGTGTATGGAGAGACACACCCTGACAGCACTCTTTTCCTGTCTCTGTGCAGACGCCATCAATCAGCCAGCAGAGGTCGAAGTTGCATCAGTTATGAGAGATTCCCTATCCGGCTTAATGCTCCACCCCTATATGAACAACAGGCCAATTGTTGTTCATGTGGTTGCTCAGCCCAGCTGGCAGGCAGAGGTGAGACTCAATACGATGTATTCAAGATCCCAGCTCTGGTGTCAGCGTGTTTTCCCTGCTGCGCCACCTGAGCGGCATCCATCCTCTGATTTAACTCAAATTCCCATTTCTCTCCGCCTTTATCTAAAGGTTTATCTTTTGTGGTTTAAGCTAACACAACAATCAGACATTGACCCCCTTCTATCTCAGGACTCAATTATGTCTCAATTATTATTAAAGAATTAGATATTATGGTTGATATCACCTGAATATTAGTATTTTGCTGCTTGTGCATCAATTACCTATAGTTGTTAAATCCTTATGTGGTTGCTTGAGGTGAGGCTGGGAGTCAAAAGTACAGAGATAAGCAACATGTCTGTGTAAGCAGACAAGAAACAACAGTTAGCACAGAATGGAGATTCCATCACCCAATGTGCAATATAAAAGCAGGGCCATAGTATCTTTTCCGGGTTCTTCTTCAGCTATTTCACTGCTGTAATAACCCCCGATCGATTCAAATTATTCACCAGGCCACCCAAGGGGGATGGGGGTCCCTGCTGAGTCTGGTTCCTCTCAAGGTTTCTTCCAGTAATTTTAAGGGTGTTTTCTTCCTGCCACTGTCACCCTTGGCTTGCTCAACAGGGGTTTTTGGTCTGTTGGTCCTCGATTCTGTACAGTTGCGTTGAGACAATGTCTATTGTAAAAAGGACTATACAAATAAATTTGACTTGACGACCATGCAAATAAATTCTTCCAATCCAGTCAACTATAATCTTTTTATTTATTATCTCACCTTATTTTTCCACGACAGTCACAAATCAGCGTTTTGTCAATGTTGTGCAGAAAAACCTTTGACACAAATGATAAGCCTTGATTCTGACATCTGCCACAGAGGACTTAACAGGTTTGGCACCAGAACACAGGTCCTGTTCACCTGTGGCTCCTCACGGCAAGCAAAGGTCAAGGTTCAAAGCTAATTCACTGCTCCCTGCTGCTCCCTGTGTTTTTCTGCACCCAGCCTGTGACTCCCTTTGGATTCACCAAACAGATGGGAACTCAGAGTCAGGTCATCATCATTAGCAATCACTAGTTGATAGGGATTGGAAATACATGCCGGCTATATGTATTTTGCAGTGAATGTGATTAATGACCTTCATCTCCAGAACATTTCCGCTGGAGCTCTGTGGAGTTGTGATAGCAGAGGCTGAAGTCTGAAGTAATTCGGTAGGAGTGGAACTGAGTTCCTACAGGGGGTTTATTCTTTATTTATTTTTCTGGTTCGCCGAGATAAACCTTAAGCATTCTGAGGCATGTTTAGCAATCTGGCATTCCATACAAGACATACACAAATGTATAGTCTCTGTGTAGATCAGAAGAAACCAAATTGAAAAAAATAAAAAATTTAAATTATTTATTTATTTTATTTTGGTGCTGCAAAACAAAAATTCTGTTGGCAGCTTCTCTGTCTACATGGGCTGTGTTTTTGAGATTCAGGTCAGGTAGGTTATTTAGCAAGCAGCCATCACGACAGATGGCTATTTGTAAAAATAAATAACCTGCAGCACCTCTCCTTGTATCGCAGGAGAAAAAGTGGGAAGAAGTGGCGACATAAAAGTGCTTTGCAATTTCCAGCCAGTCCTCCGAAGCAAGTGCTGATTTAAAGTAAGTGTTCGGTATATGATTCACCTGAGATCGTACAGCATGATGAATGACACCACTCCTATCTCTCACATTTATGCTCTCTCACCACAAAGAAAGAGAGAAGAACTTGTAAACAAGACTCTAAATAAAGTCAAGAGCAGAGATAGTGCTGACATGGGTATGTGGCATCATGTATCTTCTGATATGACGTCTGCTTAACTCTTTGTCCACATGTATAAACAGTGCTAACGCTATCAGTTTACCTTCATATTTAAAGCAAATGAGCATGCCACAATACACACTACACAGTCAAACGTGTTTTAGCCATATCATTAATAGGTTTACAATATCAGCGATATAAAATAAATGCTGTGCTTCTAACTAAACAAGAGTTCAGGAAAGCCACTTTTGTTTCAGCATAAAGACTTGGTTTGACAGGTTTGAAGTGGAGAAACTTCGACAACCTGCAAAAACGCTATGCTCAACCTTGTTAAACACTCTTGAATATCAATGCCTGGCCTTACAAATGCTTTTTCAAATGAATGAGCACAAATTCCCAGAGAGAATCTTATAATCTTATGGAAAGCCTTTCTAGAAGAGTTGGGTCCAACATTTTACTAGTTCCCACAGTTTTAAAATGGGACGTCCAACAAAGTTATAGGCAGGTATTCTAATGTTGTACTTTGTATAAGTGTTTATAACGTGCCATTTAGAAATAAGTATTTATTATTTATTAGGATTTAACGTCATGTTTTACACACTTTGGTTACATTCATGACAGGACAGGTAGTTACTCATTACACAAGATTCATCAGTTCACAAGTATTTAATGTCAAACACAGTCATGGACAATTTTGTATCTCCAATTCACCTCACTTGCACGTCTTTGGACAGAGCTACCGGTGGAAACCCATGCAGACAGGGGGAGAACATGCAAACTCCACACAGAAAGGACCAGACCGCTTCACCTGGAAATCGAACCCAGAACCTTCTTGCCGTGAGGTGACAGTGCTACCCACCAAGCCATCAAGCTGCCTGGAAGCTAAGTGTACTAATTATGGTATTAAATATGGTTGTGCATGAGAAGTTTAAGGTGTAAAGCATACAGCCATTAGACCCAAGAGTAGTAAAAACAATGTCTATGAGAAGTCAAGAAAGTCTTCAGTTTAAATAGATCGTGGCAACTTCTTCAGAGTGTTGATGGAAGAAAAGTAAAGATCTGGAACAGTCACACAAAATCATCGGTAACAGCCGCTCTAATACATTTGTGACTAAACATCAAACCTTAAGGACTCATGCAGTCATGTTATTACAGTTTCATATTAATACCCATGATTTATAAGTGTTTATGTAGTTTCGGGTTATATATATTTATCCTAAACCACCACATCACCACCACAAACACTTTTCTTCTGACAGGAGGACTAGTAAATACAGAAGAATTGATAAAAGTGTGTATTCTGTGTATTTTGTAAGTAAACGACTCAAGATATCGACACTAAAGCTTGCGGTTGAAAGACTGGCCTTTTTAAAGTCTCTTGACATTCAGAATGATTGGAAGAAAGTCTTTGCAGGATAAGCAAAGCGTTTCACATCCAGCCAGCGTTGTCTTTATGACATTTCAAGACGTAGACGTATTTTGTGTGAGCCCTGCAGTAGCATAGCAGCGTTTTTTCATCGCAGGATCAGTTTACAATTATCTAACCTTTAATAAAAGCAAAAAAGCTTAATAATAGAAAAATATCATAACAGCTTTCTATCAGCCCGAGGCTGCTGTAACAGTATAGCCCGAGCTCTCTTTGATCTGCACTTTAATTACCAGCTTTAACATGACGGTAATGTTTGATTTTATACGTTCCTCACTCTCAGCCATCACCCCTCCTGTAACCTTTATTCATTTACTCGTGGCGTGTGAGTGGCTCTCGGGTGCGAGGAGCACAAATGAAGTCTAATAAACCAATATCAGCCAGCCTCAGGGCGAGCTCCTTATCTGAAGCCAGCAGCTCATATTACTACAAGAAAAATGGATCATATCTTTATAGCAATGCATGCACTCATTTAAATCTCATCAAACAGAATGTGTAATCATGTTTCTTTAGCTGAGACAGAAGCATGTTTCCCACCAAGCTACATCCCTGTAGTTTTAAAAGCACATTTTTGCTATTTTTCCTTCATGCAAGTCTTTAGCGTGCACAAGGTTTTGTTGTCAAATTTTCTGAATCGTAATGTGCTACACATTTTTAAGAGGCAGAGGACAGTCTAGCACCCACACTCTGATTACAGAGTCTTGCTAACCTTGTATATTAGTGTTAATCTTAGTGTTATGTTAAAACTAGCAGAAATTATTTGGGGAAAGGCAGCATATTATTATATATATAAGTAACTGAGGAGGAGCTGATTCCTTTGTGTACAGCTCACCTGTATAATTTAGATAGGTTAAAGCCTTCTGGATGCCTGATTACTGATGTTAACAAGCAAGAAAAAATAATTCAAAGCTGTGAAAGCCAAATCGACCAATCAGAACTTTAAATGTTCAAAGTATGGATCATGGTAAGCTGGAAGTCATGAAGATAGAAATGGATCAACAAACTAAAATGGACAGGATTAGAACACTTTCAGTCATGAGAACACACTGTCTACTACTCAGGTCATGGGAGACAGAAAAAACTGCTTTAACGTGGCTTTAATTTACATTTAAACAACATATTAAATCCATAAAAAAATTATATTATAAACTTGTTATTGTTATTTAGATATTTATGCAGTAAATAGTATCCAACCCCTTCTTTTCCCCTTCTTTTTTTCTTTAATATGCTTCTGGGGCGGCATGGTGGCTTGGTGGGTAGCACTGTCGCCTCACAGCAAGAAGGTCCAGGGTTCTATTCCCAGCTGGAGCGGTCCGGGTCCTTTCTGTGTGGAGTTTGCCTGTTCTCCCGTGTCTGTGTGGGTTTCCTCCGGGAGCTCCGGTTTCCTCCCACAGTCCAAAATTGTCCATGACTGTGTTTGACGTTAAACTTGAAATTATGAATCTTGTGTAACTAGTAACTACCTGTCCTGTCATGAATGTAACCAAAGTGTGTAAAACATGACATTAAAATCCCAATAAATAAAGAAAAGGCTCCTGTATACCTACTTTAAATGTACACACACTGCCTTTTAACTTTGTATTTTTAAATATTATCGATGCTTACGTACGAGCACGAAGATAATAAACCAAGTTTTAAATATTAATGCTGCAAAAAAAAAATTTCTTGGTATAAACTGAACCTTGTTTAATTACAGCAGATGTTATCAGAAATTGGAAAGTTTTCAAGCAGTGAGTAACTATCTGGAGTGAAATCGGATTCGATTTTTGCTGCATGCCATTTATTATTACACAAGTTAGATCAATAAGACCAACTTCTGAACCTTTAATTTACCAGCTGCTGCTTTTATTATGTATTCAGATTCGGTGAAGAATTTCCACTGCAAAATGCACCAGCAGTCATTCAGAGGGGTGCATGTAGTATTATTTTAAAAACATATTTTACTCCATAAATAGAAGCACAAGTTTTAGAGTCCCAGTAAGTGATCTGTTCCTTCCTAATGAACCGAACATGTGGTGTAAACATGGTTATTTATTAGCAAGCCACGGATCTGAGCAGACTGATTAGAATTGAACAGGCTGCAAATTGGCAGGATTAGAAATCAATGCTGTTTATTGTCAGGAGCATCATGAGATGTAGAAATAATAAGCAGCAGGTGTGATGAGTGAGGTCTGCTGCATTAAAGTGAATGAACGTTTAGACTCTGTTAATCTGTAGTGTGTGGCTGGTAAATCGATGGAGGACCAGAATGGGTTGAAAAATGACTGACAGAAATAAAGAAAGCAGCAGAGTCCTTTTTGATTCATATTAAGTGTTTATTTTCCTCACATGTTCAGTCATAATGAAAGCAGGACAATCAATACAATTGCTTCCAATTTAAGGTTTTCATTAAAATCTGCCAGATCCAATTCAGCTCTGGTGCTATAACAGGCCCAGCACAGAGCAGGGTTTATTATTGTGCTCTTTGTGAGTGAATGCTTTTCTTTGTTTGAGCTGGAGCTCCTCATGGTTTATTCTTTGAGCCAGATTACAATCAATGTGAGATTTACTCTCAGGTCTTAACATTTCCTTCACTGAAATTCCTCTTTTTTAAATAAAGGTGTGTCTGAGTCTCATCCTTAAATGTTTTACAGGCACTAAAGCAGATGTACAGTGTATCACAAAAGTGAGTACACCCCTCACATTTCTGCAGATATTTAAGTATATCTTTTCATGGGACAACACTGACAAAATGACACTTTGGCACAATGAAAAGTAGTCTGTGTGCAGCTTATATAACAGTGTAAATTTATTCTTCCCTCAAAATAACTCAATATACAGCCATTAATGTCTAAACCACCGGCAACAAAAGTGAGTACACCCCTTAGTGAAAGTTCCTGAAGTGTCAATATTTTGTGTGGCCACCATTATTTCCCAGAACTGCCTTAACTCTCCTGGGCATGGAGTTTACCAGAGCTTCACAGGTTGCCCCTGGAATGCTTTTCCACTCCTCCATGACGACATCACGGAGCTGGCAGATATTCGAGACTTTGCGCTCCTCCACCTTCCGCTTGAGGATGCCCCAAAGATGTTCTATTGGATTTAGGTCTGGAGACATGCTTGGCCAGTCAATCACTTTTACCCTCAGCCTCTTCAATAAAGCAGTGGTCGTCTTAGAGGTGTGTTTGGGGTCATTATCATGCTGGAACACTGCCCTGCGACCCAGTTTCCGGAGGGAGGGGATCATGCTCTGCTTCAGTATTTCACAGTACATATTGGAGTTAATGTGTCCCTCAATGAAATGTAACTCCCCAACACCTGCTGTACTCATGCAGCCCCAGACCATGGCATTCCCACCACCATGCTTGACTGTAGGCATGACACACTTATCTTTGTACTCCTCACCTGATTGCCGCCACACATGCTTGAGACCATCTGAACCAAACAAATTAATGTTGGTCTCATCAGACCATAGGACATGGTTCCAGTAATCCATGTCCTTTGTTGACATGTCTTCAGCAAACTTTTTGCAGGCTTTCTTGTGTAGAGACTTCAGAAGAGGCTTCCTTCTGGGGTGACAGCCATGCAGACCAATTTGATGTAGTGTGCGGCGTATGGTCTGAGCACTGACAGGCTGACCCCCCACCTTTTCAATCTCTGCAGCAATGCTGACAGCACTCCTGCGCCTATCTTTCAAAGACAGCAGTTGGATGTGACGCTGAGCACGTGCACTCAGCTTCTTTGGACGACCAACGCGAGGTCTGTTCTGAGTGGACCCTGCTCTTTTAAAACGCTGGATGATCTTGGCCACTGTGCTGCAGCTCAGTTTCAGGGTGTTGGCAATCTTCTTGTAGCCTTGGCCATCTTCACGTAGCGCAACAATTCGTCTTTTAAGATCCTCAGAGAGTTCTTTGCCATGAGGTGCCATGTTGGAACTTTCAGTGACCAGTATGAGAGAGTGTGAGAGCTGTACTACTAAATTGAACACACCTGCTCCCTATGCACACCTGAGACCTAGTAACACTAACGAGTCACATGACATTTTGGAGGAAAAATGACAAGCAGTGCTCAATTTGGACATTTAGGGGTGTAGTCTCTTAGGGGTGTACTCACTTTTGTTGCCGGTGGTTTAGACATTAATGGCTGTATATTGAGTTATTTTGAGGGAAGAATAAATTTACACTGTTATATAAGCTGCACACAGACTACTTTTCATTGTGTCAAAGTGTCATTTTGTCAGTGTTGTCCCATGAAAAGATATACTTAAATATCTGCAGAAATGTGAGGGGTGTACTCACTTTTGTGATACACTGTATGTGTTTGTAGGTGATGTAGATCAGTAGGAATATCCCAGCTGAACATGTCAATTCCTTCTTTATAGTGAAAATGCTGAACACTATCCTACACTGCCTACTGAAATACCAAGGCTCATTAATGGGACTGCAAAACTACTGTATTTTAAGCATGAGTTAATTATTTAGAAATTAGAACATTTTAAATATATCAAAAAGTATTCAGACCCCTTGAGTTTTTGCACACTTTAAGTGTAGATTGATTTGATTTCAAATGGATATGATCAATGTACAACACAATCACAAAGAATAAAGTAAAAACTTGTTCAAGAAAATCCTTAAGTCAAAAACTTCACAGCCGCTCAGGTGGCACAGCGGTAAAAACACACGCTAGCACACCAGAGCTGGGATCTCGAATACATCGTATCGAGTCTCAGCTCTGCCATCCGGATGGGCTGAGTGGCCACATGAACAACGATTGCCTGTTGTTCATATAGGGGTGGGGTGTTAAGCCGGATAGGGACTCCTCGTAACTGATGCACTACGACCTCTGAAGGCTGATTGATGGCGCCTGCACAGAGGCAGAAAAAGAGTGTGTTGATCAGGGTGTGTCTCTCCGTACACAAGGCTGATTTGTATATATGCACTCACCTAGTGTAGGTGACAAGATGCATACGGCTGCTGCCCATGTCAGCTTCGTTCTCCTCAAATCAGGGTCGGGGGTCGCATTAGTGGAGAAGAAGTGTGACGCAATCGGGCAATTGGACACGCTAAGTCGGAAAAAAAGAGAGAAAATGCATAAACAAAATATTCAGACCCTTTGTTTAATACTTTGTGGAAGCCCCAAGTCTTCTAGGATACGTCTCTACAAGCGTTGCACATCTGGATTTGGGCAGTTTATTCCATTCCTCATGGCAGATGGTGTCAAAATTTCTTTTGAGAATCATCTGGACAATTCAAAGTTACATTCAGTAATAATAATGACAACGAATCTCTTAAGGGCACACAGGTTATTAGACACATTTCAAATAATTGATGGAACTTATAAATACCTACATTTTAGCCTTCAGGCAGTATCTTAGCAATTATATATATAGAAAGAGGGTCATTACAGCTCATTTGTCAAATGAATGTCCTTCTTATAAAGTAGGAACAAAGATGTGTGTGTGTTCACCAATTCAGTAAAATAATTCAGTAAAATAATACATTAAATAAATTTTTTACATGCTAACCACTAGTTCACACAGACACACAAGCATCCATGAAATGCAGTGCAAACACTAATACAAACTGTCTAAACATCAGAATTAAGAAATATTTAGAGTTCCCTTGCTATTTAAAACATTGACCTAAATAGAAACTGCCCTGTTTGGATCAGATTCTGTCAAGAGCTATAATTCTTCAACACACTATATTTTAAAATGTGGGAAGCTCCTAATTAGTGGGTAGTCATTGCCCCTAGTATATACAGTATGTATGTACCTATGATGCAGTTGTATTTTGGTTCATTTTCAGAGCGCTGTCACCACTGTCACATCGGTAAAATCTAACAGGATCAGCCCTGGCAGGAAGTCGAACTGTGCGCTTGGCTATGCACTGGCCATGTTATATGTCTTTTATCTTGTACCAAATAATCCTCTGTATCCTCAGCAGTCTGAGAGAGAGGAACAGGGTGAGAGAAACAGAATGAGATAAAGAGAGAGGGGTAACATTTAAAAAACCAGCTCCGTTATGTTTCAGGTAACCTGTTCCATATGGACGTGAGCCATGCTGAACGGACCTGACAGCCTCCAGGCCTGTGTTTGGGATTTTTCAGGAAGTGCACAGGCAGTAAGATTATTATTTAAGAGACACCATTTATCATGTCAGGAAACGACTGTGTGCATAAAAAGGGTTACGGATATCCGAACGTATAGGCATGGCTAATACGATCATTCTGGAGCACTTTATACATTTGAAGTCAAAAGTCATTACAACGTTAGGATTTTCACAGCTGTTCTTATCGCAACATCAGAATAGCAGTTCCCCAAATGTATGTTTTTAACATCTGGTGGTGTGTAAGCTCTAAAATGCCATTTACTTTTGTGGCATGGATTTTTAATTTATTAGTGATTACACAAATAAGCAGAGCTGGTTTTCCTGCACCAAATAAAAATACATTTATTTTTCTCTTCTCGAGGTTGGGAAAAATATCTGTCACTTTTCACTCAGGTTATAAAATTCTATCCAGAACAATCAAAAGCAGGTCTGCCATGAATTAGATGACTGCAACATAGATGACACTATCCACAGTCAGGCAAGATATAAATATACCATTATAAAGTAGCAGCTCAACAAACATCCCCTGCTCCTGCTTTTTCTTTGTCAGTGTGATCTGTAATAAACTTTAGTCAGGTTTAAAAGAAAAAGTCACGCATTCGTTTTACACACTGCACCTTCTGTAATATAGTATTTTATACTACAAGCCCAAAAGTATGTGGACAGCGGACCATAAGTTTGTTAGACATTTCATTCCAAAACCATGGTCATGGCAGTGGTAGCTCAATGAATAAGGTACTGGACTAATAATCAGAAATTTGCTAGTTTAAGTCCCACTACTACAAAGTTGACACTATTGGGCTCCTAAGCAAGGTCTGTAACCCTCATATGTATTTATTGTATTGTATTCAGTCACAATTGTATGTCTTTTTGGATAAATGTATTTATTTATTTATTAGGATTTCATGGATGTCATGTTTTATACTTTAGTTACATTCATGACAGAAATGGTAGTTACTCATTACACAAGATTCATCAGCTCAAGTTTAATGTCAAACACAGTCATGGACAATTTTGTATCTCCAATTCACCTCACTTGCATGTCTTTGGACTGTGGGAGGAAACATGAGCTCCCAGAGGAAACCCACGCAGACACAGGGAGAACATGCAAACTCCACACAGAAAGGACCCGGACCACCCAACCTGGCGATCAAACCCAGGACCTTCTTGCTGTGATGCAACAGTGCTACCCTCCAAGCCAACGTGCTGCCCTGCTTTGGATAAAAGTGTCTTGCTAAATGCCGGAAGTGTAGCTGTAACATGAAGTTTGGAGTGTGTCTATGGAAATTTGTGACCATTTACTGGAAGTTGGACATGAAGACCGGACACTTTACTGTATTCAAAACAGGATTCATGGAGTTGAAGTCGGAGATTTGCGCAGCCACTGAACTGCTATTCATAGATCTCATTTTGAACCCGGGGCACGACCATGCTGGAATAGGGAAGGGCCATCCCCAAACTCTTACAAAGTCAGAAGCAATACATTTAGTTCGTTTAATTGATTTCATGAAGCTATTAGTAATGGGTGTGAATGAAACACCTGACCTCAATATTTAGGAAGGGTGTCCACATACTTTTAACTAAATAGAGTATGTTAGGTTACCTAATTTGGTCCTCTATAGTGAAGCACTTTTTCTTATATAAATATAAAATAATGTAAATGATTATCAGCCTCTTAGTTTCTAGGCTAAAACATGATGTTTAAATCTAGCAGCATTACGACATTAAATAATCAGGACATTTAAAGTTTGACCTAAATCTCTGTAATAACATTTTTTACTCTACCAGTATTCCCACTTATTCCTCCTTTAGGAAAAGCTGGTTTCCTCATTACCCAGTAGGACTTTACATTCTGCACTTAAAGAAAAACTCCCTGGAGAGGAACTTCACTTAGGATTTCCTGAACTTACAGGCTAAACATAATACAATGTAGCCCCCCATCCCCGCTGTTCTGCGATTCACCTGAAGAAGTGGAGACCAAATGCTTTAGCTTAGGCAAAAAAAAATCACTTTAGTTCATTTGAGACAAGTCATCAGTCATTCGCTCGCCGGATGAGGGCAACAGGTGCTTACGTGGATGTCTGGAGAAATGCTTTACACAGTTTTCCATATGCCACATGACTTCAGCTCTAACGGTCAGCTGTCATAAAATAATAATTCCATCATTTATCCTCAGTAAGCACTTTATTATACTCAGGGTCCGGTGCCAATATGAAAAGAACACTGGCTGCTACACATCCTGTGACAGGGTGCCAGTGCATGGCATTGCAGGGCACCACTTTCTTACTTAGTTGTACTTACTCACACCTAGTTGTCATTTAGAGTAGTCAATCTACCTACCAGCATGTTTATGTTTTTTGTTAGGTGGGCAAAACCAGAGTACACAAAGGACATTGACACAGACATCGAGTGCTATGTAAAAACAATATCTACTTGCCAGAGGCTGGCAGGGTTGGGCAAAATACTATGAAAAATTCAGTACTGTATTTCAAATACATTTGACCAGTTTAAAAATATTATTAGCAGAGGGGATTCTGGGAGTCCAAGGTGGGTAACAGTGCAATGTGTCAACAAACATGGATGATAACTCTTCATTCATTGTCTGTTTTACCACCGCTTATCCTATTCAGGGTCACTGTGGGTACAATTCGCTGGGTGAAAGGTAGGCAAGACTTCGGACAAGTAGCCAGTCCATCATAGGGCAAACGCACGCACGGCAATTTTTATATCTCCAATTCACCTACTTTAAATGTCTTTGGACTGTGGGAGAAAACTGGAGCACTCGTAGGAAACCCATACAAACATGGAGAAAACAGGCAAACTCCACACAGAAAGGACCCGGACCGCTTCAGTAGGTGTTCCCCAATAACTAAAGCCTCCTTGATGCCAATGTCCAACATCCTTCAGGCTGGTACCCAAAACACAATCAAGGTCAGTAGTTTTTAAAGAGGTCTTGTCTCTTAATGTGCTTTAAAGAACCAAAGGAACTAGTGAGTATGAGGCTTCTACAGCTAGAATACATTGATTTGTCCTGTACATTCTCCATATCCACCACCTCCACATCTAGAGCAATTTGCAGGCAATGGGGGGACGGACCATGCTAAGTGTTTTCAGGTGTATTATCATTTTATGTTAACATTAACACTAATTGGGCCATTTTCTCATAACTATTATCAGGGACTGTGAGTAACGTCATCAATGTCAAACACTGTTTTAGAAATATGATCCGCTTAGATTCCTGTGTCCTTATTTCCTTTTTCTTGCAGCTTGTTCTGAGGTAGGAGTTAAGAATGAAAAATATCAGGAAAAGGACGCTAAGAGACGACAATAAAGAAATGGGTGCGCCCGGTCGGTGGCAACCTTTCAGTTGTTACTGTCCCCAAATGGACCCTGGAAACAAGAGCCTACCCCTCTACACTCACCCCCATCAATCTCACCTCGGTTCATTTGATGTCACCATAAGGACTCATTAATTTAGCAGTGCAGAGGGAAAATATTACATGATTAAACCGCAACATTACAGATGTAGCATTTCCACTGTCAAGATCACTCTTTCCATAGCGCGTCTACGATTCCTATTAAAGCTCGATTCACCTAAAAATGCCCTCATGCCTTGATTTGACTTCAGTGATGCATGAAGTCATTTAGGAGGTGGAATCCCTTGATCTTAGTACCTCGGTAATCAGGCTTCCTCAATAACTCCAGGCTGCTGTCACAGGCTGATTGTATGAGGTGAGTCGGGATGTTCGGGCTGAATGGAGCTACTGTGTTTTAACAATCCCCACGTGGAACCTGAAGCTCCCAGAGTATCATCAGCACACTCCCCGTGCCGAACCGACCTCACGCTTCACGCTCTCCACAGATCTTATCATGGTCTAACCCTGAAAGACTGATACTGAGATAAAGATTTTAATGACTGCCTCTAAAGGTCCAAAGCTTTCTGCTTCAGACCTACAGTGTATCACAAAAGTGAGTACACCCCTCACATTTCTGCAAATATTTCATTATATCTTTTCATGGGACAACACTATAGACATGAAACTTGGATATAACTTAGAGTAGTCAGTGTACAGCTTGTATAGCAGTGTAGATTTACTGTCTTCTGAAAATAACTCAACACACAGCCATTAATGTCTAAATAGCTGGCAACATAAGTGAGTACACCCCACAGTGAACATGTCCAAATTGTGCCCAAATGTGTCGTTGTCCCTCCCTGGTGTCATGTGTCAAGGTCCCAGGTGTGAATGGGGAGCAGGGCTGTTAAATTTGGTGTTTTGGGTACAATTCTCTCATACTGGCCACTGGATATTCAACATGGCACCTCATGGCAAAGAACTCTCTGAGGATGTGAGAAATAGAATTGTTGCTCTCCACAAAGATGGCCTGGGCTATAAGAAGATTGCTAACACCCTGAAACTGAGCTACAGCATGGTGGCCAAGGTCATACAGCGGTTTTCCAGGACAGGTTCCACTCGGAACAGGCTTCGCCAGGGTCGACCAAAGAAGTTGAGTCCACGTGTTCGACGTCATATCCAGAGGTTGGCTTTAAAAAATAGACACATGAGTGCTGCCAGCATTGCTGCAGAGGTTGAAGACGTGGGAGGTCAGCCTGTCAGTGCTCAGACCATACGCCGCACACTGCATCAACTCGGTCTGCATGGTCGTCATCCCAGAAGGAAGCTGACGCACAAGAAAGCCCGCAAACAGTTTGCTGAAGACAAGCAGTCCAAGAACATGGATTACTGGAATGCCCTGTGGTCTGACGAGACCAAGATAAACTTGTTTGGCTCAGATGGTGTCCAGCATGTGTGGCGGCGCCATGGTGAGAAGTACCAAGACAACTGTATCTTGCCTACAGTCAAGCATGGTGGTGGTAGCATCATGGTCTTGGGCTGCATGAGTGTTGCTGGCACTGGGGAGCTGCAGTTCATTGAGGGAAACATGAATTCCAACATGTACTGTGACATTCTGAAACAGAGCATGATCCCCTCCCTTCGAAAACTGGGCCTCAGGGCAGTTTTCCAACAGGATAACGACCCCAAACACAACCTCCAAGATGACAACTGCCTTGCTGAGGAAGCTGAAGGTAAAGGTGATGGACTAAACCCAATTGAGCACCTGTGGCGCATCCTCAAGTGGAAGGTGGAGGAGTTCAAGGTGTCTAACATCCACCAGCTCCGTGATGTCATCATGGAGGAGTGGAAGAGGATTCCAGTAGCAACCTGTGCAGCTCTGGTGAATTCCATGCCCAGGAGGGTTAAGGCAGTGCTGGATAATAATGGTGGTCACACAAAATATTGACACTTTGGGCACAATTTGGACATGTTCACTGTGGGGTGTACTCACTTATGTTGCCAGCTATTTAGACATTAATGGCTGTGTGTTGAGTTATTTTCAGAAGACAGTAAATCTACACTCCTATACAAGCTGTACACTGACTACTCTAAGTTATATCCAAGTTTTATTTCTATAGTGTTGTCCCATGAAAAGATATAATAAAATATTTGCAGAAATGTGAGGGGTGTACTCACTTTTGTGATACACTGTATATAAATACACAACATGGTCAAAACATGTGAATACCTGTCCTTAAGGTTCATATGAACTTGACAGAATGACCATCACATTTCAAAACCACAGACATTAACATGAAGTTGCTTCCACTGTTGCTGCTATAACAGCTGCCACTCCTCAAGAAAGGCTTTTCACTGGATTTTGAAACAAGACAGAATGTATTTATTTCCATTCACCCACATTAGTAAGATCGAGCTCTCGACTGGTTTCTTTTCAACTTTATATATTTTAAAGTGTTTCATTGTTTTATAACAGAATTCTTTCTTATACATGTGTGTTTTACATCACCACTATGTACAGCATAATCAAGGAACGAACACTTAATACTTCTATATAAAGATCCAGGATATCTAATCCTCCTGTATAGTGGTCAAGATGCATAGACGATAGCTAAAGGTCCAGACAAATTTAGCAGTTAATGACTAACATAAATAAATTAATGACTAATTGAATTCATTTAATTCATTAATTCATCTTTAGGAACCACTTTCAAAGTCTAGGGCCTACCCTGAAAACTGGTGAGATGCCAGTTAATGGTTTGATATCACAGACTGGCTCATTTATTTACCTACAGTGCTGTGACAAAGTATTTGCACCCCTCCCAATTTCTTCTATTTGTGCATATTTGTCACACTTACATGTTTCAAATAATCAAACTACTTACTTTAATATTTAAGAGAAACACAAAGTAAACATAAAATGCTTTTTTAATGAGTTCGTCATAATTGCCCCCTTGTCAACCAGTTAACTACATTCAATTGACAATTGGGTTTGATTTTGCTAGCCACACCCAGGAATGATTACTGCTGGATTGGTTGAATTTCAACATCACACAACTGTTTGGCAATGTGAAGCAGGCTAGATCTCAAAAAGCAGTCTGAAAAGACAACATTGCTAAGCGAACCACAGTGAGAGTCATTTTCATCAACAGAGAAAAATTTCACCAAGAATGTATTAACGACTTATCCAGTATGTCAGAAAAGAACCCATACGAACATCTAAAGAACTGTAGGACTCACTCACCTCAGTTAAGGTCAATGTACACGATTACACAATAAGAAAGACACTGGGCAAAATGGCATTCATGGAAGAGTTGCAGGACAGACTTTTGGTCAACCACTGAAGGCTCATCCTGCATTTGCCAAAATACATCTACATAAACATTCATACCCCAAAGACCTTTGGGATGATATTCAGCAGACTGACGTGGTGGTGTGATGGTCTAGATGACTTGTTCTCACTGGTGGAACTATAAATTTTGCTCTCTATTAAAAAAAAAATCCTAATTTTTTCACAGGAATAAATGAAAGTGCTCAATTAACATTCAATACAGTGTCTTTATACTTTATACTCTTTATACTTTAAGTGGAGTTTCTTCAAAAATGTATCATTACCAGCAAAGACATAAAGGCTTTTGCAGATGTGACATTTTAATTTTTAATAAATAAGATATAACTTGAAGTAACTACAACAGCAGAAGTGATTTGCCTGCTTTGTATCATGATAATAAATCTTAACGATGTACACTCCTGATCAAAATCTTAAGACCAGTTAAAAAATTGCAAGAATTTGCAATTTGCACTACTGGATCTTAAGAAGGTTCTAAGTAGAGCTTCACAATGCTAAAAGAAGAAATGGGCGCAAGAGACAAAAACTTTTGAGCAGGCAATTTATTGAAAACAACAATTTAACTGAAATAGGCTGTTCATCAGCTGATCAAAAGTTTAAGACCATAGCTCAAAAAACCCCGAAAACCCCCTCAAAACAGAAATCAAAGTGTCAAAAAAAGGACTCAGTAATGAGTAGCTCCACCATTCTTGTTGATCACTTCAAACAATCGTTTAGGCATGCTTGATGCAAGTGTTTTCAGGAGGCTAGTGGGAACGTTGCTCCAAGTGTTGAAGATGGCTTCACAAAGGGCATCCACTGTCTGGAACTGATGTCCATTTTTGTAAACTTCCCTTGCCATCCATCCCCAAATGTTCTCATTCAGATTTAGATCAGGGGAACACGCAGGATGGTCCAAAAAAGTGACGTTATTCTCTTGGAAGAAGTCATTTGTCAGGCGGGCATTGTGAACTACAGCATTGTCCTGTTGAAAAACCCAGTCGTTACCACACAGACGAGGGCCCTCAGTCATGAGGGATGCCCGCTGCAACATCTCCACAAAGCCAGCTGCTGTTTGATGCCCCTGCACAACCTGAAGCTCCATTGTTCCATTGAAGGAAAAAGCACCCCAAATCATGATGGCGTCCCCCCACTGTGCCGCGTAGAAAACATCTCCTTGTCATGCCAGTAACGTTGGAAGCCATCAGGACCGTCAAGGTAAAATTTTTTCTCATCAGAGAATAAAACTTTCTTCCACCTTTCAATGTCCCATGTTTGGGGCTCCCTTGCAAAGTCCAAACGGGCAATTTTGTGGCGTTGAAGAAGACGTGGCCTTTGAAGACGTTTTTTGTTTCTGAAGCCCTTCCCTCACAGATGCCGTCTGATGGTTATTGAGCTGCAGTCAGCACCAGTAATGGCCTTAATTTGGGTCGAGGATTGTTCCGTGTCTTGACGGACAGCCAATCGGATCCTGCGGCTCAGCGCTGGTGAAATGTTTTTGGGTCTACCACTTGACTTTTTTGTTCCATAACCCAAAGGGTCTTTTAATAAATGCAAAATGACTGTCTTACTGCATCCAATCTCAGCAGCGATGGCACGTTGTGAGAGGCCTTGCTTATGAAGCTCAACAATCCTACCACGTTCAAAGTCAGTGAGCTTTTTTACTTTTGCCATCAGGAGGTCTTGACAGTGTAAATACTTGACAGAAAATGACATGGAATCCAAATTTCTGCACACATTTTGGCTTTTAAAGGCTGTGGTCTTAAACTTTTGATCAGCTGAAAAAAGCATGTTTGAGTGTAAATGCAGTTTTCAATAAATTGGCTGCTTAAAAGTTTTTGTCTCTTGCACCCATTTCTTCTTTTAGCATTGTGAAGCTCTACTTGGAACCTTCTTAAGATCCAATAGTGCAAAATGCAAATTCTTGCAATTTTTTAACTGGTCTTAAGATTTTGATCAGGAGTGTATATGAACAAATTCTTCTGATCTGACTGATCCTAACTTACGTTAAACTCTTTTACACAGATAATCCTGGGACATTTGGTTATTTACGATGCAGCTGAATGTAATGATGGAAAAGCGCTATAGTAAAACTTCACTGAGATGCCCCCCCCCCCCCCCCCGACTCTGCAGGAGAACAGTTTACATTATTGAGTATCCAGTTAAGCACCCCTGCAGGCACATCTGCATCAGGTAAACGTTTGCAGCATCCGATGCTACAGATCTTGCCGACTAAATTAAAAAGGTCCCTTGACATTTTTGAGCAATGAGAGATACAATGCTGAGAACAGGATCTCTTTTTAACTGATATTTATAGTGAAAGAACTGAGCGCTGGAGGAGCTGATAATGCCAGCCGCCAGATTGCGGTGAAGCTCAGAGTACAAAGAAACCCACAAACCAGATGGACCATCATGTCTCACACTTTCCAGGTGGAAAATATTTTCGGCGTGTCTGTCCGTGTTATATCACCGGGGCTGGCTCCTGAAAACTGCATGTTCATACACGCTGATAGGAAAAGTTCACAGGCTAATTTACTGAGCAATTTCGGGTTAAGCAGGAACATTTTTGCAAGTTTGCAAAAATGCACGTACACCAGTATCCAATTAACGGCCCTGCAGGTACACATCTGCTGCATCTTGAATCAATCAGGATTAAACCGGTGATAAATGTGAAACGCAACCATAAGCACACAAAACTTTAATGCTTTTATCATGGTTTTAAAATAAACAAACATAAACAAACTTTTTTATGTCACCCTCACACGTCTTTGTTTTTTCAGAATTTTACCACTACATTTTTATACTAGACAACATTGGAAAAGCTCATTTTTGGATTGATCTAGAAAGCTGCTTTGTTTACTTGGCTTGTTATGCAAACAACACAATTGTTGTCTTCACCTGTGGCAGTTTAATTTACTACCATACTGATCGTCCCAAGGAACTTAACTATGTCTGGGACCTACCTGAGGATCTCCACTGACCGTCCTTTCATCCTGCTATTTAGACTTCCTGCAATGCCTCAATGCTGCTCCAGTACTAAGATAGCTCTGTCTGTAGTCCTAACCAGCACAGGTTGTTTTCCTGATTCATCATGTAGTTTGGCTGGTTGGTGGATATAAAATCACAGGGTCATAAAAATAACACAAAAAAAATTAATTAGGAGACAACAATTGGAGTACAGTGGTACCTTGTAACTTAACGTCCCTTCAACTTAACTCAAAATCTTTTAAACTTGCCCTTAAACTCAACGTGTGCGACTGCTGCTTTGCTCAGAGCTCGGTTTGAGCGGTGCAGTAAAATGTCATCTGCATTTGTGTGGAATAACCATCAAATTTACTCTGAAAGCGTCCACATCTGTATCAGCTGGATTTTCCTCAGTGTTTTACGTTTAAACTTGTGTTACAGTCGGGGTTCTGAGAAATTGTAAGAATCAGCTTTTCCGAGACTAAAACTTAATGTATTAAAAGAACAACATAGAAACACTAAACCTCTCTTAATTATTATTGCTTATTTGTCTTCTCCACTAATTACGAAGCATAAGAAAACAATAAAGAAGTAAAGAGCAGGTTTTATTGAATTTTTGATAGATTTTTAACTGTTTTTAATTGTATTTCAGTGTTTTATATATCATACTTGTGTTATTCAGCATAAAGTAGTTCAGCATAAAGGAGTGCTGCAGTTTCTTTACAGGCACGTTAAAGATTAACATTCAGTTATACAAAGTTTCTTATTTTACTTTGTTTCTTAAACCAACAATGTTTTTAAAATCTGTTCTTTAACCTAATTTTCTGTTGTGCTTTAATAACGTGATAAATCACCAACAAAATTATGAACTTGAAAGATAAAATCTAATTTTAAAAGTTAAAATCGGGAGATTTTAAGTAATTAACTTTCTGTGCATATTTAACATACTGAGCTCGTATAGTGTCATTTATTCTTTCCTAAGCACCCATCTTCTTCTCAAAGTCTGTCCCGCCGTTTTGCAGTGTTCCAAATAGACATTTACACTTTTTTCACTTGTTGTCTCAATTACTTGCCATTTTTTATACAGAATAAATAGCATCTAGGGGTAAATAAGTCAAGAGACTGAGGTGCTTTCGAGACGCACCTTTAATTCACACAAGCATATTAAAGTGTAGCTCTGATATATTAGTAAAGCTGTGAGCATGAGCGAGGAGCAGGAAACTTATTAAAGCCATCCAGAAACTACCACCAGCAAAAATGTTCAACTCGCAAGCCGCAATCTCTAAATGTATCAGCCACATGAACACATGCACATAAGCAAAACTAAATAGATCTGAAAAACAAATATATGAAGGTTAAATGCAAATCAGCTAAACCCTTGAGTTCTACACCATTCAGTTATTCTGTAATAGATCATAAACTGTGCTAACGATAACGATAGTCTGTTTTATATACAGATAATCAAGTTTAATCATTCTTAGAAGCCATACATAGGATATCCTCTGTACGTATATATATATATATATATATATAAAAAAATGTTACAGATGATGAACACATATGAGCGTTTGTTTTATGGCCCTAAATAACAAAGGAAATTAGGAATGGGCTATAACTTTAATTATTTTATAAAATACTGTATATGGAGTGTGCAGGGTAAAATAATATACATCATCATTCATTAAAAATGTGTCTGATGAGATTGAGCTTTGCTATTTATCCTGCAGTAGAGCGAGATCATTACAGCTGTGCAGTAAATGGTGACGAGCTGTTTATCTCAAATCCAATACATAGAACTGTTTTATTTCTCATGGGTGGAGGGGGGCGCTGGAAATGAAAAGATCTACATGATGTGTCATGGAAAAATGGTTCATCAGGGGTGTGTACATTTCCCAACATTAACAAAAGAAACAGAAGTTGATTGTTAACAGTTAATTGTAAAAAAACAGACAGAGATTGTAAGGACAATCACAGACGTGAAGAGTTTCAGCATAATTATATATTGAACAACCTTCAGGCACTGACCCAGTTCCACTGTGGTTCCCAATAAGGTCCTATAGCTTACTCAGTGCCAAACCTGATTTTCCCTGCAGCTCTGTGTTAAACAGCTTGTGGTGCTGTAACTAACAGTGTGACCCATAAATCAGTAATATAGCCTCGTCCCATGACATACTGGAGCTGTTAGACTTGACCTGGTTACAGAGAGAGAGAGAGAGCTATAAACACTTCCAAGCTCATCTTGATCATATTTAAAGAAATAATTCTGCATTATTTAATCTAATCACTATTTCAATAATGACCACAGACATTCAAAATGTGTCACTAAAACAAAAAATAAAAGGTTAACTAAATAACTTGAAATAAAAGTCAAGGGACAAGCCTAGTGTTGTGATTCCAGAGTCACAGGCATTTATTTTCATCAACTGCTTTCTGGTCAGGGAGAGTACAGGCCCAGACAATAATCCATCGCAGGACTTCGGTCATTCCCTCTTTAGGTATAGCTGGTCTGTCTGTCTGGTCAGGTCGGTCTAGATGCCCGGCTAGCCAATGACATTTGAACAGAACAGAATGCTGCACCACCTGAGCGCCTGTAGGTTAACATTAACATAAACCATGTTTGTGTACTGCCGCTCTCTAATCAACCCTGACATGACCGTAAATAAGGTGTGCTGTCCAATAAAGTGTGCCATCTAATAAAGAACAACACACTGGATGAAAAGCCAGAGATCATAAAAAGAGATGGGTCATTTAACACTCCTTAAAATGCCTGAGGACAGTTATTTACGACCATGAAAGACGTGTCTACTCACACTTACTTCAATAACAGATTTAAACGCACTAATAAAGTGAAACCTGTATCAATATGTTGTCTTATTAGGCTCAAAGAGTGAAAATACACTGTACAAATTACTTCTACACCCTAAACAGTGCACTTTGTAGCTAATGTGAAGTTATTTAGGATTCCCCCTGTGAGCTGGCTTTTGTGGGATTCTGGCTTTTATGTTTATTTTAAACACAGTTAATGAAACTGAAGGCATTTGCATCTGGTGGAAACAAATCCAGTTTAAATATTAATAAAGTTTAAAGATGCATAATTCTTAGCTTTTTATCTAGTGCACATCTAGGGCAGTTGTAGCCTAGTGGTTAAGGTATTGGACTAGTAATTGAAAGGTCGCTGGTTCAAGCCCCATCACTGTCAGGTTGCCACTGTTGGACCCTTGAGCAGAACCTTAACCTTCAATTGCTTAGACAATAGATACTGTCACAGTACTGTAAGACCCTTTGGATAAAAGCTTCTGCTAAATGCAGAAAATGTAGATGTAAATACACATACCCGTTTCCCATTTTCCCCACAAATTTCCTAAATTTCCAGTCAGAGATTACAATATCAACAACTGGTTGTCTGCTGCACTTCTGGTACATCCAGCACAATCACACAGGGCAGTAGTAGCTCATCGATACTGAATTAGTGATCAGAAAATTGCTGATTTAAACCTCCACCACTGCAAGGTTGCCACTTGGATTGTATTTGGTTACAATTACGAGTAACTCTGGACAAAAGCACCTACTAAAATGTTAGAAATTTAAGGTTATTATTTGCTCTTTTCATAAGTATGTTTATAGACGTAAACCTAGTTAAGAACTCCCAACAATATGAATAACCATATTTACCTGCTGTACGTACAGCACCGGTGAAATGAAGTGTCAGGCATATTTTGCTTTCTATAGGCAGCAAGTGTAGTCAATAATCACACAAACCAATTTAATTAGTGTTTAGCTCTGTACTGGTTGGCTACGAAGACTATTAGAGCTGACAAACTACAGAACAGGAACTTTGAACTACTAATTAGTCAGGCCGAGTCTCTGGTGTGCTTGCAGATTAAGGCTGTGTGAATGGGACACGGGTGGAGCTCATTTACTGAGAGCTTTTCAGGCTGGACACGAACACTGAAGCCACCTGTTTAGCAACAGACCAAGTGGAGCAGAAGGTGCTACTGCTTATTATGCAATTTTCCCACGACAGCTCCTTTCATTTTCACCCAAATTAAACCCTTCACTTATCTTTCACTTGTATTCACTTTCTGAAACGTTATTATAAAACTTTAAATAAACACTACAAACATTGCATTATGTTTGCAGTTTTTGCTTGCAGTATTTAATATAGGCCACCTTAAATAGCATGAAACTTTACCTTTAATACTATATAACAAGTAAGGGGTGGGCACTTGTGAGCCCCTAATGCAGGTCCCAAGCCCAGATAAAAATAAAGAGGGTTGTGTCAGAAAGGGCATCTGGTGCAAAGGAGGAGACACAAGAAAAGGATAAATAAAAAATATATTATTAAATTTTTAAATATTATTAAATAAATTAAATAAAATTATTGTAATATTTCTCTTTAATAATTTATCTTCATTTAAACAGTTCAAAGCTGAAATGACAAACACATGAAGAACCTGCTGTAAAAACATGTTTATTATTAATTTACTTCATGTAATAGAAAGTATTTGGTTTTTGTGATGTGTGTGATGATGCAGCAGATAGTGTTGGTGCCGAACAGCTCCAGCAACCAAAGAAAAATCTCCTCTTGTTACTGTCTATGTGGAGTTAGGCATGTTCTCTGTGTATTTGTGGTTTTTTAGGTATTCTGGTCTTTTTAGGTATTCTAGGCACTATGTTAATGTGCTTCTAGGTGTAAACAAATGAGTGTGATGCTTTGTGAGACTGGATCCTGTCTGGTGTTTATTCCTGCCCCTGGTCTAGCGATACCAGTATGGGCTCTGGATCCACCATGACTTCAAACATCATGACCCTGATCACTGTGATCAGTGGTTACTAGGGATATACCGTATATTAACGAATGAAGTATAACAATTAGCTGAACTACTAGAGAATAAAACATGTTGCTATTGTATATATTTTAGTAACAATGTTTTGTTTAGCATTCGGGCGGCTGTTTTGTTTTTTTATTTTATTCACATTAAGCTGTTGAATTTTTTCACTGAATATTCTTAGCTGGCTTCCGAGTAACGTCTGCTTTACGATACACTCAGACCGAGTGCAACAAGCCCTGCTAATGTGTTTTTATTATAGCTTATAGAAATCAATTTACAGTCATTAGATCATATTAAAAAGGTACATTATTTAGGTTTCCGTTTCGGAATTGTGTTGTCGTTAGAAGGCAGGAGGTAAAGTGCACAGCGTGGATCTAGAGCTCGTTAGTGAACATAATGATATCAGTGAGCGTTGGAGGCAATCAGAGACCACATGCTGTGAAGGGCATATGGAAAGCTTCAGACTCCGGGCTTTCGTCAAAACGCATCCATCATATGAATGGATTAGTGTGTGGGAGAGAATGGTGAGAGTAGGATCTGGACATGAGGGGGTGGAGGCATCATTGCAGGGGTTTGCCGTCTTTTCACAGCAAGAATAAACCCCGTTTAGATTTACTACCGCAGCCATGGTTGGCAGTTACGGTCGGATGTAAGTAATATATACAAACAACCTTTATTACAATTAATTAGTGTTAACTCATAAAACTACACAACAGTGCCTGAAAAAATGATTGCAAAGCTCAGTACTGCAGTAAATCTCATTTCTTTACTATAAACATTAAGCAAAATCCACGATGCATGCCAAGAACACATAAAATACACTTCATGTTTATCATGGAGGTAAGTAAATCGGTTGCACTGCAATGTTTGGTCCCCATATGATGTTTGTTCAGACCACACAATGTTTATTAGGACCTCATGATGTCTGGTTGGACCACACCATGTTTAGTTGCGCCACATGGTGTTGGGTTGGACCACACAATATTTGGTGGTACTACATGATGTTTGGTAGGACTCCATAATGTTTGGTCAGACCACATGATGTTCGGTTGCATCACAGAATGTTTAGTTTCACCATATGAGGATCAAAGAGGCATTTGAACCCAAACCATACCAGGACACCATAGCAAACCAGGCCACCGGACTGTAATTGTAGGGTTTGAGCATTCATGCATCAACAGTTTTCTTGGTTTCTGAGGAATGTGCATTTGTCTTTGTAATGAGATGTTCATGCACTTTTATCCTATGATCATATCACTATGTGTTCTTATTGTGTTTTGCATAATCATACAGTCTTTCAACTCAACTCATATTTTGTCATCTGGAACAAAGTCATGGCATTGCCACAGATATATTTATTCAAAAATGTAATAGAAAACAGGACAGTCGTTCATTACACACCAACAAGATCTGGATTAAAAAATGCTATCTTGGTCAGTTTAAATCAGTTTGGAGTCTGATAATTAGAGAGGTTGTATTTTGATTCCTGATTGGCTTTGTTTTTGTCACTATCACTGTTTATCAGATAGTACTGCCCTCTGCTGCACTGGCCAATACATTAATCAGCTTATGGTCAATGTCAGATAAACAGATATCAGTTCACAGCATAATTTCATACATACACTCACATACTAGCTTTTGCACCACCTAAATCAAACAGATGGGAGTTTTCCGAATTAATCATTTATCGTTAACAAATAGTTTTAATCTGGTCCAGAGTCTGGAACCTATCCTGAGAACACTGGGTGTTTGTTTGTTTGTTTGGGTTTTAACGTCATGTTTTACACCCTTCGGTTACATCCGGTTACAATCCTTCAGTTGCACCCAGAGGTAACCCACACAGACACGGGGAGAACATGCAAACTCCACACAGAAAGGACCCGGACCGCCCTACCTGGGGATCGAACCCAGGACCTTCTTGCTCTGAGGCGACACCGGGTGTAAAGAAAGGGGTTAAAACCTTGGACAGATTTTGGGTTTATCTGAAAGCAATACACAGTTACTCAGTTCCACTCAGTAGCAATTTAGTTTGGATCTGCTGCCTTTTTGGAACAGTACAAAATACTTTAGATGATAGCACAGTGAAATAAGAGTGGCTCTTGGTAGGAGAAAAGAAGGAGGTTTTGTTATTCAAACAAAATTACTGTTGTTGGTTTTCAATCAGTTGTTATTTTAGAGGCTTTATCATATGGCAATGATAAAAGGGGCTAGAGGACGCCAACTGGCCTCCTGCTGGTGCCTTCGATGGACTCCAGATTTCACCTCCCTGACTACCTCCTCTGAATGACTCCTTTCATAAACCACAGTCAATTGCTACCAGGATTCAAGCTGCCACCATATATTGATTGCACAATATCTCAGTGGGTCAATAAATGTAAAATAATCATCAGAGTGCTTTTATGTATCACAGATCATAATAATAAGGGATGCGCCAATACCAACACCTGAGTCTCAAGTACCAGCCAATACTTCTCTAGCTGACCTTTGTGATATACGCAAGTTCCAACAGTTATTAAACTTTGGAAATGTGCTGTGTCCCAAATAATACATGCTAAGCTTGAATAAATGGCTGGACAATTTCACATCAAGAATATCAATCTAAATAATAAAAAACAGATCTGGATGCTGCATTTACTGATGCTTTACTCTGAATTACAGTCAAGGGCCTTTCACTAATGGTGTCTACATTTCAGTCAGTAGTAGGCAACACAAAGTTATCTTCTGTTCTTAAGTTTAAAACAAGAATGAAATTGATTTTCTGATATCATTATTAGCATGTATGCTAGAAGGATGAATGGTGTCTTGAATGGTAAAAAATTCTGGATGGATACTTGCGTAGCATAGTGGTAAAACACCCACTAGAGGGGGGCGGGGGGCGGCTAAAGCACTACAATGGACAGGCCCCATGTCCGGGGTGTATTCCAACCTGGCGCCCAGTGTTTCAGGGAAAACTGAACACATTGTAACCCTGACAAAAATGGTGATTACATTAAAAGGTTTGTTCTTTTCACTTAGTTCATTTTAATTGTTGTTAGTATGTAGTAAGGACATGAAAGTGGAGTACTTCAAGTAAACCCTCACAGACACATGAAGACAACCACATACACAGAAATAATGTCAGGATTAAACCCAAGATCCTAAATTTGTGCAGAACTGTAACTAACTGCCACAATCAAATCCTGCTCTTGGTTGCATTTAGATTTTTACATAGTATTATATATGAGCATGTATGCTTTAGTCCAGGATGTATACCCACAATCTGCAGTGGTCCCGCTATAGGCTCAGGAACCTCTGTGATTCTGATCAGGATGAAGCTACTGAGAATGAATAAGAAAACGAATGACAAGCACTTTAAGCCTGAAAGGATCCTGAAGCTCTGAGTGATGTGTTTACTAGCAGTGTTGTGCATTGCCATGGGTACAGCACAGGAGAGACGGAGCTGTTTTCTTCATCCACACTGGAAGTTTAGTCCACGGTTCAGTGCTTGCATCGCAGGTATGGTCTAGATACACGTAAACAGGAATGTAAAGATGGCACTGGTGTTCAGAGATCTAGCAGGAGACTAGATGAGTTATACAGCAGTGGACATCCTGCTCTGTACGTCCCCCTCTGATTGCTGTAGCAGAACTCTCGGAGGATACGACCCAGTCACCGTGAAACAGAGAAACCAACCGAGATGGAATATTTCAAGGCTCTTTGTATCTTTCTGCTACTTCCTTTTTCCATCTTTATTCGGTTTTTGCTCCAGTTATGCAACCTTCATACTTAATCTTCATTTTCAGACACGTGATACTTTTGATAAATATGTGTGTTACAGGTATAGCAAAGTGCCAAAACCCTGAGGTCATTAGTCATTTTAGTCTCATCATTTAATTATCTTTATTCTGAACAGGATCACACTGGATGCAGAGTCTAGTCCTGAAAGACTGGACACATTCAAACCTGCATTAATTCCATCAATATTCTGCCAGGTTAGAGCTGCCCCAGTCAACTGGAAAAGCAAAATAATATTATTGTATGGTAGTAAAGTCCACGAGCAACAACAGCTCAGCTGTAAGCTGGTTTATTTAACAGAACTGTTTAGTGCATGTAACACTGACTCTGAAATCAACATCCAAAAAATAATTGTTGATCAAAAGTGTACAATTGGGTTTTCATAGCTAAGCTTATAACATGGTGCCATTGGACTTCTGAGCAGTAGAAACACGTTTTTGAGGAGAAATTACACTATAACTGGGACTGATGGATAAATCTAAGCTTGGATTAAGTCATAAAAACAATATAGCTAGCTACTCTAGTGACTTAGTGTGGTGGAAGAGGAGTAATACTTGATGGTGCTGCTTCTTTGGGGCTGGACATTACAGAAAATCCTAATGGTACAACATACAGTCAACCAGTTTGGTCTTAGCAAAACAGAAGCATGGTCCATTAAAAAATAATATGTTTGTTGTAGAAGAACCTCAACCACATCCTACACCTTTGGGATAAATGAGAAGGTCAACTGCAAGCCAGGCCCTATCATCTAACACCAGTTATTGACCTGTCCAACTCTGTTAAATGGAATCCTGGTGAATCCCTACATTTATGATAAAAATCGAATTAAAAACCTTTTTAGGATATTAGAGCCTGTTATAACAGCAAAATGGAAATGCTGAATATGTGTGGGTCTGTATCCACAAAGTTGAATCAGTTCATCTGGACACAGAGTCTTGTGGAAACACAGTATAACTGTGTAGTATAGTATCCAGATAAACTGATTCAACTTTGTTTCCCTGGATTATTGAGCATGCATCAAGAGGTGGGTCTGTATGTTCTTACTGCTGATCTGTGTATCTCATTTACTCCCATTAAATAGGGATAGACTAGCAATGGTGAGCACTTTCAGAAAGAGGAGCAACTTAAAACCTCACCCTGATGACCAAGTCTGAGCATGCAAGAGAAAATTGGATCAACACCTCAAATTATTCGACTCATTCGTATCCCAGACGGATGTACACCGGTCGACTCGGCTTACACTTCACAGGAGGCATTGAATTCAATAAGCTTTTAATATGCAGTGGCTGAGGGACCACTGATCTCTGCCCACAACAGCTGGCTTTCCTCCCACCTGGTTTTATTCAAGGTCGGGATTCCCCAGTGATATCATCGCTCAGCTGACTCAGTTCGGTTTTGTATTATTATAAAGTGCAGATCAAGGAGACCATTCTACCCCACTGCTGCCATATGATGATGATATTGCTGTGGTTTGTGGCTGGGACAGTTTGAGACCATGAATTAAACCGTCCTGTTTATGCCGTCTGATGACATGAACAATATTTAATAACGTACATGTGTATACAGATTCAGATTATTTTGGTTCTGCTGGTACGTAACATTTCATTTTGTTTCCAGAAGACTCTAAGCTATTTTTGGTTTTATCTTAGTCGTCATCTTTTTATCACAGCAAAAATAGATTTGACTTTATCTCTAAGAGACTGAGATCATAAATGCACATTTCATGGAAAGAATATGTGTTTTGGTTCACTGTCCTGCGGAAGCTCACGATTTTGATGAGGATTTAAATTATGAATCTTTTTTATTATTCTATCCAATTTCTGCAATGTACCAAATCCACTGGGAGCCAAACAGCCCCAGAGCATATAACTACCACTATCATGCTTGACAGTAAGATAAGATAAGATAAGATAAGATAAGATAAGTCATTATTGTCATTGCACAGTGTACAACGAAATTGAGTAGCAATCCAACGGTGCTTACACATACACTAAGTAAGAACAGAAGCAAATACACACACATGTATGTGTGTCTAAGAATCTTAAATATAAAGAATAAAGACTAAACTATAATTATAAAAAAGTACAATAGATATTGTTTAAAAAAACAGCAGTGATGTAGTAGTGGGGTATTGCACATGCCCTGAGTGGCTTAAGATATTGCACAGAATATATTGCACGCTCTAAAAACAATAGCGCAGTCATAATAAACATAAATATAAATATGATCAGAGTTGTGTACCCCAGTAGGTACAGTGATGTTGGGTTTGAATGCCCTTTTATTGAAACATCCTTCTGGCCAAAAACTTAACATTTGTTACACAAAAAATGTGTCCACAACACTTTACTCCAGAAAACTTTAGTTATCAATGTGATCACCAAACAAACTTGTTAGTTATTAAGGTGCTGATTTTAATGCAGGAGTTTCTTTTCTGTACCCCAGTCTCTAAGCCAATGAATGGTCTCGACTGTGGACGCTTCTAATTCTAATTATTAATAACAGACGTTTGTGATGATTCTTGGATTACATTTGACAAGACAAATGAACCTCCAGCTTTCCAACGCTGTTGCATGAACTTTATACATGTACTGTTCCATTATAATGTCTGAGGTTTAGTCTGTTGAAAGTATTCAAACTAGCCTAAGCACATAAAACTCACCAGCTGTAATCAGTCAATTACTAATGAGGAATTAAAAAAGCCGTACAACACAGTACAGAACATCCTACATCACCAATTTACCAATGAGTTGTGTATGTATGTTAATGACCCAACAAATGTTTGTACATCTTTGGGATTCACTTGAAAAAACACTCGTGTATTAAAGTTCTTTGTAACAAAGCACTGTCCATTCATTCAATCACAGAAATCATTAAAATCATCAGTCTGGCGCCCAGGTGGCGCAGCGTAATATTCCGCTAGCACACCAGAACCGAGATTCTGAACTCCCCAGTTCAAGTCTCGGCCCTGCTACCGGTCGGCTGGGTGTCATTTAGCGGGCACAACTGGCAGTGCCTGCAGCAGACACCAATTGGCCACAGTGTCTGCTGGGTTAGGGAAATGACCGGACTAAGTGGGTGGGGTCTTCAAGGACCCTGGTTAGCAGCGTCTGTGCAGGAGCACAGGCGTCAAGAAGGGGTCCGCTAGGACTGTGTAGGCATGTGAGCAGCAAATATACCCTCCTTGAATGCTAAATCAGGAGAAAATTGTCACGTGGGAAGAAAGGGACACAAATGCAGAAGTAAAATTATATGGAAAGATATTTTATTTATTTAATAAGGACAACAGAAAAGGTAAACAGCTAACATAAAACAAAACAAAAACCAATCGGAAACTCCGACGGAAGCTGAAGAACACCGATCTGAAACAAGAGAGAAACAAATGAGAAAGGTTAAGCAACTGTAGAGTGTGGATTCGAACCGGGGATGTTGGCGTGACTACCGATTGCTTTCCGGAGTTGCCACCCAGCGGTTGGAGAATCCAATGTTCCGATTAACTAAAGGCACTGATGCCGGAATTACTACCAACGCTAAAACAGCGCTGAGTGAAAGCCGCTAAAGCTAAAGTTAGCGTTTAAAGAGACAGCGATAAGGAGTCTACCCAGCAACTACACGAAAGCTGGGCAGCTGTAGAGAGTGTGGATTCGAACCGGGGATGTTGGCGTGACTACCGATTGCTTTCCGGAGTCGCCACCCAGCGGTTGGAGAATCCAATGTTCTGATTAACTAAAGGCACTGATGCCTAGGATATAACCAGCGCTAATAGAGCACTGAGTGAGACCGCTAAGCTAATGCTAGCGCTGAAACAAACAGCAGTTCGAGGACTGCGCGGCGTCGCACCACACTATTTCTAAGAGGCAGAAAGAAAACCCTCACTACCTCAAACCTTGCGGTTTTACTTACCCGAATGGCCTAGCGCCACCAGGGCTACCACCTATGACTAAAAACAGTGTGGACGAGCTGCCACAAGAGACCACAAAACAAACAAAGGTGCGACACCCACTGCTGTGTAGAGCTGGCTTAAATAGTCAGCCCCACAGCTGCGGGTGATCAGCACTAATTGGGAGGCCTGGTATAAGAGGCCTTTGTTTGCTGAGCTCTGTAACGTCTGTTTCGCTGGGAACCCGGGGCACGTTCACCAGCTACCACAGACCTCGTTATAGAACCCCCTCCTCTAGGGACAGCTCCTGAGGTCCCAAGACCCGCAGCTCGGTTCCGTCGGAACTCGCGGATCAGTTCAGGGTCCAGGATCTGACGAGCCGGTACCCATGAACGTTCCTCAGGGCCGTAACCTTCCCAATCCACCAAGTATTGGGTACTACCCTGAACCTTCCTGCTGTCAAGTAACCGGCGAACCGTGAAGGCAGGGGCACCCTGGATGATACGAGGGGCGGGAGGTTGGGGAGGGGGTAAAACTCCCCCGCACATAAATGGTCGGAGATGGGAGACATGGAAGGTTGGATGCACTTTCATGCGGGGAGGAAGCTCCAACCTATACGTCACCGGGTTAATCCGCTTTACCACCTTGAACGGGCCAATGTACTTGGGTGCCAACTTATGTGGAACACCTCGAACGGGGAGATCCCTTGTTGAAACAAGTACTCGTTGGCCTGGCCGGAAGGTAAGAGCCGGCTGCCGCCTGCGGTCAGCTTTGCGCTTCACAGAGCGCTGGGTGGCCACAAGTGCCTGCCTAGCTTTGCGCCAGGCGGCGCGGCAGCGGCGGACATGAAGCTGTACAGACGGGACCGCTACCTGCTGCTCCTGCTCAGGAAAGAGCGGAGGAGGGTACCCGAACTGAGCTTCAAACGGTGACATGCCGATCGCCGAATGATGCAGGGTGTTGTGAGCAAACTCTGCCCACATCAGCTTATCCGACCACGTGGTCGGATTCCCTGCCGTCAGGCACCTGAGCATCTTGCTCAGATCCTGGATAAGCCTCTCCGACTGCCCATTCGACTCCGGGTGGTAACCGGAGGATAAGCTGGCCTTCGCGCCAATAAGTTGGCAAAAGGCCCGCCAGCACTGGCTCACAAACTGTGGGCCCCGATCTGACACAATGTCTGAGGGGACCCCATGTGCTCTCACCACATGATTCAGAATGCTCTGCGCAGTGCCCATGGCGGATGGTAGCTTGGGCAGTGGGATAAAGAGGCAAGATTTGGTAAACCGGTCGACAATTACCAATACCGCCGTGAACCCTCTGGACTTAGGCAAGCCTGTCACAAAGTCCAGGGCAATGTGGGACCACGGTCTAGCCGGTATTGGCAACGGATGAAGAAGGCCCCTGGGGCGCTCTCTGGGACTCTTGTTAAGAGCACACACAGAGCAGGCACGGACAAAGTCACGTACCTCATTCTCCATCCCCGGCCACCAAAATCTTCGGCGCAGCAAGACCAGGGACTTAGTCACGCCTGGGTGCGCCGCAAATGGGGAAGCATGAGCCCACTCGAAGACCTGACGCCGTACGGATGAAGGTACGTACAGTCTGTCAGGAGGTCCCCCACCGGGGTCGGGTTCAGCCCGTTGGGCATCCCGAATGACCTTCGATATGCCCCATGTGACTGGGGCCGCTATCTGGGTCGAGGGGATCACGGGATCAGGTCCGGTCTCCGGCCTGGTCGGTTCCCACTGTCTAGACAGAGCGTCCGGTTTGACGTTTTTGGACCCCGGTCTATAAGACAGTGTAAAATTGAACCTTCCAAAAAATAAGGACCACCGGGCCTGACGGGAGTTCATCCTCTTGACTTGCTGGATGAATGACAGATTTTTGTGATCCGTCCAGACAAGAAAAGGATGTTTGGCCCCCTCGAGCCAGTGTCGCCACTCCTCTAACGCCAACTTAATGGCCAAGAGTTCCCTGTCTCCAACCGGGTAGTTCCGCTCGGCTGGAGTCAGGCGGTGCGAGAAGAAGGCACATGGATGTAGCTTCTTCCCCGGCCCCACTCTTTGGGACAAAACTGCCCCAGCCCCGACCTCGGATGCATCCACTTCGACAACGAAGGGTTCCTCTGGGTCGGGCAACTGCAAGACGGGAGCAGTTGTCAAGAGTGTTTTTAGCTTGTCGAAAGCTTGCTGGGCCTGCACCGTCCATTGGAACGGACCTTTGCCTGTGAGGTCCGTTAACGGAGCGGCGACTGAGCTAAAGTTCTTAATGAAACGCCGAAAAAAGTTTGCAAAGCCCAAAAACCTTTGCAGTTGGCGTAAAGAACTTGGAGTTGGCCACTTCTCCACAGCAGATACTTTAGCCGAGTCCATGCGCAGGGTGCCCTCGGACACTACAAACCCCAGAAACGAGACCGTGGGGGAGTGAAAGACTGACTTCTCCAGCTTGACAAACAGATGGTTGTCGAGCAAGAGCTGGAGAACTCGTCGGACATGCCCTATATGCTCGTCGATGGACTGACTAAAGATAAGAATATCGTCTAAGTAAACATAGACGAATTTACCAAGAGTCTCCCGCAAGACCTCATTGATAAATCTCTGGAAGACTGCGGGGGCATTCATTAACCCAAATGGCATCACCGAGTACTCATAGTGGCCAGTGGGCGTAATGAACGCAGTCTTCCACTCATCCCCCTGCCTGATCCGGATCAAATTGTACGCGCTGCGAAGATCGAGCTTTGAAAAAACCGATGCTCGCTGAAGGGCTTCGAAAGCCGTGGCCATCAGCGGCAGCGGGTACCGATCCTTGATCGTAACGGCATTCAGACCGCGATAATCGATACAGGGGCGCAGGGTGCCGTCCTTCTTGTTCACAAAAAAGAACCCTGCCCCAGCTGGGGAGGAGGAAGGACGGATGAACCCCTGTTTGAGCGCCTCACGCACATACTCCTCCATAGCAACCTTTTCTGGACCGGAGAGCGAAAAAAGGCGCCCCCTAGGAGGAGTAGTGCCGGGCAAAAGGTTGATGGCGCAATCGAACGGTCTGTGGGGGGGCAAGTCCTGCGCCCGGGACTTGCTAAAAACCTCCCGTAAATCATGGTACACAGGAGGAACAGCTGCCAAATCCGGAATCGCCATCTTGGGTTCGGACGGCTCGGTGCTCGCGCCGCCTTGCAGTAAGCACGAGTCCCGACACTGCGTTCCCCAGATAAAGATCGATCCGGTGGCCCAGTCGATCTGGGGGTTGTGTCTTTGCAGCCACGAATACCCCAAAACCACCTGGAGGTGAGGAACGTGAGTCACAAGAAAGGTGATCCGTTCCTCGTGGTTTTCCAGGCGCAACGTGAGAGGTCGCGTCTGGTGGGTTATCGGGCTGCCCGCTACAGGTCGGCCATCCACAGCATGGACCGACACTGGAGTTGTTAGCGGTTGGACCTCAATCCCCAGCCTGTGTACCAGGTTGATGTCTATGAAACTCTCCACCGCGCCTGAATCCACACAGACCCGAAGGTCTGTGTCTCCCAGGCCCCAAAGCAACCGGGCCTGCAGAAATAGTCCTTGGACAGGGATGGTAGTTCGGCTCACTCCCGAGTCCCTGGCTCGAGAGCGGCCTACTAGTTTAATGGCTGCCGGGGTCGGGCAGGCGGACCCGAAGCCGTTGGGGCACCAGCGCGAGCTGACCCCAACTGCATGGGTTCAGGATCCAGGACAGGCGGAGGAGAATTGGGAGAGACCTGCGAGCGGGTGAACGGGGAACAGGTGCCCCGTTCCCGGGCTCGCTGGCGAAGGCGGGTGTCTATGGCGGTGGCCAGGACATAGAAGTCCTTAAGAGTGGTAGGAGGGTCCCTGGTGGCCAGCTCGTCCTTCACTTTACCAGACAAACCACGATGGAATATGGCAGTAAGGGCCCCCTCGTCCCAACCGCACTCAGCCGCGAGCGTTCGAAACTCGATTACATAATCGGCTACTGACCGAGCACCTTGGGTAAGCTCGAGTAGACGAGGGCCTACCTCACGGCCACCCGAAGGGTGAAAAAAGGTCTCCTTTATAGCTTCCTTAAAGGAGCTTTCCGAAGAGCATTCCGGAGCATTTTGCTCCCAGAGGGCGGTAGCCCATTCTAAAGCTCGGCCAGTCAAAAGGGATATTATGTATGCAACCTTCGATCGCTCCGTGGGGTAGCGAGAGGGTTGCAGCTCGAACGCAAGGGCACACTGGAGGAGGAAGCCACGGCACCTCTTAGCCTCTCCCGAATACCTTTCGGGAGGCGAAATAGGGGTGTCGCGGTTTCCACACCCTCCGGAGTGGGTAGGAGAGTGGGCTGGGGGTTCAGGACCGGACCTAAGAATTGGCGGCTGCAGGGTGAGCGCAGCTACCCGCTGCGCCAACTCGTTTAGGGCCACCTCGTGCCTGCCTAACGCTACCCCTTGATGACGTAGAACGTCCGCAAGGGGTGGAACTTCTGCTGCGTCCATGGTATGGTCGCACCTTTCTGTCACGTGGGAAGAAAGGGACACAAATGCAGAAGTAAAATTATATGGAAAGATATTTTATTTATTTAATAAGGACAACAGAAAAGGTAAACAGCTAACATAAAACAAAACAAAAACCAATCGGAAACTCCGACGGAAGCTGAAGAACACCGATCTGAAACAAGAGAGAAACAAATGAGAAAGGTTAAGCAACTGTAGAGTGTGGATTCGAACCGGGGATGTTGGCGTGACTACCGATTGCTTTCCGGAGTTGCCACCCAGCGGTTGGAGAATCCAATGTTCCGATTAACTAAAGGCACTGATGCCGGAATTACTACCAACGCTAAAACAGCGCTGAGTGAAAGCCGCTAAAGCTAAAGTTAGCGTTTAAAGAGACAGCGATAAGGAGTCTACCCAGCAACTACACGAAAGCTGGGCAGCTGTAGAGAGTGTGGATTCGAACCGGGGATGTTGGCGTGACTACCGATTGCTTTCCGGAGTCGCCACCCAGCGGTTGGAGAATCCAATGTTCTGATTAACTAAAGGCACTGATGCCTAGGATATAACCAGCGCTAATAGAGCACTGAGTGAGACCGCTAAGCTAATGCTAGCGCTGAAACAAACAGCAGTTCGAGGACTGCGCGGCGTCGCACCACACTATTTCTAAGAGGCAGAAAGAAAACCCTCACTACCTCAAACCTTGCGGTTTTACTTACCCGAATGGCCTAGCGCCACCAGGGCTACCACCTATGACTAAAAACAGTGTGGACGAGCTGCCACAAGAGACCACAAAACAAACAAAGGTGCGACACCCACTGCTGTGTAGAGCTGGCTTAAATAGTCAGCCCCACAGCTGCGGGTGATCAGCACTAATTGGGAGGCCTGGTATAAGAGGCCTTTGTTTGCTGAGCTCTGTAACGTCTGTTTCGCTGGGAACCCGGGGCACGTTCACCAGCTACCACAGACCTCGTTATAAAAATGGGAGAAAATACATAAATAAATAGAAAAACAAATCATTGGTCTACCATGACATCTATATCTGTTACAGTATGTAATCTAATCACACTTGAACTGCACAATGATGCTGAATAGGCTGTACTTTAAGTCGAGGCACCGGCTTTCTTCAAGTGTAATGTTAGTTTTGACATTTCTACATTAGTAGCTCCAGCAGAGAGTCAGTAAATCATTTATTCATTTATCTTTACTAACCGCCTCTCGGAAACACTGGACACAGGCCGAGAACACACTCTGAACAGGGTGCTAGTCTACTGCTGAGCAACACACTCACATATTTACTTACTTACTCACAGCAATGGGTAATTTAGGGTGAACAATCTAACTTCTTCATGTGTCTGGAAAGTGTGAGAGTCAGTTGGTGGGTGGAAATTGCCAATGATTGAGTTTGGAGAAATTTGGATTTGGAGAATACATAATCGTACATAAAAAATTATTCAGTTCATTTAAAGTGGCCACACTATAACTAACTGCTCATTTAAAAGCATTAACTGTTCCTAATGTTTCATAGTTTGAGTTGGTGTGGATGAAAATCCATTGCTACTGCAATTCAATGAGTATTTTTTACTAATAAAGTAAAAAGTGGCATTTTTTACTTCCTAATTAAACCTTATTAGCTTGTGGGTTATTGGTTAAAAAATATTGGCAAAATTTGAATGTCTATTGTCAAAAGAATGCCAAGCATTAGCTTGGTGTGTTCCAGCCTTTAAATATAAAATCAAACTTAGCTCTGTAAGTACCCAGATGTCCAAACATTAGCTCAAAATTGGCTTCTTCACCTTGGTGCCTCCAAGGCTTTAAATATCTTTAGACGTTTAAGGTGTAGAAAACGTTTTTTTCACGATGCTTATCGCCAAGGGCCTCCAAACAGCTATTTTACCTGCGTTACGGAGTAAGGTTTGGGGTTTTACTAAACTGGCATGACAGCAGTAAATTAAACCAGCCGGTGAGATTCTACTTCAAATCCGAAAGCATTTAAAAGCACAGACCTGGGGCCATGCTCTGTGGAAACTGCAGGGGAAACTGGCAGTGTAAAGTGAAATGATTGGATGCAGTGAAGGAACCGTGTGAAGGTTAATCAATACCGCTGTTCTGCCCGGGCTTCGACTCTGCTCTCCAGGAGCAAATACAGATGGTTCAAACAGTGGAATAATGTCTCCTGCAGATTCAGAGACTCCTTATTAAAGCACATTATTTATCCAGACTCACCTAGAGTGGAAAAACAATATCAGAGTGGAATAACAATATCCATCCAGTGAGATGATTGTCGTTTTCATAGTAAGATGAACATGACCACACCACCAATGATCACCAAGGTGGTGTAATTGGATTCTGCCACTTATATTATGGCTGTAAAAATATATATTTTTTGGCTGCTCCCATACTTCGGAATCTCACAGCAGATCATTTTGGTCCTCATAACTAATTTGGCACAGTTCCTATTTTGGATCAGCACTGAGGGCACACTTACCTCCCAATGGCTACGATGTTTAGCAATCATGTCTGTGTAGTATCGCTTAGATTCAAACCCAGACAGACAAGCTGAAAACTGGACTCATCAGACTTTTCTCCATTCTTTTTCGATGGTTTGCAAACACCTGCCTTGCTCGTTCTTGCTTCTTATTAATGAAGCATTTTTATAGCTTTGCATGAATTCAGCCCTGCCCCTAGTAGCCTCTTTTAAACACCTTGTACCTAATCCTAGCCACCGTTTGTCTCATCCTTTGTGTGTTAAGGGATTGCTTCTAGAAATTGAGGTACTACTGGCACTGTTTTTGCCACCATGCTGGTCCTATTTCCAAAGCAGTGGTGTTCATACTTTGTTGAGTTAGAATTAGTTCAGGTGATGGGTACTGACATTCAAAGGGCTGCAAAATGTAGAAACATTAATTCAGGAAAAATGGAATGGTCTATTATTTTCCCAGAGCTGTGTGTGTGTGTGTGTATGTGTGAGAGAGAGAGAGAGAGAGAGAGAGAGAGAGAGAGAGAGAGAGAGAGAGAGAGAGAGAGAGAGAGAGAGAAGATTTTTCTCCACAATTACATTGATTGTCTACACACGCCGCCACTCAGAAATCAGAATCCCATTACAATCAATAAATCATCAGGGTTTCAGGAAAAGGTTTAAGACAAAAGCAGCTTTTTTAAGTGTCACATGGCACCAGATCTCCTTTCCATTGCAGACCAGTGGTGCTACTGGTAACACCACATCTGGCAGTAATCAAAAAGCGTTTCAGACTTGTGGATGTCTGAGGCTAAACAGTACTGTTTCCACAGATTAAAGTAATGGGACTTCTTGTAGGGTAATGGGACTCAGGTGTGTTTAGTAGTCGGGCACAACAAGCTAATTCTACAAGTACAAATGGTTTTAGGAAGCATCATGTCATGGTATAATCTGAAAATCCATTATCAATACAATAAAAGATATGTACTGGAGCCTATACGTCAGTGTTTAAACTGGTATATAAAACTGTTTAGTCTACTATGCACAGTCGGCAGTGATTTGAATTTATTATACGTATGGTTTACTATATAGTCAGTTTTATTTACCTATGACTTCATAGCTGTGTAACTCTTAACTGGGTAGGATTTCACTCTTAGAACCAGGGTCCATATATCATAATTAGATCTTAAATGGAATGGCTAGATGTGGAGTACCATTTTCACATGAATGCTAAAAAAACCAGTCTTATCCCTGATAAACATTCACTTAAACATTTACATTTTCAACATTTAGCAGATGCATTTATCCAACGTGACTTACAGTACTGTGACAGTATATTATCTAAGCAATTGAGGGTTAAGGGCTTTGCTCAAGGGCCCAACTGTGTCAACCTGGCAGTAGTGGGGCTTGAACCAGTGACCTTTCGATTACTAGTCCAGTACCTTACCACATTCACAAGCTCACAAAAACTCTATTGGAAGGTGGTTTCATAAAGGAATCATTACTTGACAATCAGTAGGTTTTATATAATAATGCTTCTCTGCATTTATGGCACTTCTAAACTTAACCCTGGGGTTTGTACCCAATAGGGTCGTCTAAAATGCAGATAGAGTTGTAGAAAAATTTACATTTTTAAATGAAATCATGAATCATTATATTAATTATTAAGTTAGTTCTAGCACTGCACAGCTTTTAATAGCTTTGAAGCTATTAATTACAAGCTTATGACTGTATCAGGTCCATGAAATTTACCTTCACTATTAATATGTATCCAGTTACATTTTCTCATTTGCTTGTGTGGCGTGTCTGGATTTGGCTTTGATGAATCCAAAGTCTTTCTTTTCATAAAGCCCATATAAAGCCATAACATTAAAACCACCTCCTCGTTTCTACACTCACTGTCCATTCTATCAGCTCCACTTACCATATAGAAGCACTTTGTAGTTCTACAATTACTGACTGTAATGTACTGACTGCCCCCTTTTATGCTGTTCTTCAATGGTCAGGACCCCCACAGGACCACGACAGAGCAGGTATTATTTAGGTGGTGGATCATTCTCAGCACTGCAGTGACACTGACATGGTGGTGGTGTGTTAGTGTGTGTTGTGCTGGTATGAGTGGATAAGACACAGCAGCGCTGATGGAGTTTTTAAACACCTCACTGTCCCCGCTGGACTGAGAATAGTCCACCAACCAAAAATATCCAGCCAGCAGAGCCCTGTGGGCAGCGTCCTGTAACCAATGATGAAGGTCTCGAAGATGATCAACTCAAACAGCAGCAATAGATGAGCGATCATCTCTGACTTTACATCTACAAGGTGGACCAACTAGGTAGGAGTGTCTAATAGATTGGACAGTGAGTGGACACGGTATTTAAAAACTCCAGCAGCACTTCTGTGTCTGATCCACTCATGTAGAGAAACAAATGGACTACAGTCAGTAATTGTAGAACTACAAAGTGCTCCTATATGGTAAGTGGAGCTGATAAAATGGACAGTGAGTGTAGAATCAAGTAGGTTGTTTTAATGTTATGGCTGATCGGTGTATATTGTAACAGGGAGCTGAAGCGGCAGGGGTGGCCCCATATCTGCGAGTCTGGGAAGACTGAACCCAATACGCAGGATGCATAAACAAAGTACTGTAGAACATTACTGTGACTAAAGAGCCACAAACTAAAGAAAAACAACAACGTTAAAGGTGGGTTAATAACAGGAATAAATAAAAGCAATTTTAAAAAGAGACAACTAAAAACACACGTCAAAGCAGAGAGGCGAAAGAGCGGACAGACGTAGATTTAGCATTATACACACTTGCCCAGAAAAGAAAAAGGAACATTTACTCCACAGGGACAAACTGGGATACAGCAAAGATCACACCAAGAGCACAGTGTGAAACACTAAGGGAAAAATGCTTGGGGAAAAACCTTATCCTAGCCTTGGGCTATTAATGTGAAAGTTATGGGTTCAAATCCAGGCTCCTCCATGCAGCCACTGTCGCCCTTGAGCAAAGCCAAGCTAAAAAACTTCTAACTTCTAAAAAACATGCTAACACTGCAAACACACAACTCCTCATGACTCCTTATGGACAATTGTTACATCTTCAATTTCTCAGTCCTGAGAGCATTTCATAGAGGACATCTCAGCTTATTTATTAAGCCTTGTCAACTACATCATGCAGGTACTCTAAAGAAATGTTCTGATATTAACAGCACGTTCTGTGATCATGTCCAAAATAGGAAGGATCATTTAAGGACTGTGTGTTTAGTCATTCAGCTGCAATGTGCTTTTCGTTAGTGTAAGCGTCAGGAAACTGGACCATTAGCAACAAGTGAGGTCACTGCTTTCACAGCTCACACAGGAGCAGATATGGTCATTTACTCTGGACTTTCCAGGCTACTGGAGAAATGTGGACACTAAAGCCCTGAGTCAGAGAGGGAATTCCAACAGATCGGTGTGTGCTGCTGAGAGTCACTCTGCCCTTAAAAAGTGAGGTATGCTGTCTGGGTCAGCACACATGGTGCCAAATATGAGGTCACTGGGATGACTGGACCCACCAGGTTGGATTTTGTGAATGAACATGCCAAGCATTAGTCAACTTATCGGACAGCATTTATATCTCATAAAGTAATGTACAGTATTACTGTGTCATTACAAATAAGTGCATTAGTTGGATAAACTTTATATTGCAAAGCTTTATACTCTATATGGCTTAAAGTATGTGGACACCATAATGATTGACCACACATTTGACTGTGTCAGTTTGGGAAAGGTCCTTTCCTATTTCAAGGCGAGGTCAATAAAGACATTGTAAGGCAATTTTGGTGTTAAGGAACTTTAGTTTTGACCCCGCTAAACACCTAGGGGATAAGGTTGCATACAGGGTTTTTTTTGTCCAACATCAGTGCTTGGCCTCGCAAAAACTCTTTTAGCTAGTGGGTACAAATTCCCACACACCCCTCAAAATGTGGATGCAAGTCTATGTTAATAAACAAGTCAGATGTCCACATAATTTTACAGCCATACAGTGTACATTTTAAGGGAGCTCATTTTTATTGAAAAGCTCATCTAGGTTTCAGAATGAGATAGGATCTCAAGAAACATTTTATCTTCATTCTGGCTCTGAAAGTCAGGCCATGTTGTGTGTTTGTACAAAGCTGTGTGCCACACCATTAGGTATGCAGCATTCCTCACGCTATGCATTTTTTAAAGTCTGGTCACTAAATGGTCATTATTCAGTTTAAGGACCTGCAACCTTATTTCAATTTGCAAACACACACAGCAGTTTGGACAGAAGCAAAATAAAAGTAAAAAAGTTAATAAAAAACCACAGTGTGTTGAAGCATTCCACAGTAATCAGGTGAATTGGTAACAGGTGAGGGTATCATGACTGGGTATTAAAGGAGAATCAACACTTTGTGCCAAACTTTGCAAGAGAACAGTTTAAAAAATGTTCTAAATGCAATATTGTGAATAATTAAGGTCTGTTGCAATCTACAGTACATATTATTGTGAACAGATTCAGGAAACCCAGGTAATCCAGATGTTAAATGTGTGTAACCCCACCAAATGCACTGAATCAGAAACAGTCAAGCTACTGTGATAAATCTGGGCTAGGAAATGCTTCAGAAAACTATTGTCACTTAACACAGTCTGTCTCTGCATCAAGAAATGCAACCTGAAACTCTAATACACAAACAGAAACCTAAACATCAATTCTAATCAGAATCACTGCAGAGCTCGACCATGACCCGAGCAGTGAAAACAAGTGCTGTGGTGAGGTGAGCCAATGTTTCAGCTTGTTTTTGAGAAAAATGAACATCATCCAATAGTTCCTCAGCCTACATAAAGTATTAAAGCTTAAAAATCAATTCTAAGGTTCTAAGCACACACACTCACCAATCTAAATAATAAAATTCAATAAGAAAACTCACTTGCTTACTGGTAAGACTTGATTTCTTGATTTACTTTCATTTTTTTTGCAATTTATTTAAAAACTGCTGCTTCTTTTTTTCTGTTCAACTAAAAGCCTTTAAATTTTTATGTATTGACGTGCCTCCAAGCTACAAAATCCTGCCTTGACAACCTGGCAACCTCTGAGGTGGAAAACACCAAGCAAAATGTTGCTGCTACACATGTGAAGTCTGGATACAAATAACTTTTACTACATTCACAATAAGGCAGAAAGTATGTGGACACTTCTAATTATTGATTTTGTTCAGCAAATCAATTACATGCTTTCAGCTTTGTGAGTTTAGAGAGAACACATGAGAGTGCAGAACATGAGATCCATGACATGATTTGAGGAGATTGGCATACAGGAACTTCAGTGCTGTACACTAGAACAGCTTACACTGATCAGCCATAACATTAAAACCACCTCCTTGTTTCTACACTTACTGTCCATTTTATCAGCTCCACTTACCATATAGAAGCACTTTGTAGTTCTACAATTACTGACTGTAGTCCATCTGTTTCTCTACATGCTTTGTTAGCCCCCTTTCATGCTGTTCTTCAATGGTCAGGACCCCCACAGGACCACGACAGAGCAGGTATTATTTGGGTGGTGGATCATTCTCAGCACTGCAGTGACACTGACATGGTGGTGGTGTGTTAGTGTGTGTTGTGCTGGTATGAGTGGATCAGACACAGCAATGCTGCTGGAGTTTTTAAATACCTCACTGTCACTGCTGGACTGAGAATAGTCCACCAACCAAAAATACATTCAGCCAACAGCACCCTGTGACCACGGATGAAGGTCTAGAAGATGACCAACTCAAACAGCAGCAATAGATGAGCGATCGTCTCTGACTTCACATCTACAAGGTGGATCAACTAGGTAGAAGTGTCTAACAAAGTGGACAATGAGTGGACACGGTATTTAAAAACTCCAGCAGCGCTGCAGTGCTGAGAATGATCCACCACCTAAATAATACCTGCTCTGTGGTGGTCCTGTGGGGGTCCTGACCAATGAAGAACAGGGTGAAAGCAGGCTAAAAAAGTATGTAGAGAAACAGATGGACTACAGTCAGTAATTATAGAACTACAAAGTGTTTCTATATGGTCAGTGGAGCTGATAAAATGGACAGTGAGTGTAGAAACAAGGAGGTGGTTTTAATGTCATGGCTGATCGGTGTATAACAGAGAAGACTGTTCTTTAAAGATTTAATTCAAAAGCTTGTGGAAAAAGGGGCTTCACATAAAAGTGAAAATAGTTTTGAAAACAGTGTACCTACTGATTTATGACAGGATCAGGACACGACCGACCATGCTTACACAATCATCTTTAATATTTTAGTACTGCTTGTATTGCAGCTTGGTGTCAAGCAAAGTGAGGCTGCTGAGAGCATTCAGTGTTTTGACAGGTCGCTCTTAAGCACCCAAGATCATCTTCAGAGTACCATAAATCACAGCCTGTATTGTTAGCACACACGACGTGTACCCTAAAATCCCTCACTTGTTAACAGCATGCAACAGACGGGCACATCAAATTCACTCCATGTCAAAAATGTCCAGTCCGTTGCTTCTCTCTCAGTAATTTTCTCCGCTACTCTCTCAGAGCAGGATCACAAAAGGAACCCCAGAGCATTTTTTCCTTTTCTCGATTCATCTTTATTATGGGATAAAATCACCGTCCAAATATTTCAACTCCCATTCCTGAGTGAAGACCCATTCTGCCAATAACTGTTATTATTATTGCACAAAATAATCCAGATGCTGTAGAAAATCCAGATGCTTGCTTTTCTAAAGCCATAAATCTATATTTCAGTGCTAAGTTACGGACATGTATGCAGAGTTGAAGTCAAAAGTTTACACACATTTATAAGGGACATGAATTTTAATGTGTTTTGAAACTGTTTTTTATTTATTTATTCAAGTAATTACCCAATTGCATTATGCTTTCTCTGTACTGATGCTGATCTCCACTGCTGTTTGACACACGTCTCCTCCGACATGTGTGCAGTAGCCGACTGCATCTTTTCACCTGCACGAGGTAAGTTCATATGCGGATCAGCTTTGTGTATGGAGAGCTACATCTTGATCAACGCATTATCCCTTGACTCAGCCGGGATGCAAAGCTGAGTTTCGAACCGACGAGTTTGAAATGTCAGCTCTGGTGTTCTGGCTGTTTTACCACTGCGCCACCTGAGCGCCCTATTTTTTGTTGCTAAACTGGAACACATACTAAAGGTTCCTGAAGCAGAAACCTTGTGAATTCAAGTCCAGTAGTCCAACTGCTGAGCTAACACTTCCTATTTCTATGGGCACCGAGATCTCACCAGCTACTATCAATTAATTAGTAACAAGAAATTAGGAAGTCATGGCACTAAGATAAATGACTTTATAAAACTTTTTAGTACTCAATTATAAAAAGTTGCTGTATGTATATTATTTGTACAAGGGATCTATATTTTGGTTATAAGTACTTTAGTAATTTAACTGCTGCCCTCAAATTAATTAGCTGAGGAGACTAGGTTTTTTTTAGATTACAAGTCTTGTTTAGTTGGAGAGAACATGATTAATAGAAGATTGAGAGGCTCATTACATACCTTAAAGTGCCTGTCTCCTGAGATAGCGACCTCTGTGTACCTCTCTATATTATTTTCTGACTATTCTTAAGAGCTATAGGTAAAAGTACACTTTCTCTTCCTTTACACAAAGTAAACTTGTTAATCCTGAGCTGACCCTGGTCATGTTTTGCTACCTGGTCATGTTTTTCATCATCTTGACAAGTGGCGATGAGGCCAGGACATGTGTCGGGCTTTAATCATTCTTTTTTTTTCTGCTTAAGGCGGACCATCGAGACGGCATATGCTACTTCCCAATTTCAGTCATAAAACATGATGAACGTAGCTGTACGTCTTAGTCAACAGGCAGCGATTTGAGACGGAGCAGCAACATCTGTGCAGCAGTCTGTGCCAAGTTTGAAGCAGACATGCTATAAACCTGCGTTTAAGATGCTTCCTAATGAAGGCAAACCCGACCTCCTTCTCAGCTGAAGGTTTCTTGCCATCCTCCAGGACGTCTGAAGCCAGCAGATGTGGAGAGGAAAGTCTACGTTAAGCACCATGTGTGTTCAAACGCTCCATCAGCTAGAACGAAGGAAAACAGTAGCCACTGACAAGGAAAACATAGCCGGTCGCGAGGGGCCCTCGTGCTTCGCAGCAACCGCTGCCGACTGAAAGGAAAATAAAGCTGGCCGAGAGAAACGCAGTCCTCCACATCTAAAGATGCAAATGTATAAAAGAGACTAATGTACTTGAGGTTACAAAACCATGGAAGAACAGCTGAATAACAGGTTTATTATAGACACAGAGGTGTTTCCAAGCACAATCTAATGAAAATTGGATTCATTTTTTAAACTTTTTGAACACTCGAACACCCAAGGACTGAATCAGCAGCTGCAAAGCTTGAGTCATTAAATATCTTTCCACTTCCAGATTTCTTTTTCTTATAAATGCACTCATAGTAAAAATGTGATTGATATAAAGAACTCTGTAGTGCTGAGAACTTATAATGCCCTGCGTGAACTCTACAATCCTGTAAGGCTGTTCAACGACTGGTTCAGTTTAGGGATTTACGTAAGTGAACCACAGACAGAATGTTCTCATCAAACGATTTTTATCCCAGCAGTGCAGAAATCTCAAAAAGATAAGTGTGGCTGGCTAAACTTAGAGAAAAATTCAAGCTCAGCAAGTGAACCACATGCTTAAAAGAATAAATAAAATTCTACACGACTGCCAACATTTCATGTGAGAAAGTGCTCATTGTTTAATCTGCAACATACGCTACATGGTCAAAGTTATGTATGTGGACACAAGATCATTACATCCATATGTGACTTATTTCAAAACCATGGCTTATAAAACAGAGCCAGGCCCCCCTAAATGCTTTAGTGTTTTACTCGAAAAGCTTTTTGCAGGGAATCCCTTTCAATCAGTCCCAGGCCGTGCACTGGTGTGGCGCTAAACTGGCGATGAATTTGGCTGATAAGACCTGACTGGATGCGGTTGAGGTCAGAATGCTGAACAGATTAGTCAAGTTCTTCAACATCAAACTTAGCAAACTATGTTTTATGGACCTAGGTGTGAGTTATTCTTCCTGAGATTGAGTTTATATGGCTACAAAATTTCAATTCGGCATACTTTACACCCATTCAGACAACACTGGGCACCTGGCCTGTAAGTGGCAACCTTAGGGTAGAAATTATTAGACTAAAAATGTCCTATGAGAAGGCCATTTCTGCCTGTGGTCATTATACATATTATACATATATATTATATACATTATAGAAACATGTAAAACAAAAAAGCTCTGTATTATTTCTATAATTGGTCTCTAGTTGTTCACTATAGTCTGTTTTTCATGTTCCACTAATAATTTTGTTTCCCAGTGGAGCTTTGCCAAAACTGCAGCATAGAATTCAAATCCCCCACGGTGCACTAGCACACTTTACCTCGACCATAAATCATTAGACTAGAACACCAAGCCTTTATTCTCAATGGTACATTTACTTACGCACATTTTGATAGTGTTAGTCAGCACACACCAACGCTAATTAAAAACATAAATGTTCATAATAATTGTATACACTATTGTTTCATAAGAGACAAAGCAGTGTAACTCAAGTTATTTCCAGAGCTTTTCCTTAAGGAAAAAGCCAAAACTCGACCAATGAAAGCACAGTTTCTTCAAACTGGAGAAGAGTTCAACTGTCAAGAATCAAATGATAGAATAAAGTAAAAATATAATGTATTTGAATTATTTAGACATCCTACATTGTCAAACTCTGCCTCATGCACAAAATCTATGCTGGCCAAGGAGAGGAGGACCATACAATAGCACACAATCCCTCCGATATGTGTGAACCCATCATCTTGACCAGACAGCAAAAATAACTGTGTCTGTAGAGCACCAAACCAGGCCGGTGGCACCAATAACACCAATAAACTGGGAACCTGAGACATCTGAATTAAATAACCAATTCTTGGACATTTATTTTTTAGTTAACGTCCCTTTTGTGTCTTTTTGCTCTTTATTATGACTTACCGAAACCCCTTTTAAATCACATTTTCCTACACAGAGCCAAGTCTTCAATTTAAGAAGGACTTCAAATACACCACACTCATAACTCACTTTCCATCATGTAAGCATGCCATGTCTCTCAGATCCCAAATTATTCCCTGTCTGGAAAATCTCAGCTTTAATATGTTGTGATGTCTGGCACATCATCATGTAGGTAACACCAGATGGAAGAACTGGGTTGAAAGGAAGCTGTCTTTTCCACAGTGATGCAATAACCAGAATATATGTTGTCGGTATATTTAGGTCTCATCGTTTTGAAAGGTTTTTCTTCCTGGAACATGAAGAATCTCTGAAAGAAGTTATAGAGTCTATGATGTTCTTCACACTAACAATTTAATCCTGATTAGATTTGCAGCAGGTCTGACACCAAGCAGAAACACCCTGGACAGGGCACCACTTACACATTTGCTCAGTTACTTACACCTTGGGGCAATATAGAGCCGACACTTCATCTTCTGTATGCTTTTGAAAGTGAAAATTCTTGACTTGTTACAGAAAGAAAAACAAAACAAAAAAGTTACTAAAGTTTTATTTAATAATTAGACTTACATTTTCAGCATTTAGCAGACACTTTTATCCAAAGCAACTTACACTAAACAGTCTAAGCCAACTGAGGGTTAAGGGCCTTGCTCAAGGGCCCAACAGTGGCAACTTGGCAGTGGTGGGGCTTAAACCATGATTTCAGGCCATCTGCAGGGGTTCTGGAACAAATCCTCTGAACATAGGGGAGTATGTATATTAAAGTTATTAATTTGCATCCATTCCAAACATTAAAATACTAAACTTTATTAAAATTTCTATTCATTTGTTTACTTATCTTCAATAAACTCTCTCCCCTGATTTAGGTCACAAAAGGGCCAGTTTCACCCAGGAACACTGGGAGCAAGGCATTTATGCACACTAGACAGGGAGGCAATCCACAGCCAGGCACCACACTATCAACTATTAAGTCACTTGTTTACACACAGAGACAATAGAATAGCCAATCAAATGTCAGAATTTTTCTTTCAGGTGGCCTGTTAAGGCTACCGTCAGTTAACAGCCACATTAACAAGCTTATCTAACCAGCTAACAAAATAATCAACATTACAACATGCGTTCTTTCTATAATATGCTCTGAATGTTTTGACTCGGCGTGGCCCGGCACTGAACTTCACAGCCCACGGTATGGAACAATCCCAACAGACCTCGCTCCTTCTGCAGCAGCAGATTTACCACCCACTACTCTTTTTAATGGGTGTACAATCCTGCTGAACAGATATTGAATAGCACCTCTGCCTCTTGAGAGCTTTGGTTTATTTTAAATGGTGGACCATTTTTTCTCTGACCCGTTTGACCCACCTTCTAATCCGTCACTGTTCAAGCTCAAGCTGTAGAAACCAAACTTTATTCTTAACACTTCAGTAAAGTAAAAAACGTTTGATGTCTTGAAGTGTTTGAGGTTAATGGGGGTAAAAACACATGTTGTCTTGATGACGCCCTTAAAAATTTGGTGCCGGGGTGCTCACGTGACACCGCGGTTAAACAAGCTAGCTCACCAGTGCTGACATCGGCTCTGCTAACGGCCAACCAGGCACCTACAAGGACATTATTGGCCTATACAGAGGTGGGAAGGTTGAAGGGACTCCTCATAACCACTGCAAGCACCTCTATCTTCATATGAACTCACCTCTTGCAGGTGAAAAGAAGTGGTCAACTACTGCACATGTGTCAGAGGGCATGTGTGTTAGTTATGGCTTTTCTCAGTCAGAAGTGAAGGTCAGCAGGAGTAGAGGAAGCAAAACGTGATCAGGTAATTGGATATGACTAGACTGGGAGATAAATTGGGAGAAAAATGCATTTATGCTCAGGAGCTCAGAAAATGATATGTTTTTTTATTTTACTTTCATTTTATTTTTATGTGTAATCACTGCTTTTATGTCCGGTTTCCCAGAAATCACTGGGCCCAATGTAGTAACACACCCAGACAATTCATCTACAGTATAATACTTACCAACTGGTAAGTAATAGCCAAAATAATTAAATATGTATTAAAAAAATTTTTTTATAAACATATTTCATTGTTTGTCTTTTATTAAAAGTGATTATTATATTTTTTTTCATTCGTCTCCAAAATGATCAATTGTATCCATGTAAAAATACTGAAGATCTTCTACATCAAATATTATTACTACACTTACATTCAGCAAGACTATTTCTCCCTTACATTAGTAAAAATATAATGTAATATTGATTGAGGCATAATTAGGCAGCACATTGTAAATGAAACGTTTATTTTAGCAGTGGACTTCTGGCCCTGATGGCTGTTTTAAATCATAAGAACAATGATGGAGGAGGCTGAGTGAACTGTTCCACTGTGTTGGCTTGGTGACTCACGGCTAGGTTTATACCACGCTGCTGGTTTCTATGTTTAACAATTTTTCCATCCTTTCCAGTACAGCTCATTCTGTGGGAGCCGGCCTTAATGGAACATTTGGAGCCATAAAACCAGACCCACATGAGACAGCAGAAAACGCAGCCAAAGTCTCTTTCAGAGAATCCACCAGGCATTGCTTGCTAATGATTCTGACAGGACCGGATGTAAAATAAAACTGTCAAAATTGAAGCTACTGGTGTTACTGATGAGCGAGGCTGGATGTACACTATCACTATATGGCCAAAAGTATGTTGACACCAGACCATGAGCTTCCTGGACATACCATTTTAAAACCATAGGCACTAATATACAATCATTTTTGGTAATTTAAAGAGCAATCCAGATACTTTAACCCTATTGTGTATGTACTATGCAAAAAGGCTTTACCAATGCTGGGATGTGTAATGTAGAATCAATGCTCAATGGAAAGCTATTAGATTTATGGGTACAGTGGGCAAATATTATTCAACATTTTTACTGTTATCTAATAAACTTTCAGTCGTCCTCATATCAACTTTAAATTTACACTAAATGTACAGTAACTTTGTACTTATAAATATAAACGCAGAAATCAACCTTATATCATGATGCTCCCACCACCATACCTCACTGTTAGTATGTTCTTTACATTGAATGCGTAACCATTCTTTTACAAAACAAAAATAATTATCAATCATTATCAACTATCAACTACATTACTGAGCAAATAATAATAATTAGTACAAAAATGAGTTTATTAAAAATAAACAAAAGCACAATATGAAGCAACGGATCAAGGATTAAACCAATACATACCTATAACACAACCTAAATAACTCATTAATTACACATAAGACATGGAATTAAATTATTATACTCAAAATAATTCCACATAATAATAAAACACTCACCAGGTTTAGGTGTGATGACTCTCTACATGGTGTGAATTCAACACGTTGAGTTTCATTTTTAATCGAATGCCAACATTTATAATGAACAACTGCTGATTCAGTTTCTATTTTGTTTTACTGTTTCACTAAAAATTCCAAATGTAAACCATTATAAAATGTTTGGTGTGGACAGAGGCCTTTCAGATCACATGAGTAGCGTCTGTGCGAATCACCTGTGTTGAATCGACTCCAATTATCCAGAGTCGAGTCGTTTTTAATACATAGATTCGGAGAATCGACTCTTTTGTTATAATTGATTCTTAGCTCTACAACTCGGTTCAGTTGAGACCCAATCTTCAAGATTTTGTTATTCATTATTTATTTCGGGAGCAAATCAGGGTCCAATACTTTTAAAGCATCACACACAAACACATGTATTTACTCATTCACAAAAACAGGCAATTTAAACTAATCAATCTACTATCTAAATGTTTTGGGGAGATTGGAGGATATAGGAGTACTCAAAAAGAAAAACAGAGAAACATGCCAAATTCCTAACCTAGCACACAATGAAAAGTGGTAAGAAGCAAACCCAAGTTCCCAAGGCCTATGCTGCTGTGTGCCACAAAACACCACTAGATGCCACACTGTGCTACCCTTTCGGGATAATTCCTAAGTAAATATAAAACCGGTTGCGTTTTATTTTACATGTGGCCATATACATGCTTCTATTCATGAAAGCATTGCATCTATCAAGATAAAATAAAATAAAAATTTTAGTGAGTTTGTTCCCCAGCAAAATGTATCTGATTTATTTACTTGAAAGGCAAACTCAGTGGCGTACATTTTCCACCTCTAAACAGTTCCTTATTCTTACTGTTATCAAGGTCGAGCTTTATAAAAAAAGTCCCTATGATGTAAAGTACCAGTGGTACTCCACTCCACCCCACTCAACCTATCTATAACAGCAAGGCTGCACCTTCAAGAATGAAAGGCTGCATCCAAGACTTTATACTACACATTAAACAGTAATGATAGCAATAATGTACTGACATACTTCTTATTACAGTGGGGTTTTATAACACTGTCCAATCATTTGAGATTCAATGAGGATGTCATTTTCTGACGCCATTATAATGGTTTCTTCATTGTTACAGAAGTTAAATTGTTCTGTATATCAGTCAGACAGACACAACCCTGACTAAAAAGATTAAATTAGAAATTAGATTAAGGTCAACATTCTTTTCTTTATTTGAAATTGCATTGGAAAATGAATAATTTTATTAGCTTGACCTGCAGTCCCTCAAGCTATTTTAATGGAACAGTGTGGTCTTTATCAGCACTACTCCACTGTTGGGTTAATAATAGTTATTTACAAACTACCTTCAAACAAATTAGCATCAATACTGCCCATTACTGCACACAATGTGTTCCTGATATTGCCATGGCAACTTGAGAACTTGAGAAAGTTTCAGACCAAAAGGGGGTCCCTGGTGACTTTGGGGCCCTGAGCAGCCACATAAAGCAGGAGAAACAAGTATCCAAATAAATTAGTTTTGGTTCATTATTGCACCTGGCAAGAACTTACAATGCACTTAAGAAATGTAAGAGAAAAGCCATATATTTTATAAAGAGTTGCAGGATGACCTGAAAGCATCAGAAACAACAGTTACACTGTAAACAATAAGATAGGAACTGCACTGCAGTCATTTCTATTTGTCAGTGCAAAACTCCTCTGCTCAAATAGCAAATCAGACAAAAAGAGCAGTGGTAATCTGAGCACTTTTATATTAAACCTAACACTTCCGTCATAGCAAATCAGCATAATGATGGAGTGTTTCTTCCTGTCATAACTGTGTTGGTTTAGTCGACAAGCTGGTGAGAAATGAACAAGAACTGTAAAATATATTATAAAATTCACATTGAATGTGAACAAAACCAAAGAATTCTGTAAGTTTACAAAAGCTATAACAATAACATCCTTCCACCAAGCTTTCAAAGTGAAGGTCGATGATTAATGTTCGAATTCTGGAATGCTTACTCCCTAGGATGTTTACTCCTCAGGTCCTACTACAAAGCCTTGTAGTTATCTCCCCACCAGCCCAGACCACCAGGATGAAATTGATTTGCGAGCGTAATCATTCACTGGGGGCTGCACTGCACCGCAATTCATGAGTGTGAATTGGGTTTGTGCCTGACTAATAAAAGCAATTAAGTGAAAGAACTTACCACTTCTCAATATCAACCACAAGCTAGCTCATGGGACTGGGATGACCGAAGAAGTTAAATCAGTCCGTTGGAATGTGACGGATTTTGAGGGCTGCCACATAAAAAGCTTTTCCGAGGGTTTCGGTTCTTTCCTTTACTGTCAGCCTCCTACGCTAATTATAGTTTTATGAATGCTGACGCAAGACAAACCAAGAAACCATGAGTTGCGTCTTGTGTGTCTTTCCTTGAGCAAAGAATCAAGGCTGGGAACGAGAACTAATCACCACAAGGTAGATATTAACTCCATTTATTTTAATATGCACATGCATATTCACGTGTCCTTTAAATAGCAGATGCTAACCATGCTTTCCAATTTATATGTGAGTCAAAGTACTGCCATCTTTAAATGGATTAAGGAATTTGAACAATTTAACTAATTAAAATTACTTACATGAATTAGAATAAATGATGCAAGGCTCTGATAAGCTATTTCACATTTTTGTCTGTGATACAATCACCCCTAACCAACCAAATTGCATGAAGAGTACTGCTTGTACTGGTCAGGATTTGAAGCATTGAAAAAGGAAATTATGAAAGGTAATTTTGTGTTTGTGCTCAATATTTACTGAAATCCCAAGACCACAATGACATTTTAACTTTCAAGTGTATTCAAGCTGGGGGGCACGGTGGCTCGGTGGGTAGCACTGTCACCTCACAGCAAGAAGGTCCTGGGTTTGATCCCCAGTCTGGGTCCTTTCTGTGCAGAGTTTGCATGTTCTCCCTGTGTCTGCGTGGGTTTCCTCCAACAGTTCAAAAACATGCAGTCAGGTTAATTGGAGACACTGAATTGCCCTATAGGTGAATGGACGTGTGTGTGTTTGTATGTGTGTCTGCCCTGCGATACACTGGCGCACCGTGATACACTGGAGCTTTGGGCTATCAACTGAAAGGTTGAGAGTTCTAATCCAGGCTCTGCCATGCAGCCACTGTTGGACCCTTGAGCAAGGTCTCCAGAGGTGCCGTACAATGGCTGACCATGCGCTCTGACCCCAGCTTCCAAACAAGCTGGGATATGCAAAGAAAGAATTTCGTTGTACTGTACACCTGTATGTGTATATATGACAAATAAAGGCGTTCTATTCATTCTAGTCTGTTCTAATTATCAGAATTAAGAACAGTGAAGTGAGTAATTACAAACCTCACAGATTTTCCACATCATATGTGAGCTTCTGGTCACAAACACATTAAAATCAGGATCAAGGGCACACAAAAAAGACAAGGCTGAATAAGTTTAGTCTCTCTCAGCATGGCACAGTTCAGGGTACAGCTCCCAGCAGGTAGAACCGCCTTCTTATAACATAGCACTTAAACCCCTTATGCCATGAGCTATAAGCTAATCAAATTTACCATCAGGTCCTAGTCATGTAAACAACAAAAAAAATCTACACACGTAACTAAACACAGCCAGACATCAAGGTCAGAACAGATTAAACTAGTACAGAAGGAGACTTATGTTTCTGGGCCACCCACTGAGATGTAAGCAAGAAATATGGTTTCTACATGAAGTGAGACACATACAGTATCTACACACCCACACTTCTAAACGCTAAGGCTGTAAGGTTGCCAGATGTCCAGTTATCGGCTAGACATTTCAGTTATTACCTCTGTTGTCCAGCTCCAGTCAGTGATCTCAATTTAAGGACACTGAATTTAATTTAATACATTTCTATTAAATTAGAAGTAATGAGGTTAAGCTACTTGGGTTTATTTGTGTTTAACAGATCAGTTTCATCCTGACCTCAGGCGATTGTCAGTAAAAGGTTTGACATGTACAGCCAACCCCACACAGGATGAAGACCAATTATATATATATAAATATATATATGTGTGTGTGTGTATATGTATGTATATATATATATATATATATATATATATATATATATATATATATATATATATATATATATATATATATATATATATATATATATATACTGTATATATATATATATATATATATATATATATATACAGTATATACTGTATATATACACATATTTGTAAAACCCTGCTCTATGCCACCCAAGGTAGATGGGTAGCTTCTAAGTCTTTTTCCTTTGAAGTTTCTTTATTGTTATATTTATAAAGTTTTTCTGTGCCACTCTCTGTAGGTTTGCTCGTTAGAGGATTTTTAGACCTTAAATGTGAATGTGTGCTTTAAGAAAAACACATTTGGCGTGACTCGAGTTTGTTTGGTTAAAGTGCTTATAGTAACAGAAGAAGTCGTCACTGAAGGACTGCACCGTCACAAAAGGGATCTGACAGCTATAAAACTGGCCCGAGACAGAAGCTTTTCACACCAGGATGCCATTCAGGCATGGAAGCCTGTGTGAAAACCACAAACAAAACTGAGTAGCGTGATAAATCAGCAGAGCTGGGGACTCAGGAACCTTGAGCTGTTTACTCTATTCGGTGGGAGGCAGAACTGAGCTCTGTGAGCTGAGGCACACTGACTGTCTTCATGTCCTTATGGAGACTGGGAGCATGAAGGACGATGGATAGATCTGACTGCGAGAGGAAGAGCAGATAAATGAGTTTTACCACTGCTTCTCTCTAGGGTACAGAAGCAAAGATTAAGAGGATGTTTCATGCTGAAAAAGACATTTCCAGAACAAAATAAAGCATATAGTCATGTTATCTCCACAGACAAACACTGGCAGTAGAATGAGTTACACTGAAAAGCTCAGTCAAGCTTCAAAGGTGCACTGTTTTAGGATTCCCCTTTTTAACAAGTTAATTGCTTAAACTTCTACCTGCTGAAGCCGTCCTGGTTGACTGTTAGCCCTATATGACTTTGATTATCTTTGAAATTAAATGGACTGTTACCAGGCATCATTGCCTTGCATCAGTACCAAACCTTATTCATGCTTTTGTGACTAAATGGAAGTGAAGCTTTGCAGTTTCAAAATCTAGTAAAAGACAATCCAAAAAGAGTGGAAGCTGTTATAGCATCAAAGAAGAATCCATTTACATTTTTGGCATTTAGCAGGTGCTTTTATTCCAAGTGACTTACAGTTGTGACAGTATACAATCTAAGCAATTGAGGGTTAAGGCTCAAGGGCCCAACAGTGGCAACCTGACAGTGATGGGGCTTGAACCGGCAAGTTTCAGATTACTAGTCCAATACCTTAACCACTAAGCTATAACCGCCCTGCTCAATAATATCTATGATTTTGGACGTGACACAAACATTTTCCCACCATGATTGTCAAATACCGCTGCATCTCAGAACTACCACCTGACTACAGTGTACAAAACTGCATTCACCAGCAGAGCCCATCCTATCTACCGACACACATTGTGGTACACACAGAGAAACTGATGATGCGACCATCCTTTTGTAAATCCGTAGATTAGACACTGCCTGCACGTTCTGATACAGAGCTGCAGATCTGTCCTGAAGGTAAAAGCCATGCTGCATAAGCCAGCTTAATGTGAATATTTCAGCCCTCATGCTGAGAAGGTTATCTTCCATATGACTCCCAGTGTAACTGCTTGTGTTCCGAGCCAAATTCAGAAACAAATAGTGTCTTTTAACACCTCATTTATTAGATTGCTGTGTGTGATTGAATCTGATGAAATCTGATGACATCTGTTTTCCCACCAGACATTTCTTCTATCTAAAATCAGCCGTCTTGCACGTTTAACCCCATTTTTGCTCAATTACGTTATGGATGACTGTTCCAGCAGCTGAATCTCAGGGCAGCCTGTTAATGCAGAACTTGAGTGAAGAAGCCCAGTCCTATTTATAAAATCATGAGCCAATATTTCATCTTACTTAAACTGCTACCTGTTTCGTCTGGGCTCATTTCCTGAGAAGCTTGGTCCCATAGGAGCAATGTCTGTGTTTAATGCTTTACAGGCTAGCTTTGGTTTAAACCTTTGCCATGGATGGAGTTTCTGTTTTTTTTATTAAACTAAAATAAGAACAATATTTACATGTGTAGCATTTTTTATTCTAATTTATTACCACATCTGTTACCATGAACAATAATCAACATTTCCCTATACTGTAATAATAATAAAAAGCATATTTGATTGCAATTTCTACTCATTTGGTTCTTGCCAATTTCTACCCACTCACACATTCTTTCCTATCAAACAGCTACTTGAAGTGTTACGCCTAGGAAAAGCTTTATTCAAAACTTCTGAGGCCAGTCACTGTCTCTTTTTAGAGCTGCAGCTTAAGGAACAATGATGGGCGAGAGACCCTGTAATGGATTGGTGTCCTGCAACCAACTGCACCAACTGCAAGGACCAACAGCAACCTTGCAACCCATGAATGAATGTTGCTCTAGATTGTGAGAGTAAGTTAGTTTGAGCATGTAAGAAAGCTTTGACCAAATATAATTGAAGTCCAATATAAAGTTTCCAGGGATGTAACGATACTGGGTTCACAATACGATATTTTCCCGATTTTTTAAAATGGAATTGAAGACAAATTATGACAAAGTTTCTTTTTATTATTTCTCTTAAAAAGGAAAATAAAATACTGTAATTGTGATTATCTTTTATTTATCTAAATAATGAATGCCTTTTTATTTCTGAGGTAGGTACAAACTATGCAAAACAATTTTGAATTAAGCCCAATTTGGCTGAAAAACCCCAAATCTGGCAACCAGGCATTTATCGCCAGTGACGTCAACCAGGTGAGGTGTATAGCGCCAGTGCCCTCTGCTGTTTAAAGTGAATAACAATTCATTTTACACATCAAATCGATTTGAATTGTGGAATTTTTGAATCGGTTTTTAACTGTCTTGTGGTGCATCGTTACATCCATTTACATTTACGGCATTTAGAAGACGACTTTATCCAAAGCGACTTACATTACAGTTACAGTATACAGTCTAAGCAATCGAGGGTTAAGGGCCTTGCTCAAGTGCCCAACAGCAGCAACCCTCTGATCACTGGTCCAGTACCTTAACCACTAGGCTACAGCTGGCCCTAAACATCCCTCATTCACATTCACATCTCATCACTCCTCTACAGAATGTTCAAGTTAGATTCAATTGAAACAAATTACGGGTACTCGGGTGGTGCAGCAGTAATATAAGCTAACCCACTGCTGCTGGGATCCAGGATTTAAATCCCTAGCAGTGCTATCTGCAGGTCAGGTGTCCATATAAAGAAATGATGTTTGTGGGTGATGGATTGGCATCCTGTCTGGGTTGTGTTATAGCATTGTGCCCAGTGATTCCAGAGAAAGCAGACCCACTTCTCCCCTGTCCAAGATAAAGTGTAGTTTGTTTATTTGGATTTAACGTCATGTTTCACACCTTTCGACAGAAACGGCAGTTACTCGTTACACAAGATTCATTAGTTCACAAGGTTATATCGAACACAGTCATGGTCAGGTTTGTATCAATTCACCTCACTTGCACATTTTTGGACTGTGGGAGGAAACCGGAGCTCCCGGAGTAAACCCACGCAGACACAGGGAGAACATGCAAACTCCACACAGAAAGGACCCGGACCGCCCCACCTGGGGATCCAACCCAGGACCTTCTTCCTGGCAGGCGACAGTGCTACCCACTAAGCCACCGTGCCGCAGATAAAGTGTAGTAAAACATGAAAATGGAATTAAATAAACTAATTATTTATGACTTTTTACAGTTATGAGTGATTAAAGTTGCAGTAAACTTGAACAGAACTGTTATTAAAGACAAGTGCTGAGTTGGCTCGTCTGAAGTGCGCATGCTCCACTGGACTCTGTGAAAGCTATCAACCCAGTGCACCCCTACACTTCCTGTGATTCTTCTCTTGAGGTGCATGACTGAACTTTATGCTGCATCAAGACCACAGTGAGGTTGAATGTCATGTCTGCACCCCACGTTACGCTAGTGCCATCAAGTGGCCACTTGGTGTAAAGCAAGTCTTGACATATATTCGTCATTAATGCATCGTTAAATCAAAACCCTGTCGGACAGGTGGAAGTGGCACTGAAGAGGCAGGTGTAGCATCATAGCTGCAAGACCAAGAAGACTGACCCAAATGTGCAGGAAGCTTAACTTAAAGATTTTTACTGTGGTTATAAAACCACAAACAAATGATGAAAGGGAACACAGCTGTTAGTGCACTGTACCTCCATGCCCCCTGCTGGTCATAACAGCATCGCATATCACATAATATTTGGCAAAAAGCTAATAAGCATTTCGGTCAAACACTGAACCAAAGATCAAAACATTTGTACCTTCACTAAACTTTTTTTGTTTAATTATCTAAAATGGTTTAATCTGACAAATATGCAATAAAAGAGGTAATCAATTTTCTTTAACACTGTACAATATCTATAATATATACTGAATGTATACACCAATCAGCCATAACATTAAAAACACCTCCTTGTTTCTACACACGTTGTCCATTTTATCGGCTTCACTTACCACTTTGTAGTTCTACAATTACTGACTGTAGTCCATCTGTTTATCTGCATGCTTTGTTAACCCCCTTTCACCCTGTTCTTCAATAGTCAGGACTCTCCCAGGACCACGACAGAGCAGGTATTATTTAGATGGTGGATCATTCTCAGCACTGCAGTGACACTGACATGGTGGTGGTGTGTTAGTGTGTGTTGTGCTGGTATGAGTGGATCAGACACAGCCGCGCTGATGGAGTTTTTAAACACCTCACTGTCCCCGCTATACTGAGAATAGTCCACCAACCAAAAATATCCAGCCAACAGCGCCCCGTGGGCAGCGTCCTGTGACCACTGATGAAGGTCTAGAAGATGACCGACTCAAACAGCAGCAATAGATGAGCGATCGTCTCTGACTTTACATCTACAAGGTGGACCAAGTGTGTAATAGAGTGGACAGTGAGTGGACACAGTATTTAAACACTCCAGCAGCGCTGCTGTGTCTGATCCACTCATACCAGCACAACACACAAACACACCACCACCATGTCTGAGAATGTGCTGAGCAGTGCTGAGAATGATCCATCACTTAAATAACACCTGCTCTGAAGAGGTCCTGACCATTAAAGAACAGGGTGAAAGCAGGCTAATAAAGCATGCAGAGAAACAGATGGACTACAGTCAGTAATTGTAGAACTACAAAGTGCTTCTATATGGTAAGTGGAGCTGATAAAATGGACAGTGAGTGTAGAAACAAGGAGGTGGTTTTACTGTTATGGCTGATCAGTGTATCTAAATGTATGAATTTAAATACAAATAGACTTTGCATGTTTTTAGCATTTTATTGTAGATGAAGATTAAAATTACAATTCAACATTCCTTCCTTTACCTTTATCGCTTACCAAAGTATCACGTCTAGATCTGTAAAACAGTTTTAAAAGAGTATAACACCGCATCACACAAACTGTTACAAAGTTAGAAATCTGAGGTGGCAACAGGTTTTATTAAACACATAAATATTGAGTTACAGAAAAATATATAATTCAAGATAAATGAGCTTCCATAAGTTTGGTTTAAATGTAAAAACATAAAAACAAGGTTACTTTAGTGTAGTGTATGTTGTACTGTATGTAGATAAAATAATAATTTACCCTGCAGCAGAAGTTTGGCATAACCACATCCTAAACGTGCCATGAGCTGTGGAGACAATTAAGTTATTGGTTCTTGGTAACTGATTTATCCTGGTCAGGGTTGCTTTGAATTCAAGGCCTAGTAAGAGACACTGCACAGGAGGTCAGTTTGTTCAGGGAATCACATATTAATTTACTTAAACACCCAAATGACCTCAAACCTAGGGGCAAGTTTTTGGAAAGTGAGAAGAAACTGGTGCACCAAAGTAAACCCACTGAAAACATACAAGCAGTAACCAAAGGCAATGATCGACCACAGGGGCATTGAGGTGTGCAACAACAATACCTGCTGCACCACTGTGTCGCCCAAATACAACTCACTAAATAAAAACACTTCAATAAACACTATGGCAGCTATACGTGGCCAGAAGTATAAAGACAACCCTTCTTCAGCTACTTCGTTTATTTATTTTCATTTCTTGCTTCATCTTAGTCAGAGGCGTGGTGAGTCTATGCAAGACATTAACATCCTAGACAAGGCACTCATCAAAGGGCATCACTAACTATCACATACACTTGCCTCTACCTTGTCCAACTAACTTTACCTTGCTATAACCAACAGCTACATGTTAAAAAAGAAAGATTAAGGAATACAAGATTACCACTCATATCACTTACACATTTTCTTATCCGCTTATCCAATTAGGTGCTGGAGCCTATCCCAGCTTTTCAATGGGCGCAAGGCACACAGTAACACCCTGGATTGGACGCCAGTCCATCGCAGGGCAGACACACATACACACACCCATTCACTTATAGAGCAATTCAGTGTCTCCAATTAACCCGACTGCATGTTTTTGGACTGTGGGAGGAAACCGGAGCTCCCGGAGGAAACCCACACAGACACGGGGAGAACATGCAAACTCCGAACAGAAAGGACCCAGACCGCCCCGCCTGGGGATCGAACCCAGGACCTTCTTGCTGTGAGGTGACAGTTCTACCCATCGAGCCACCGTGCACCTTAACAGTTACTTATAAATTACCGTACAGCAATACAACCAGCTTAGAAACAGGTAGTAAAATGGGTGTACTCCGTGTTTAGTGCACTTTCCAACAGATCAGTTAGTCAAATTTCTACCATGCTAGAGCTTTTTAGAACAGTGCTATTATACATTTGTAAACAACAACAGCTTTGATGCAAACTGAAAGGCCAAGTATGTGCATCACTGGACACTGGAACATAGCAATAATTTCTCTGGCGTGATGACTTGTATGTTATCAGAGCCAAATTTGAATTTGGTAAATGACTTAAATGTATTGAAATTCTACTATAGAAGAAACTGTAAAATATGGTGGAGAAGTAATAAAGATTTGTCTTGATATTAAGGAGAGTCAATAAAGAGAAAAATGCTAATGCTACAGCATACACTTTAGAGAACTGCATGCATCAACCTTTGGGAAATGCTCTTATCTGTTTCAGCATGATAATGCACAAACTCAGTGCCCAACACTACTAATTAACTTGTCTATATAGGAGTAAATTCTTACAGTGATGTTCCAGAACCTAGTGGAAAAGCTGTTCTACCACATGTCATACACTGACATATTAATGACATGGTTATGCCAGTCTTATGATACAGGGTTTGGATAAAACATCGATTTAATGCCATCCATCACATTTAAACAGCTGTAAACAAAAAAACATTTAAAAAGCTGTAAAGGTTTAAACCTTTGCCATGGATGGAGTTTCTGTTTTTTTTATTAAACTAAAATAAGAACAATATTTACATGTGTAGCATTTTTTATTCTAATTTATTACCACATCTGTTACCATGAACAATAATCAACATTTCCCTATACTGTAATAATAATAAAAAGCATATTTGATTGCAATTTCTACTCATTTGGTTCTTGCCAATTTCTACCCACTCACACATTCTTTCCTATCAAACAGCTACTTGAAGTGTTACGCCTAGGAAAAGCTTTATTCAAAACTTCTGAGGCCAGTCACTGTCTCTTTTTAGAGCTGCAGCTTAAGGAACAATGATGGGCGAGAGACCCTGTAATGGATTGGTGTCCTGCAACCAACTGCACCAACTGCAAGGACCAACAGCAACCTTGCAACCCATGAATGAATGTTGCTCTAGATTGTGAGAGTAAGTTAGTTTGAGCATGTAAGAAAGCTTTGACCAAATATAATTGAAGTCCAATATAAAGTTTCCAGGGATGTAACGATACTGGGTTCACAATACGATATTTTCCCGATTTTTTAAAATGGAATTGAAGACAAATTATGACAAAGTTTCTTTTTATTATTTCTCTTAAAAAGGAAAATAAAATACTGTAATTGTGATTATCTTTTATTTATCTAAATAATGAATGCCTTTTTATTTCTGAGGTAGGTACAAACTATGCAAAACAATTTTGAATTAAGCCCAATTTGGCTGAAAAACCCCAAATCTGGCAACCAGGCATTTATCGCCAGTGACGTCAACCAGGTGAGGTGTATAGCGCCAGTGCCCTCTGCTGTTTAAAGTGAATAACAATTCATTTTACACATCAAATCGATTTGAATTGTGGAATTTTTGAATCGGTTTTTAACTGTCTTGTGGTGCATCGTTACATCCATTTACATTTACGGCATTTAGAAGACGACTTTATCCAAAGTCGACTTTATCCTTTCAGACACACATACACACACCCATTCACTTATAGAGCAATTCAGTGTCTCCAATTAACCCGACTGCTCTTATCTGTTTCAGCATGATAATGCACAAACTCAGTGCCCAACACTACTAATTAACTTGTCTATATAGGAGTAAATTCTTACAGTGATGTTCCAGAACCTAGTGGAAAAGCTGTTCTACCACATGTCATACACTGACATATTAATGACATGGTTATGCCAGTCTTATGATACAGGGTTTGGATAAAACATCGATTTAATGCCATCCATCACATTTAAACAGCTGTAAACAAAACTCTAGACGTTGGTCTAGAAATGTATTTCCGAATGGAAAAAATATATATTGACCACTTTTTCATACACAAAGCAGATTAAACACAATACAACAGGAAGGTCACTTGTATAAAAGCTAAAATATAAGGTACTGTACACATCACACCAATTCAGAAACTCAGAAGGCAAACATGTCCGAGTATTTTAATAAAGAGCTTTACAGAAATGATTTCATCTAACATCTGCAGCATGCAGTGACTTGCTTAAGCTAGCACGTAGCAGGTAAGCATCGTATGAGCTAAACTACAGAGGCACGTCCTGTGTGGAAATATTTACAAAAGCGCTGAAATCTCACCGGGGCGTAAATGGGCAAGCTAGAGAAAAATTCGACCGCTAAGTGAACACAGATCAAAACCAGCAGATCTTTCAAAAGCCTCGTTTTCACAGAGGAAAACACAAACTGGAGGAGAACTTGCTAAAGCCCAGAAAAGCGCCCGAACACATTTTTAAACCATCCCAACAGGAAATAGTACATATATGTATTACTTAATAGAATCTATATTAAATATATCATTAATATTTGCTATATGCACAGGATACAGCTGAACCACCGTGTGCACCATATAATAGTATATGTATTTATACTTAAATATGCAATATAACACACCCACATTTAGAACCATCATATACCGCAGTTCAACAGATAATAAAGTAAAAGCAATACAAATAAAACGCTGGTCTACGATGTAAACCAACCCTTTACAATAACGTGTGTTTGGGTTTTTTTCTACATTGAAACGCCTCATGCACAGAGAGGTTTCAATCTCCGTCGGAACTGGTTTGAAAATAGGCTGGGGTCTAGGTGCTTCTGTAGCATCAAGGCATCTTGAAAAGTGTCTCAGACTCCATCTAGGTAAACGATCAGAGCGGCAACCTTGTACGGAAGACATACTGTATGCTGTAAGCCCTTTGATGGAAGAGTCGCGGGTGTAACAACGCTCTCTGTGATTTCCGCTTGTCTAAAGGTGATCATGTGTAGAAAACGAGGTCGGGTGGAAACTATTAAATCTGAAAATGGCTTTTTATGTGCTACAGGTAGGATACACAATTACTAATTAATATTTAGTAGTCCTTTTTTCCAGCAGCCCGTTTTATGAATATTTAAGCCGGCATATTTATTCCGTAAGCATGCCGTGGCATTGAAACAACATTGGCAGCAGGTTTACAAAGAGCCAGTCGCTCAGGACAACCAGAGCTATGCTAACAAATAAAGATTAGTGATTTATATTCAATGACTTTTTCAAAACGACCACTTACACGACACACAGCTCGTCGAACAACCATGTTTCTAATACGTCCACAAGATGCAAAATTCTCATAGGTTACCCACAAAGTGACAGAGAAATTCCTTTTGGCTAAATCTAGTTTACAATTATAGTCAGAGGGCCGATATTTATTTCTGCCCAAAGCAGCACATCAATACACTTAGGACGAGATAAACACCCAAATACCAAAACACCACGCCAGCCCTTCAACACCACAAGAAAGCACAAGTTTTAGTCCTACCCTAATTAGACTAAATTCTGCCAGGTACCTCAGATTCCTTGTTATCGGGACGCTCAAAGTGAGGCGATGGGCTACACTGCGGCATGACAGGAGAAAAAAAAACTCGAGCACCGATCAAGAGTGTCGTAATTTTCTCTGACAGGGAGTTACGATGAAACTGCCTTCGCTTCTCAGGTTCAAGATTCAAACCTGCTCTTTTGCTAACTTGAATGTATCTTCCACAGATCCAACATGCAAACTAATACAGCAAAGGACACCGAAAAATGGAAAGGAAGGAAACGTCCACAGCTCAAACACAAGCAGCTTCGGAAAAAACCCCAAATTCTGCGCTTTGGACTTTATGGAATTAAAGCAATGTCCACCACTACATATAAGTACCAATGAACACAGGACTTGAGAAAAGCAGATACAGACGATGCCAAGGATATTAGATGAAGCGGATGAACTATGTAGGTGCAAAAGAATTCATTAGCTTCATTTATTATTCAAAACTCCACGTCTGTCTATGCAAAGAAACACTTGCAAACACCGAAAGAAAAAACCGCCCATAGCACAAGCGAGGGAATGACTTCTATCCTGTGAAAAGTCAGCTTTCAATCTCTAGAAAAGGCAAAGTGCTACACAATAGTGGCATCAATAGTTACATTACAATCACTGCTGATAGCTTTTCCAACTGCCGGGAGAGAAAGATACATTTCCCATCTATATTACAACACAAACCCCAGGCACAATTTTGGTTGCCAACATTAATACGGAACAACGTGAAGCCCTGGGAGTGGAAGTCTCTGGGGCGCACAAGCTCCATTAGAGATCTGCTAGTGGAATCTGGCCTCAAACGGGACTGCCATCGCAGCAGGCTGGACAGGCACACACGGCTGTCGTACAGCCCTAAAGGCCGGTGAGGTCGACGATGGCCTTGATGAAGATGGTGTCGTCTCGGATGTAGGAGTTCTTGGAGTCCAGCTTGGAGAGAGGGCAGAAGAGTGGGCAGCCACTGGCAATGTTCATGTCACTGACCGGCCTCTGGAACGATGAGGACGAGATGTCGGGCCTGAATGCGTCTATGATGTGCTCTCTGTTGTTTTGGTCCAGCAACATAAGGGTGACCTGCAGAAGGTGTGTCAGACAGGATCAACATGTGAACATATGAGCAATAAAATGGCTTTGAAAAGACAAAACCAAAATTAAGCAAACAAAGTGTCCCTAAAATCATCACACACACTTGTTCTGTGACTAAATTATTAAAACCCAAGCACCATTTTTTCTAAGCACCGTCATAACCCAGTTCCACAGTACAGATACAAAAGTACTTGGAATAAAAGTGGCAATTAATGCTGTCTGTACATTTTTGACCCAGTAGTTTTTGTAATATTTTTGAAAAGAATTCAAGAGCAATGAGTTTTGGTTCAGCTTCTGGTTTCAAGAATTCTGATTACAAAATTATGCTCAGTCATTTACAGGAATAGTTCCTCAAAAAAACCCTCAGTTTGTACAACTTCTCCAAAACGTCACTCAGCATAAATTATGTCCACAATTCTGCACCAGAACTATAATTTCAATGTAGCCTCAAACCAGTAAATGAAGTTTCTCAACCAAACATTTTTCATCAATCACATGCCTGAAACCATGACCAGTTCTTAGGTTATGTCATAGTAATGGCCCCACAATGCCACAGTGAAAGATCATTACCACAGCTTTTGGCTTTGTACTACTTCAAAGCATTAAGAGCAGGACTGGGGGGGTCAAACAGCCAGTGAGAACAGAAGCAAGACAACAATGAAATCCCATCCCACAAAAACTCTCCAATAAGTATTAAAATGCATTAAAATTAAAGTCAACAAGACTTTTAAATCGGTGGCAGTTAAAACTATTAAACGCCAACACTAATAAATATATTATATTAATAAATATATTAAACGCATCTCTGCGTGGATCAGACTGCAGGACGTGCTAAAACCAAAGCCAACACCGGTTGGGAATGGGATGCGATCTGTAGAAACACAGGATTTCCCACATTTTGAAGGCAGAATTGCCCTGAAATGCTGGAAATCATGCAGTTAAAATCATTATAATTTGAATAAAATGTGTAAATATGAACTATTCCTAAAAAGCATATACAGTATAAAGCACTGGGTGAAATAGAAGATTAACTGGCTTTATTGACATGCTTGTTTTGATTTGATTAAACTCACCGGTCAAATCGCTATATAAATCAAAACCAAGTGCACCCAGGGGAAGGCTCTACAACGCAGGCCCAACAAGTCTAACAGGATTCTTTATTAAGCGTTAGGCCTTCTTGTTGTTATTATAATGAAAAAAAAAAACCATACTGCACTCTGACCTTTTACCAATTACGTTTTACCAAATTTGTAGCTAGATTTAAAAGCAGTGTTGCTTCTGATTATATTATTTCGTATAATTTCGTTTATACACAAAAAAGTATTCAAATGATTTTGATTTGTGTTTGTGAAATTATGTCAGTCTATATTGCTGTATTTTGCATTCACTGGACTCTCCTTTTATACCCGGGCACAATAGCATAACCGTGTGCATAACGTTCTGAGACTTAAATGATCGCTGTTCCAACTTTTTGGAATGAGTTGCAGGCCTTTAGAACGAGCAAGATGTTTAACCTTTTTGTTTAAACACATTACTGTGGTTTTACAAATCATTGTGTTTTTTTATCTACATTTCACATACAGCCCCAGCTATATTTGAGTGAGGGCATTAACTGCTTAGACAATATACTGTCACAGTACTGTAAGTTGCTTTGGATAAAAGTGTCTGCTAAATGCCGAAAAAGTAAATATTTCACACATTTCATTTGGCTCTTTTGTTAGTGATCCTGGAGTAACACTCGACCCAATTCTGGATTATATTTTAAATGAGTTTTGAATGAGCAGTACCTTCTGGTTAAAAGGCCACTTAAGCAAGGCATCACTGTGTCCCCTCATCACCACGAAGAACAAAGACAAGTGAGTGCCACGCCCCGTCCCGTCGCCGTTCAGGTAGATTCGCAAACACATTTTGTAGCCATATTTGCTCGTATAAAATGCTGGAAAAAGGAGCAGAATATTCATCACAACATTGAACTTCACTTACTCTAACTTATACATTTTTAGAGGAAAAAAAATAACAAGAACAAGCATTCTGTACCCGGTGAGAACATGGCTGGTGCCCGTCCTGCCACTGCATCCTGCCTCTTCTTGGCAAAGTCAGAGATCTTCCACACAAACACACCATCGTAGGTGGCGGCTGACATTTCTCTCATCTTGCCCTCCATCTCCACGATAGAGAGATCCCTCAGCCCAACCGTCCTCTCTAACTGTCGAACCTGCACACAGATTTAAGAGTAATATTTAATAGTACACATAATTATTAGCACTGTATACAATTCTATTAGGTGAGTTTTAATTCACATCACCCACCCTACCTTGTTGTTCAGGATCTCAATCTTGTCCTGGTCCAGTCGGTGCTGCCGGTTGTAGGCCTCCATGGTAGTGGCAGAGCGCTCCATCTCCCGATTCAGCACACACACAATGTTCTCGAAGGTGCTGGCCTTAACCTCGAGCTCCTGACAGCGCCGGCTCAGCTCGGCCACTTTGGCCTTCTCGCTGTGCAGCTGCAGCTCGAGGGCGGCACCCACTGTGCTGGGCAGCGGCATGAACGAGGTGGCGAGGGTGGGCGAGGGCAGTACGGGAAGTGGAGGAGCGGGCATGGGTGTGCAGGGCACGCAGGGCCCCTGCACGGGAGCCCCAGCGTTCAGCTGGCCCAGCTTGAACTCCAGCTCTCTGAGAGATTGCTGCAGCCCCTCGAGCTTGTGGCTGGCCAGTTCTAATCCCTGCGGCTGCAAACTCTCCACGCTTACCTTGATGCCCATGATGAAGTGGAGCAGCAGGTTTAGGTGCTCGTATGAACACGCCCGCTCATGCTCGTGGATCTTCTCCTTTTCCACCTGAAGATGAGCAAATGATGCTGAAGTTAAACTTTGTCTTTTTTATACTGTCTTTAAATGTCATACATTTTAAAATATTTGTAATATTTCACACTCAAAAATTCTCTACTTATCACATTTTTATTATAGAGCAGAAAAATCATGAAGCCTGACCTCAACCTTATTGAAAAAATGTGAATTCCACTAAAAATAGTAAAAGTAGCTGAGTTAGGTAATAAAATATCCAGACAAATATACAGTAAGTCACTCTGTATGTAGATTTTTGGTCTAGCAGATAAAAAAAAAACCCACAGTAAATTTATGGGAGTTTTTGGACAAAGAAATACATATTTGACCTCAACTGTAACTGTATGTACTCACAGACATGTCGCAGCCGACCACGTGAAATCTACACGGCGTTCGAAATTTGGTACACAGCTTAATGTGGTCCACATACTTCATTAAAGACAAAAAAAGGAAAAAATATTACAAAACATTCAAAAAAATCCACAAACAGTACAATAATTACCCCAATAACAGAATAAAGAAATATTACATGCATTAATGTATTCACCTTCTCTCGGGGAATCTTTTTCTTCGCACAGCCCTCACAAATCATCGGGTATTTCGGACAAATCTCGTCATGAGCCTGAAGATCAAAGCAAGGCATTTGTGTTTAACTGTTGGGTAAACATCAGGTACAACAATGACAAACTCTAAACGTCAGGTACAACAATGACAAACTCTAAAAATCAGGTATAACAAAGACAAACTCTAAATGTCAGGTACAACAATGACAAACTCTAAATGTCAGGTACAACAATGACAAACTCATTACACAACGTCAGGAACAGAACAGGCTCACCTTTATGTTTTTGAAATGAAAAGGTTCCTTGCAGTATTTGCAGTTGAGAGTCCTCTCTGGACATTCCCTCTCGTTGTGACGCTCAAGTTCATTAGCCCTTAAGAGCTCTTTGCAGGAGGGACATGGGATGATCATAAAATCACACTGTACTTCATGGGTGGCCTGGCAAAAATAAAAACGAAGAGTTAATCTTCACTCAGACAAATGAACACAGGTGGTGTAACGGTAAATAAAGCTAGCCCACTACCACTGGGATGCAGGGTTTAAATCTCCAGCAGTGCTATCGGCTGGACAGGCATCTACATACAAACAATTGGTTATGTCCGAGACAAGGAAGGGTGCCTGAGGCCCCACGATAAGTAGATTTTCTGTCCCGGCTCTGTTACTGCAATCCGCCCAGTGATTCCAGAAAAAAATTAAACATGTACTGTTTTTGGAGAGGTTTTATGTACAGTGGTGTTAAAAAAATAGCAGTGATTTTAAAAAAGTTAATAAAGCACAAAATCATTATAATAACTTTTATTTCCATAAATGCAAATGCACTGAAAATACTACACTTTCAATTCTAAATCACAATATTAACAAAATTTAGCCAGTTTGTGTTCATCCTTTACAGAAAGTTAAGAAGAATGAATATTAGGCTGTTCAAAAAAATAGCAGTGCAGCATTTTTCTTCAAAAACTCAAAAAATGTATCTATAAACTAAGAAAAATTTTTGAGGTTTCACTTTACTTTAAATTACTGAGCTAATATTTAGTGGCATAACAATCTGTGTTGCATGGAGTCGACCAACTTCTGGCACCTCTGAACAGGTATTCCAGTCCAGGATGATTAGACTACATTCCACAGTTCTTCTGCAATTTTGGGTTTTGCCTAAAAAAAAACCCCCGCATTTCAGATATTAGCCCACAAGTTCTCTATGGGATTGAAGTCAGGGGATTGAGCTGGCCACTCTATTATCTCAATCTTGTTTGTCTGTAATCAAGATGTTTTGGGTCATTGTCATGTTGAAACACCCATTTTAAGGACATTTCTTCTTCGACATAGGGCAACATGATCTCCTCAAGTATTCTGATATATTTAAACTGATACATGATCCCTCGTATGCCATAAATAGGCGTAACACCATATCATCATTTTGTACCACCATGCTTTACTGTCTTCACAGTGAACTTTGGCTTGAATTCAGTGCTCGGGGGTCGTCTGACATACTGTCTACGGCCACTAGACCTAAAAAGAACAATTCTGCTTTCATCAGTCCACAAAATGTTGAGCCATTTCTCTTTGGACCAGTCAATGTGTTCCTTGGCAAATGTTAACCCATTCAGGACACGTCTTTTTCTTAACAACGGGTCTTTGCAAGGAGTTCTTGCTGGTAAATTGGCTTCACTTAATCATCTTCTGTACTCACTGGTAACTCCAGATGTTCCTAATTCTTTCTGGAGGTGATTATTGGCTGAACCTTTGCCATTTTGGCTATTGTTCGATCCTATCAAACAGTAGTTCCACGCTTCCTTCTGCGTCTTTCAGGTTTTGGTTGTCACTTCAAAGCATTTGAGATCATTTTAGCTGAGCAGCCGATAATTCGCTGCACTTCTCTCTGTATGTTTTTCCCTCTACTATCAACTTTTTAATCAAAGTACGCTGTTCATCAGAACAATGTCTGGAACAACCCATTTTACCCAGTAATTCAGAAGGAAATGCGCTATGACCAAGCTGTGCAACATTTTCCACCCTCCTAAATTAAATAAGGGCCAAAATTGACACCCGTTCTTCTGCAGAATGAATGACTTCACCAATTGAACTCCTCTGCTATTATTTTGAACAACCCCCTTTCAATCAATGCTTCGATTACTCAGAATGAGCGGCATGCATGTGTTAATTGTTGGGTTTGTTTTGTTTTCATTACTCTACTACACTTTCAAGTAAATTTTTTGCTATGTAGAAATATCTTTTCTACTAAAAACATTGATTTATCAGGTTAATGGTGTTTGACTGCTATTTTTTTTTTAACTCCACTGTATATGTATATATGACAAATAAAGGCATTTAATCTGCCTTAGGTTTTACTTATCTCACCAAATTTAACTGCAGCACTAACTGAACAGAATCAGGCTCAATTTTAACCAGACCTGTAGTCTGTTTAGCCAGTCTGTGGAAATCTCAAAAGATCTCTTTAAACTCAATCAAATTCTGTATTTAATCCTCCGCAGTTTAAAAAAGGTAAAAAATACTTTGAGGGGTAGCACGTATAAAAACACTGAAATACAAGAGAAAAGTCTGTGGTTTTATTTGGGCTACCCTTCAAAGTATCTTTGTCTTACCTCGTTTAAATACAAAAAACTTGAACCCAATAAAAACGCTATACTGAAATGTACTTTACGCCTGAAAACTAAGCAGTGTTTGATTTAAAGAAAGGGTGCCAAAAAGGTGGCCAAATAATGAGAAATGTGAATAAAAACAGAGTAGAAACAGAACTATACAACGTACCTCATATTCTTTGATTGTGCCCGTCCAGCTGCAACCCTCATTTATACAGACAGCTTCAAGGGCTTCAACTTCTCTTTTAGCAGCATTGTCAGGAAAAGCCTGCAGGAGAACATCAGCATCATGTAATTGATACACTTAACATAACACTGCATTGCGGAACAGTAATACTAGGACTAATACCACATTAATACATCTAACAGGGACAAAATTACTAAACAGACATACATTAAAAATAATACTCATTTGTTAAGAATATAATAGCAATAAGATCTACTGGATGTATTCACAGATACACATTATGAATATCTTCAGTCAGTATATTTAAAATCTGCAGAGTGGAAATGGAAATTGTTCTGATATATGATATGCTTCCACTGACTCTTTAATGTAATTTGCAATGAACACTTACGCAGCCCTGTTTTAAAATGGATGTCGACTCCTCAAAGATATCTTCTTTTATACAGGCACTGCATTTTTGTGGACCAGCACTAAAAAACATGAGATGACAACCATTAACAAGCTTGATTAATACTATCCTGTTCCAAGTCCTAGTCTTCTACTAGAGTCAGTCCTATCTCGATTGTGATCACAAAAATTAGTTATGCTTTTTTTATACAGTTGAAATCACAAGCAGTTCAAACCTATTTTAAACTGTTTACATGATTACATACTAAAATGTCTTTTGTTTTATGTCTATCAAGTTTAAATGTAAAATATTAAACAAGAATTCATAGTTGACAAAAACTTTAACAATAAAAAACTGTGAACTGAACTCGCTAGTAAATCAGTTAAACAAATCTAATTCATTTTAATTCAAACAATTGAATAAATGAATTTCTGTTTTTATTTCAGAAATATTGTCACCCTTGGAATTCAAAAGATTCTTTATTGATCATCTTTCTGAAATTTCAAAATCTCAAAATGCCCATCGTCAGTGATAAAATAATAATAATGAAAGAACAAAAAAACAAATCTTACCATAAAATAATAATTTTTCTCAAATCCATGTGTGCCAAAGATTGTGTCCAATTGTTGGCCCCGTTTATTAAGTATTTGTGCAGCCAGAGTTTTCACCATACAGAATCTCTCCAGATCCTTTAGATTTTGAGGTCCACGGCTGACTGACCATTTGGGTGTTCCTAATGAACCTTAAAACGTAAGATGAATGGAAATATAATTTATTAGACCACGTCAATTTTCATTCCAATTATTGTGAAAAAACAGAATTGAGAATAATCTTGTTTCATGATTGCATTTTTTCACTTTTAATCATCACACCTCTAATAAAGGGGAGGATTTTGTTAATATTTTTATTTAAAAGAATAAGCTTTACAAAATGTTTTGCAGTGTCATTTGTTGATTTTTTTCCAGGGGTGACAATATTTATCTGTTGTATAAAATGCAGTGTGTAATCAAGCATTCCAGTACAATGACTGACCACAAAATCCCCCTAGACTTACAATGACTAAAACTGAAACTAAAAGTGTGAGAAACCCAAAAACTAAGAAATCACAGTGAAAGTGAATTAAATTAAATTAAGTAATTAATTAAAAAAACATTAACTCAATCAACAGTGATGAAAAGTTTTATTTTCTTTCAATTTTGTTGATTTAACAGAATGTAGGCTTATAACAGAAACGGTCAAATAACTTGCTTTCATAATAATAATATTATTAAATAATATTGAATAACTCAGCTTACAAAAACTGGAATAATTTTGACCACATTTTACAAATAAATGTATAATTTATTTATTGGCTTAAAATTATATTGTAAAAGTCCTTTTCACTGTTTAAATAATTGAAAACAATAAATTTTAAATGATTGTAAATTCTAAACAACTTCTTAAAAAATAAATATATATACTGTATAATCCACATATATATGGAAGAGAAGAAGAACACTTTTATTTGTCATATATGCATATATAGTACAACACTCTTTCTTTACATATCCCAGCTTGTTTGGAAGCTGGGGTCAGAGAGCAGGGTCAGCCATTATATGCCCCCCCTGGAGCAGACAGGGTTAAGGGCCTTTCTCAAGGACCCAACAGTGGCTGCATGGCAGAGCTGGGATTCGATCCCAAAGCTCTACCCACTATGCTACCACTGTCCCGAACTGAACGCATAACGTTGTTGTTTGACGTACATGGTAACAGCGGTGTCTCATTTTGATTTGAAGTTTTGAAAACATGCAGAAGGTGGATTGGCTGCTCAGGCTCTTGGTGCCCTGATCAGGATGTATCCCTGACTTGCCCCCAGTGTTCCTGGATGGTGACCAATCAGGATGAAGCGTTAATTAAAAATGAATAGATAATAATAATAATAATATAACACACACATTCTGACATTATAGTGCAGCTTATAACAGGCGCAGTAATGAGATGTGGCTGGTAACAAGCGCACAGTGTAACAGCCCCACAAACAGGCTAAGCTAAACCAGACGAATTCTTTTGTTTATCTTTTCCGAACCACACACGTCTTATTTGGCAATGCAGAAGCAAAATCTGTAAGTAAACGATCCAGCAGGTTGTGTTCATGTCTGGTTCTCGGTGTCAGCTGTGCTATTTAAATGGATGTGAACTGGTTTGGTGGGTGTAGAGCTGGTTGTGGATGTCTCCCAGTGCGCTCTTTACCCACCTCACTGTTTTGTTGAAGCAGTAGGAACAAAAGCGGTGTCCGCACTGCGCCTGACACGGCCTCCGCAAAATCTTCTGGCAGATGTTACACAGATGCTTTTCCTCAAGCTTGTTGGCCAGGATTTTTCTCGGAAAGCCGGGCTTGTTGCCTTCCAGTGAAGACGGTGGAGAAGGATCTTGAGCAGCCATTATTCGCTCATGTGACCTGCCTACAGCGAGCAGAGAGAATGATCAGCTCAGTCTGCCTGTACACATCCATTACACACACATACAGTATTTAATCTTCTCATGATTCAACTCGTAGTCATCCTGCACTAGTTTGTCTAGGCATGGTATGTTTCTTTTCTTCAGGGGAACAAATATCAATAAAGAAAAAAAGAAATTAGCATTGCATTTACGAAATCCGCATTTACGTGCGTTATCTTATGCTTCGAAACACATCCCTATAAAGAATCTCTGAATATTTCCTGAAATGTGTCCTTAAATTCCTACCATATTACGTTCCAACAAACTATCGATAAATCCCGATCGTCCTAAATCCACCATCTCTCGTTTACATTTCACTAAAGTCATGAAACAGCGTTGTTTATTTCTACAATCCAGCTTTGTACATAAAGTGCGCGACAGATTATATCGATAGGGGGCGCCACACTCACACATATATACACACACACACACACACACACACACACACACACACACACACACACACACACACACACACACAGGGTTGATAATAACACTCCTAGCCCCTCCTCTTCCTAATACTGTATAAAAGTCCTTACAAAACAATCACACACCAGGAATGATTCTAAAATACAGTGGAGTCGACTCAGATAACTCGATAAACGATTCCAAAAGTAGCACTGTCATTTAGGGGCAATTCCAAACAGTCAGCCTGTCTTCTCCATGTTTTGGTAGATAGCAGGAAATTTATTTATTAGGATTTTAACGTCATGTTTTACACACTTTGGTTACATTCATGACAGAAATGGTAGTCACTCATTACACAAGATTATTGAGGTCTAATGTCAAACACTGTCATGGGCAATTTTGTATCTCCAATTCACCGGAATTGCCCAGGTGGCATATATATTATGATATGATATGATATTTCGCCAGCACACCAGAACTCATTGGTTCGAGGCTCGGTCTTGCCATCAGTCGACTGGGTGCCATCTGGCGGGCATAATTGGCAGTGCCTGCAGCAGATACTAATTGGCCACCTTATCTGCAGGGTGGGGACCGGACTATGTGTGGGTGGGTGTGATTGGCGAAAGAGACACCTGTGCAGAAAGCAGAGGCGAGAAGAGGAGGGCTGTACACGTGTCGGAAGAGGTGTGTACAGCGACATGCTCTCCTTGGATGAAATCTGGTATCTCTCAGCGGTGGAAGACAAAACTGAGTGCGCTAAATCGGGAGGAAAATCAGGAGAAAATGCTTAAAAAAAAAAGTAAAGAAAGGACCTGGACCGTTCCACCTGGGGATCGAACCCAGGACCTTCTTGGCGTGAGGTGACAGTGCTACCCACTAAGCCACATTTACTGCCCATTCCAAAAGTAGCTAGTAGCCAGGAATGATTCCAAAAACAGTGGAGTTGACTCAGATTCAAAGGTTTAGGTCGATAAACTATTCCAAAAGTAGCACTGTCATTTAGGGGCAATTTCAAACAGTCAGTTTGTTTTCTCCATGTTTTGGTAGATAGCAGGACATTTATTTACTAGGATTTTACCACATTTTACACACTTTGGTTACATTCATGACAGAAACGGTAGTTACTCGTTACACAAGATTAATCAAGTCTTCATCATGTCAAACACAGTCATGGGCAATTTTGTATCTATCTCCAATTCACCGGAGCTCCCGGGGGAAACCCACACAGACACGGGGAGAACATGCAAACTCCACACAGAAAGGACCCGGACCGTTCCACCTGGGTATCGAACCCAGGACCTTCTTGCCGTGAGGCAACAGTGCTACCCACCGAGCCACATTTACTGCCCATTCCAAAAGTAGCTAGTAGCCAGGAATGATTCCAAAAATAGTAGAGTCGATTCCGATTCAAAGTTTTAGGGACAATTCCAAACAGTCAGTCTATCTTCTCCATGTTTTGGTAAATGGCAGAAAATTTATTTATTAGGATTTTAACGTCATGTTTTACACCCTTTGGTTACATTCATGACAGAAATGGTAGTCACTCATTACACAAGATTCATCAAGTCTAATGTCAAACACAGTCATGGGCAATTTTGTATCTCCAATTCACAGGGGAGAACATGCAAACTCCACACAGAAAGGACCCTGACCGCTCCACCTGGGGATCAAACCCAGGACATTCTTGCTGTGAGCCACCGTGCTGCCCATTCCAAAAGTAGCACTGTCATTTAAGGGCAGTTTCAAACAGCCAGTCTATTTTCTCCATGTTTTGAAAGATGGGAGGAAATCAAAGTACCTGGAGATGCACACATGAATTTTTGAGTAGATGTTAGGTTAAATAAATACTCTTCTTTCATGCTGTAGGAAGGTTTTGGTCAACAAAAATGAAAAGAACAACAGGTGAAAGTAGGTTATATTATTTTTATATTAGCAATAAGATACTGATCCTTTTTGATGGCTGTGATATTTGTAAAGCAACCCCCTGCCTAAAAAAGTAACCTGTTTAACAAATACAAATACTTACATTTTCCTTTTAGCCAACAGTGTTTTGTTTACAACTGTGATTTGTTGTACTGTTACAAACTAAGAGGGTCTACTTTTATTTATCTTGCTAAGCTAAGTTACAGTTAGTATCCAGTCATAAATGGTTTTTGGTTGAAGAAAAACCCAACTACCAACATATTAACCATCATTCTTCTTCTAATATTATTATTATTATTATTATTATTATTATTATTATTATTATTATTAATATTGAGGAATCCTGATTGTCGTGTTCTTTTATGAAAGGAAAGACTAATCAAATTAACTTGGTAAAGAAATCGTTTTTATCTTACCTAGCAACCAAAGGATGTATTCTAAATAGCTCCACACTCCCTATTAAAGTGCACTACATAGACTATAAAAAAACTGCCGTTTACACCCTATGTAGTGCACTAACCCCTAGTCTCAAGACACAGCCCATATTAGCTGAGTGCCACAATATCCAAAAAGTTAACCTATTTCGATAGCCCAGAACCCTTATCACTGCTATCTTGTGTGAAGATGCCGCACACCAATATGTTTTTTGTTCTTTTTTGTTTGGGTTTTCTTTAGGTACTCTAGTCTTCTCCTAGTTTTCAGAAAACATACACGTTGGACATTGAGGCTACTCAAAAATCTGTGTGATGACCTGCGATGACCATTTCCCTGTCCCCAGCTACATTCTGCCTTAAAGCTAATACTTTTCTTAAAAAAAAAAAGCAATTACAATTTGTTCTCAAGTAGATAATCAGCTTGTTGTGTTCACTTTTTCCTCTGTCAGTCACCTTAAAGCCATTCTGTGAATAAGCATGATATACATACTAATTGACAAGTGTGGGGTTTGGAAGTAAACAAATCTCTGTACTCGTATCAATGTTTTATGTAGCTCATCTTACAATCAGTAAATTCTATACAGTGCACCAGGGATATAATCAGTAAATCATCTTTTTATTGTTTGTTGTTCAAATTTAGGCTTAATCCTGAAGATACTGTACATTTGTGTGCAACTCGAATCAATGGCTCGACTCCTGTGTTCCAACTCCTGGAATCAATGAGTCGACTCTTTTTGGAATCGACTCCCACCTCCAAATACAGCTGCTGTTCTCATTATTATTGCTAAATTTGTTATATTTTGTTTATTCATTGCATTATAATAAATATATTTTTTAAATAATCAGCCTATTTTGTTGACTATTAGTCAGTCACCTTTTAAAAGTCTTGTTTTTATTATTACGTTTCATACATGTATTTTGAAGTTTTGTGCCGACAGTGACAGGAAGTCTGCTGGTTGGGTTGCGCTGCTAACTCCGTCACAGAATCCAAAACTTAATCTTACTTTTGTTTAGTTGGTCAGCAGAGTGGTCTTATTTTTATTTAACATATTTACAGCATTGATGTGTTGTACTGTCACAAATTAAGAGGGTGTGTCTACATAGTTTTGTTACTCGTCTTGCTAAGCTAGGTTAGCGTTAGCTATATCTAGTTATAAATGGTTGCTGTTTGGAGAGGAAAACAAACCATCGCTACCATATGTAAAAAGTAATTATTTTTATATTATTATTGTATTGTTATTATTGTATTGCATTAACAACGGAATTGACTTTCGTATCTTTGCCCAGCAACCGAAGGTTGTATTCCAAATGGCTTCCAAATACCCTACCAAGGTGCACTACATAGACAATGATAATACCCACTTCTACTTCCCATGTAGTGCACTCCGGTTTTGACAAGAAGCAAATTGGGAATCGGTTTAGATCAGCTGAGTGCATCAGCAAAATCTGATAAGCCACCAGCAGCTCAACAAGTAAAACATGTCTAAAATTAATACTGTTGCTCTTTTACTCACAAGGTGAAGAAATCCAGCCTTACACCAGTGATCATCTACAAAACAAGGTAAATCCTTAATACACTTCTTTAAAGGATGCAAAAATGTAAAACCACTATCTCGATATAAATGTCTACCAGTAAAGGTTTTATATATCATTTCTACCTCATATAGCTTATTATATATAATAAAGCATGCTGGGTGAGAGATAGAGATTCCTAGTGGGACTTCTAATGAACATGACAAATTTGCAATTAAAGGCACTCCAGCTTTTTAAATAAAACCAGGTCTGTTAAAATAATCTGACACAGATTACAGTGGGCACCAAAAGTCTAAGTACTAGTAAAAATGCTTCTGTTTTCCACCTTTTTTCTGTTTTTCATCTTTACAATGGTGTTAATAAAATCCTATAATCAGGAAACAATTTGAGTGAAAAGTTAACTCTTTAAAATGTACACACATTTCAGATTTTCAAGCTTGCGTAAACAAGCTTGTGCAAAATATGATGATCCAAGCATGATTTATCCACATTTTAAAAAGCATCTTGTCATGTTATCAATTGATTCACTTTCTCTGGCTTCAAGTGCTCCCATAAATATTTATTAATTGAGATTCTTTATGCAAAAATAATGTACAAAGTAAATACAATCTGCTGCTTCCATTTCAGATGGAATCCAGAAAACGGAGCACTTCTGAGCCAGTAAATAATCAGGATATATTTTTAGACAAGCCTAATGCGTATGGTTTTTCCTATTTTTCTGCTGCAAGGCCTACATGCGTGCACACAAGCACAGTGAATGGAGGACAAAAAATACTGAATACAATAGCAGTGAAAGTGAAACTGACATACCAGTCTGTTTTAATTTGACTTTACTTGTGTTCACATGTTTGTGAATACAAGTGTAATAAAAACAAGGGATTGTTAACACTTCAAACAGCTTGTGGGTACATAAGTCACATATATTTAGATAGCAAACAGCACAATGGGGGTATGATCATGCTGACAACGCTCAATATTATTTATTCTAACTTGCAGAAGGTTTTGTGGTTCTTTATAGGCATTTATGATCAGATCAGTTCCACATGGAAGTTTCTCATATGTTTAAAATGTGTCATCTTGGATTTTAACTGCTTTTGTTATTATTCTTAGAGCAGAGATGATGGCAGAGGAAACCACCAAACTTTGCACCAATTGGTATATATTTATATTTCAGTTTCCTTTAAACCTATCTTCATCTACCCTTACCGTTCATGGTTTTCATGACGCCTTCTCTTTCCGCTCCACAGCCAACATGACATTCCAGAGGCCAACTTTACTACACATGAGATCCACTGTAGGCGGAATATCGCACTGTGTGATGTGTGCCAGGAGCCTGTTCCCCGCACCGAGCTGCTGCAACATAAGGAGCAGGAACATTCACAGGTATCAATACTACAACTGGTGCTATAAATGTTCCAAGCAGAAATGTATAAATATATCTAAAGACCTACTGTATGCATAATTTATTTGATTTTATTAGGATTTTAATGTCATGTTTTACACACTAGAGTAACATTCATGACAGAAACGGACGTTACTTATTACACAAGATTCATCAGTTCACAAGTTTAATGTCAAACGCAGTCATGGACAATTTTGTATCTCCAATTCACCTCACTTGCACGTCTTTGGATTGTGGGAGGAAACCGGAGCTCCTGGAAGAAAGAAAGCACCCGGGCCGCTCCATCTGGGAATTGAACCCAGGACCTGCTGTGAGGCAACAGTGCTACCCACCGAGCCACCTTGCTGCCTGCTATATGCATAATAAAGCAGTACTTAGGCATTTTTCATGTAATCACTGTTGCATCTGTCATGCTGGTCATTACCGTCATTGCCATTACTGACAAGTTTACCTCCCACTGGCTAGGCTGTGATATTTTACTTGATTTTTAGGTCATGCAAACCAAATGCTAACAATATTATTTTTTTCAGGAACAATGCAAATGTGGTTTGAAGATTGAAAAAAGGCTTATGCAGAACCATCAGGTATTGTTTTCTAGTCTTTGTCTGTCATGACTTCAGGGCATGCCTTTTCTTTCAGAACGGCTCTATTTATTGCACTTACTATTAATGTATGTTTGCAGAGCTCAGAATGCAGCCAGCGCCTGATTCCATGCCAATACTGCGATCTGGAGCTGGCCTTCTGTCAGGCCCGAGAGCATGAGGAGTACTGTGGCACGCGCACTGAGCCCTGTCCCATCTGCAAGTGCAACATCATGCTGAGGGAAAAAGTTATCCACCCGGCCCTGTGTGGGAACCTCACTCCTCCTCAGGAAAGGAGGACCGGTCCTCAGGTTCCTGGAGCTTGGTTTGAGACGCAGCCCATCCACAACCTGTTGAGGGCTCAGGAAAGGAGCAATAACAACAGCGGCCCTGGATTGACAGAGCGCAGAGGCCCACCAAGGCCACTAGAGAGCAGACTGCACAACAGCACCAGAGCAGTGGGACGTGGAGCCAGGAGAAACGATGCTCCAAGAAACAATGAGTTTGCTCGCTGTAAGTAAAGTTATGGCACATTCAGGCTTTTTTCTTGAAACTTTTATCTACACCCTGTTGGTGACGTTTTGTCCAATTAATTAAAGTACATGGTTTATTTTACTTTTGTTTAATTGTTTGTTTTTCTTTAGTACTGGATCAGGAGTCTGAACTGGAGACCAACAACAACAGCCTGCTGTGGCCACTAAACCGGCTGACAGACTCCGACTCCTCCGGTTTGGACTACCTACTGGCTCTGAGTCTGCAGAGCGATGGAGAGCCAGAGGAGCCAGAAGCTCTGCAGGGACTGTGGACAGACGTCTGGGACCAACGTTTAGGCAGAGCACCTGACACAAGCACCTTCATGTCCCAGATCTCCTCTGTCAATAACAACACTACTCATGGCAGTGCTGCTCCCACAAGTGCTAACACAGCCTCAGAGATTATGCTTCCCTGTGAGTTCTGTGAAGAGCTCTTTCCAGAAGAGGACCTCATTCTACACCAGGTTAGGGGCAAATGTTCAGTAATCTACTGCCGCCTTCAAATAATTGGATAAATAGATATCCTTACAGCTAGCAAGCTGAGCAAAACACCAAAAGTGTGTTGTTCACATAGTATAAGATCAGGTTCTGGAAGTAATCTGATTATTTAAGCAGTCGTCACGTCATGGTGTCATTTTGAGCATATTCATTTAGGCCATATCCTGATTATTTGTAGTTATTAGTCATTATTTGTATTATTTGTAGGGTTGCTAACCCTAACCCAAGTTAGCAGGTGTTTGACTGTGGGGTTTGGCACCTTTGCCATCAGAAATAAGTGTGTTATTCTTGTATGCCAAATGCAGCATCTAGTGTGTTTGACTTGGTACCATTCTTTTTTTTTTTTAAAGGAAGGATGACTTCTACCCTTGACAGGGTTTACTTTGTGCAGTTTTGGGGTGGTGTGTGTCCCACTTCGCATGCCATCTACAATTCTTTGGTTCCAGCTGGGAACAAATGTTCCCAGTTCGGAACCTGTTGATTTTTGATAAAAATGCAGCAAACAGTTCAACATTAGGTTCATTAACTGGAACAGAACCTGTTCTACAGTGGTTGAAAAGGTCTTTCAGTGAGCTACCAATGACCTGGTTGAGTGCTCAACAGATTGGCCAGTTTGGTCTGAGGGAGTTAAAGTAGGAGACACCTTGCTGCACATGTGAAGTCCTTTATTTATGTCATAGGAGGCATCTGTTAGCCAGTAACCCTTTATTGGGCTGCATGGATGTTAAGCAACAGGGGTCAACTGAGTGCACAGGGAATTTTATAAATCTAAATAGGGTCTGGCTTTCTTGTGGAAGGAGATTAATTTTGCCCTGGAGATGACCAGATAGCATACAGAATGACATCTACCTCCATCTCTGTTACAATCATGGCCTTTTGTAGTGTTATTAGCCTATTCTCAATACACTTACATGATGCTTTTAAACTGCTGCTGCTTGTTTGTTCTTTTCCCAGACGGGTTGCAGCCCAGCCTCTGCCATCGCCTCCTTCAGTAAACAGCCACCGTCGCTGCTCCCTGAAGATGCTTTCACAGAGGATGACATCATTATTCCCCGAACACCCAGCCCTTCCAATCTGCCTCACTCCGTCTCCCCACTCTCATACAGCCCACCTGCTAGCCCACTAGATGGTGATGTGCTCATTCCCTGCGAGTTCTGTGGAGTTGCTCTGGAGGAAAATGTTGTATTTCACCATCAGGTACCATGACTGTAGAGTAATTAGTCGAGCATTTTAGCATCAGACTGCATACTGGATTTCTTTTCAATAGTATGTGAGCTTTTGGGATTTGAATGTTACACTCTGTGCATTAGTGCCTTTCTGTATGTTAATGTTTAGGATAAGTGTGACCTCCGTCCTGCCAAGGCTTTCCAAACTGATGGAGGGTCACCATCTCCATGGAACTCGCTTCACCCTCCTAAAGAGAACTGTGGCCGGAGTCTTCCTGAGAGACAGAGGAGAGTTAAACACCAGGGTGAGACACTGTATATCCCCACCTAGCAACACCCATGTCCACTTTTTTATCTGTAGTATCGTTTCATGGACCCCTGTTCTGTGTACTTTATGCAGCTGATCCTGTTGACCAACTCCCCGTGCCATCTCTGCCTGGTTGGCAAAGCGACAAGACGGATTCTGATCCATGGAAATCTCCTGCCCTTATGTATCTTTCCTCCTCCGGAAAGAACACCAATGCAGAGCTGCAGGGGCGGAGCAAGGGTCAGCGGGGTAGAGACATGGAAAGCTGTTTCTCCCACACAGTTCCTTTTAGTGACGGCCACAAGGCCAGTGCTGCAGGGGCTTCTGGGTAAGAACATACCTGGTTAAATCTCAATTTTGTCTTGTCAGGAGGAGGTACTTGACTCCCGTGTTCTGTTTTTTTCATGACCGGCCTCTGTGCAGAGAGAGGGCAGAGGGTCGACACACCCGAAAAAATTCAGGGGGGGCAAAGGTATGTTCTCTTAAGTCTCTTCAGTGTTAATACTAGGGATGCAATTGTTGCCAATAACTGACAAGCTTATAGCATCCCATTAAAATGTAAAACACATGACTGAGTCTCATAGCACACACATGCTTTTTTGATTAAACAACAGTGTAATATAGCAAGATACAAACAAAGTAGATAGTCTTTAAAATGTAAATTTTACATGAAGCGATAGTGAACAATTCATTACAAGTGCTAAATAAACATGCCAATCAACAAACAGAGTTGCAGTTAGTATATACTTTTCCGTACAGCATTAGTGTAGTAATGATAAGCTTATCGATACTGGTGTATGATACAAAATATCCACATCATTTTTGTTAAATGAGAGGCACCCAGGTGGCACAGCGGAATATTTCGCTGGCACACCAATGCAGAGATTCTGAACTCCTTGGTTCGAAACTCGGCGTTGCCACCGGTCGGCTGGGCGCTATCTAGCAGGCATAATTGGCAGTGCCTGCAGCAGACACGTTTCTGCAGGATGACCGGACTATGTGGGTGGGGTCTTCAAACGCTGTGTAAGAACCCTGATCAGCAGATAGAGAGGCACCTGTGCAGGATGCATGGGTGAAAAAGGGTTCCGCTAAGGGCTGCACGTGAGTCGGAGGAGGCGTGCGCAGCAATATACCCACCTCAACTACAACCAGCAATTCCCCAGCAGCGGAAGACAAATTGACTACGTCTAAATTGGGAGAAAATGCATGAATAAAATAGAAAAAAAAAGTTGTTAAATAAAACAAAACCCAAATGATAAATTCTTACACACAGATTCACATGTGCAGAGTTTAACGTGCAGGGGCAGTTGCAGACTAGCGGTTAAGTTACTGGACTGGAAGGTACTGTCTGCAAGGTGCCGGCACATGCACACTAAGGGGGGTGGGGACAGGGTGGCCATGGTATAAGTCTGTTTCAGATTAACACACTCTATACAGATTGCAGCTTTGCTCTCAATTAGAATCAAGTGTCATCTATTAGAAAAATTGACTTTCTAAACCAACATTATTGATTTAACATTGAAACATTGAACTATATGTTGGTTACTGGTTAATCGTTAACATCCCTAGTTAATATGACTTTTATAATGATATACTATACGATTTTATAATGATGTGTTATTTCACATCCAGATTCCAAAGAAGCAGAACATTGAAAAGGAGGAGGAGGAGGAGGAGTAGAAGTGATCCAGGTGAATCCTCTTGGAGAAGGAATACCCCAAATCAGTTAATGTTGAAATGCAGTTTTTGTGTATGTCTGTGGGGCAAAGAGTGTGCATTTATGTCTCCAGTGTTAAAAATAACACATTCTTGGCTTCTTATTTACTTGCTTTTGTTGCACTACATTTTTTTCTCTTTTTTCTTGTACAATGTACAATATTTTTATACTTGTAGCTCTTTTAATATTTTATAATTAATCATGACTGAAAGGATGATCTAGCTTTATATTTCCTTCAACTCTATCAAAATACATTCTGTTCCTGATCCTTCTTACCATATATGAAACAACACTACATGATCAACTATGTAGAAACCCCTTTTAACTGCTGGATTTCTCAATTTTACCCATATGCATTGCTACCAGGCACTTAAAAATCAGGACCACTATAGAAAGTCATTGTTTATTCAGAAACGTCAGCCTTAAACGCAGGATTACACTCAGAAATGAGTGCCAATCAATCCCAGTGACAGGAGGCAAAATTTAAACCCAGATTCCTATTTGGCACCCAAACTTCTTATTGGCAACTTTCAAATTTGTAATATTCTACAACAACATTAGCCATTAAGCAAGACATTACAAAATGAGGCTGCCTAGTGCTGAAGTTCATAGCCCTATCCACAGTTGCAACACTGACTGGAGTGGGTAAAGCACAAGGTAGCAGTGAAAACACATTTCTGTTTGGCCAGTAGACCAGTACCATTTAGTGTACCTGGTGCCAGTTTGGTGTAGGTGGAGTAATAGTCTGTGGCTGATTTTAATGGGTATGCCAGGTGCTTAGGTGAAGGAAAAACCTATTGTTGTTGCAAATATTGACTAATTATGATGAATAATAATTCTAAAGAACTAAGTGTTTCCATTTTTGTAGCAATGAATACCCTTATTCACCTATCAGGCAAAAATAAATGGCTATCCAGGTATGGTTTGGGAGAACTTGACGGATTTGCACAGAACCCCTATCCATTAGGACACTAATGAATACGGCCTGGCTTGCAGTCGGTGTTGACCCCATTAGTGGACTTGTGGTAGAATTAAAGCAAATTATGCACCAAAATAAAATGGACAGCCCATGGCAGAAAAGTGGGACCAACTTTATATTAGTTAACATGGTTTGGAATGTTATTTTCTGGTGCTGGGCCTCCAGAAACCGTTTGTCATTAAATGTGTTGGGGTTTTAAAAGATCAATCCAAATTGAGGCTTGTGTAATCTTTTGATATTTGTTTTGAAATGCTTTATAATATTATTAAATATTCTCCATCCTAGTTTGTCTCCCATGTTTTTTTATGTTTCTTTACAAGCTGAGTGCATTCTTTGCTCTTAGGTGGTATCCACATGTTGAGTAAATAATTTGTAATTTCTACATATCAAGATTAGCTATAAGCGAACCACATTATGCTCAAGTTTATTCTAAGTGGACTCCCAACACCCCAACAAAGAGACTCAATGATTCACTGGGACCATCAAATGCTAAGCTGCAGGACAAATGTGAAAATAGTTTTTCTCCAACTCTAAACCATTAAAATGATGTTATGAACAGGTGGCATTAAATTGAAAACCGTAAAGCAGTTAAAATTAATTATTATAATCATCAACTGCACATTTGTTTTCCATTTTTTAACAGATCTACAGAGAGCCACAATCTGTTTTATTCAAGCACTATCCAGCCAATCAGAGCAATTGTTTACACACATGAAAAGAAATGATTGTCATTAAGGAGATGGAGAAGCAAAAATGGACAATTATTAAAAAAAAGCTAATACAGAAAATCAATCTGCCTAGTATGTTGAGAGATGATTATAAAAAGAATCTACATCATTATCAATACTCTTAAGATGAGAGCGTTAAAAATCAATGATACCACTATTTACAGTTGTAAAGGATATGTATGATATGTTCATTCACACTAACTCCTAGGATCAATTTTAAAAAGCTGATACACCTACTGGACAGTGTGGAGGTGAAAAAGAACAGTAAACCTAGATCAGTTCCAAACAGACACATCCTACTCTGCCTTAAAATAGGGAGCTATATGGCACCAAGACAATATGCTGCTTCATGCTGCCCAAAGTTACAGTTGAAAGGTTTTAGAGTAAGAAAAACACTCTGGTGCAACAGAACCCCTGAAGAACAAGCAAACATAGATGCTGGCCATCAACGTTTACCCTACACAGTATGATCTCTAAGGAAGTTAATGATTAATGATAAAAATAAAGGTTAAAGGTTTGTTTACTCCAGAATTAACAGCACAGCATCTATTCATCTATTCAGGTTTTGGAGGAGCTGGTTTCTGCTGGGTGAGTTTTTAAAATTAATTTTAAACACATAAGCCTTTCCAATAAATTCTAAATATAATTTGCATTACAGGTGAATCTAGAGATTCTGGGAGCCCCCAGTCAAAAAAGGGCACAAGGCTCTGACTGACTTAGACCAATATTTACTGACAGTTGTTGCTATTTTACAAATCTGCTAGTAACAGCAATCTGTACATACATTTCAACTTTTACCAATATTAGTTGTCAATGACTAATTTTAAGTCCTACACAACTGCATGGCTCATTTGTGTGGTAGCCTCTGTTTAGAAGATAACAACTAAATACATGAGAAACTTTACAAAAACTGAAAGAACAAAATGTGAGACGTAACAATAATGATTCAGCTATTAAACTGATATTTGCTAATTATTTGAAATCTGAAGCCACTGTAAAAACATCTAACAATCCTCAACCTAACACTTGTACAAATTACAAATGTTTTTTTTTCCTTTCTCAGTATGTTGTGAAGCTTGATGTTTTTCTTGCTTTATAGATGAAGTGCTATGGGTCGGAACGTCTTAGGTTTGTGGTTTTGCCTCTCTCTGGCATTCATTTCCACCTGCGTACATGGAGATCTGGAACCTCAGCCTGACACACAAGCTCTGAACAGGATGAACAGCGATTTTTCCTTCCGCCTGTACAAAAGTATTGCGTCTGGTGCTCGGTCTGAGAACGTATTTTTCTCTCCGCTGAGTGTCTCCATGGCACTGGCGGCACTCTCCCTAGGAGCGGGTGGTGAGACCCATCACCAGCTTCTCAGTGGCCTCGGATTGAACAGCTCTGTCTTTACCTGTGAGGAGATGCACCAGTCCTTCCTGGATCTCCTCAAAAACCTTAATCAAAACACAGAGGTCAATCTAGAGGTTGGCACTGCTGTCTATATCCATGAATCCTTTAAGCCTCATCCTGAATTTCTGCAGAAGATGAAGCGATTCTATCTTTCCGATGGTTTTTCTGTCGATTTTACCAAGACGACTGAAACTGCTGATCAGATGAATGCATATGTTAGTGAAAAGACACATGGAAAAATTAGCAACTTTATTAAAGACCTGGATCCACGTACCATCATGTATCTGCTCAGCTATATATATTTTAAAGGTAAGCTCAGATCACATGGTTTTATACTTCCTTATGGGCATACCACAGTTTTTTTTAAATGTTTCTTTTTTCCCTTAAGGTAAATGGGCCACCCAGTTTGACCCTAAGATGACTAAAAAGGATGTCTTCCATGTGGATGAGGAAACAAATGTTCCAGTTGAAATGATGTACATGAAGGATAAGTTTCAAGGCTACTATGATAGAGAACTTTCTGCTCACGCCTTGCGTCTGGACTACAAAGACTCGTTCTCCATGATATTGGTTCTCCCTGATAAAAACCTCACTGCTGTTGAGGAGGCTCTGAGTCTGCATCACATTACAAGGTGGAACACGTGGATGCAGAAACGGTAATTTGGATTATTTACTGTGCGTTTCATGCTAGGACATTTATCATTACATGGAGAGTTTTATGATGGACCATAAAACAGAACAATATAAACTTTGTGTCTTAATATTGTAGTTGTTTATCTATTCCTGTAATGTTCATGAACTAAAATGCAAATGCTTCTTTTTCTCCAGTGAATACAATATCTATGTCCCTAAGCTCTCCCTAAAAACATCATATTCTTTGAAGAATATTCTGATTGAAATGGGAATGAAGGATATGTTCACACCTAAAGCTAACTTAACTGGGATTTCCGATCAAAACTTGTTCATTTCTGAGGTAAGGAAACAACAACAAATAACAAATAACAAATAAGGTTTTAGGGTTAAAGTGAATGGATGTGGGAATAAGAATTTGAGAATCTCTCTTGTGAAAGTAGGTATTTGCAAGCATACAGGCAGGATCACTTGTACTGTATATCATTTCACATTTAAAAGTTGCTGAGCATATAACACTTTTGAGCAATTTGAGGCTGTGTCCCAAACTGCATTTTAGTTGATTGCTTTACCAGTATTGTAAAAAAAAAGTCAAGGACTCTGTTTTCACGATCTCCAGTCAAGAAAAAAGGGTACATCCTCATGAATTAATTTTAATCAGGGTTCAGAATTGTGTAACTCACTGACCTCCACAAACAAACAACTAACTCCAGGAGAATAAAATCTAAAAATGTACAAGTGATTATAATTTGTAGCCATATTGTCCCCAAAAGTAAACCAACATTCAAAAACCAGGTTGGAAAGCAGGTACACCTTTCCTACTTCAAATATCATTAAAAATATTTAGCAGCTAGCTGTTACCAATCAGATGCTCTAGATTACATCTTTATCAACTTGATGTTCTGGATCAGTGTGTCTGCATCATGCCAAGAAGGAAGGAAACCAGCCATGACCTCAATTTCTGAATGGTCATCACTTAAAAAACACCAAAAGCTACATCATGTGACCTATAGCACATTAAATGTTTATTTACAATTTAAAAAAGCTTGAAGTGCTAAAAGGCGCTTGTGTGGAACAGCGGAAAAACATGCTAGCCCACCACTGCTAAGTTCTAGAGCCCGAGGATCAGCTCTGCTATAGTTTTGGTGTTTCAGGTTTTAATGGCTTTAACATAGAACATGGTTTAAACCCTACAGCCTAGTGCACTACACACTATAGATATACACTTCAACAAAGTATGCACTTGAGAGTGCACCAAGAGTCATTGAAGATTTAGTAATCTTCAGTGTACTCCAGTTTCCTTTGAGAAATATGTAGAAGGTGGATTGGCTGCTCTAAATTTGACCCTTTGTGTGAGTGTGATATGCCTTGATGTACTGACTCTCTGTCTAGTGTATTACTGCCTTGCGCCCAGTTATTCTGCGTAGAACCAGACCCACCATGATCCTGGTCCGGATAAATGAAAATATTAACATTAACATTTTATTTTTTTCTTATTCTCAGGCTGTGCATGAAGCCACTCTAGACGTGGATGAAGCTGGAGCCACTGCAGCAGCTGTGACTGGAATAAGCTTCATGCCTTTGTCTTTTCACTTTACTGAAACACTCAAATTTAATCGACCGTTCATCATCTTCATTACTGACCAGATAACTAAGAACATTCTTTTCATGGGAAAAATTGTGAATCCAGAATATTCTGCAGCATAATTATCAAATGTCTGTTTACAAATATACAGTGCATCTCAGATTATAAAAGACTTTTAATTGATCAGTTTTTGAGTCTTTCAGTTTTTTTGGCTAGACAAGACGTAATCATGAAAATGTAATTGTCCCATTTCTCTTCTATTTCTTATTAATCACTCTAAATTATTCCAGGTAATGAAACAATTACACAAAAGGAAATTTTGTTTAAAAAACCCAAAACTAAGACAATTTCATTTATTGGGAAACAATTCTATAAAACCTTTATCACCCTTATGAGAAAGTAATTGGGCCTGCAACTACTGTACCAATAACTAAGATGACTGCACTTAAAAGAGTTTTATAATTTGATATTAGTCATTTATAATTTAAATTGTAGCAGAACTGCATTTAATCAACCAGCCATCTCGTTTCAGGTTTTACCACAGCATCTTTATTAGGTTCAAGTTTAAACTTTATTGTCAAGTATTGTCACTAAGTGGTAGGGGTAGACTACTGATCAGAAGGCTGTTGTGATCAGAAACTTGTTGCTACCAAGTTGCAGCTGAGCAATACCCTTAACCCCCAATTGCTTGCATTGTATGTTGGTTTGGATAAAAGCACCTACTAAGTGCTTTAAATGTGCTTAGTGGCTGTGTAGCCCCTGTGTAGCCTTTTGTTTAAGCTGTTGTTGCTCATAGACATTTTCAGTGCAGTCACAGAAAAGAAAACCCCAAAACAATGTATGCCATGACATACATCTTCTCAAAAATGTAAGCAAAATTTGATTTTAACTGTACCTTAGGCATTGTAGTTTGTCTATTAGAATGTTAAATGTCAAAGTTTATATTAATAACAAATGAAAATGTAACAACAGTTTGATATCATATAAATATTTATTTCTTACTCTTTACATATTCTATTTTTACATGCATGATAAACAATCTCATAGGTGAAAAAGAGTTCAGTACATTTTCAAGACCAACATATAGAGCAATGTGGGGGAAGTTTGTTACGTATTGTACCTTTCCGTACTGTACATCACCCCAATCACAGGACTGAGAAAAAATGTAGGTTGTAGTTTTCAGTAGCTCTGTGTTTGTGTGTGTCTACACTTATGTTTATCTAGCCAGGACCATCAAACTAAATAAAAAGAAAAAAATAACTAACAAAAGAATACATCATTAAAAAAAATGACTGAGAACACTGTAATGGCCTTGAACAAGTTCATGTCATGTCCATGTGACCTGTTTAAAAAGACTTCTTTCAAGACAAGGCAAATCCTTCTTCCTTTACTGCTTCATTACATTCTATGTCAAGTCAAGACGCCATTTTAATACAAACCCACTGTCCATTGGGTGGGTAGGACTTAAAGGAGATGCTACTGTTGACAGTTTTCCTGAGTAACAGCAGCAAAGAGCAAATACTTTAAACCAAGAACATTACATCGCCAGGCGCAATGCAAGATCTAGCGCAGAGATGAAAGAACCCTTACAGATATAGCAAACTGAGCAGGCAGGCCTTTTCTATACACAGCTGCACTTATATACACAACAGGTCACATCACAAATTTTAAGGACGAGCGTCGTTCTTCTCACATTTATCTCAATTTGCACAGATGCTGTGTTCAGTCACATTTGCCTGGACCACACTTGAGTGGGAAACGCGTGTAAGTTTGTCTAAGCGACGCATCAATGCATACGGACTCTCTTCATCATTCCACAGTTTCGGCTCATGCATAGTAGGACCATACAGACTATACAAAGGCTACATTATATAATTTATTCATAAGTGCACAATTCTGAAAATAGTAAAACCACAGCTGGCGTTTTAAAAAAATACCATCACAGACTCTACTTTGGTAGAAAGAAACGTTGTGACTTAAGCAAATTATATCAGATCACATGTACTGTGACTGGACAGTCTGTTGTATTTTTACAGTGTAGCTCAGAAGCGTCCAGTATTGAATGGTTTGATATGTAAAAGCATCAAGTTCTATGCATGAAATCAGTTTCCATTGCACAGTATTCACAACATCATACAAATAAAAGGCAGATTGGATGGCTAAGTGGTGACCTGGTATTGATCTGGGAGAATTCGCATTAAAAATCTCTAACTTTTAATAAAAGGTTGGCTATTGTCCTTCTTACACTATTAAACTACAGTCTAACAGAGTCACATGATCTCAAAAACATGACAGCAAGCTATTTTGACATATTTTTCCCTTTTAACCCAGATGTTCAACATCCTCAGGAGTATATTCTATAACACAAGTAAAACAGTGTCTCAGACAGGGATGTATTCATGTATTCATCCAGCTCTGATACAGCGGTTTGAATAAAAGTTATAAAACTTACAACAGCCCTGCTTTCCTTTGTGTTATTTTAGTACTTTCCATATTGTAAAGATGCAGTGCTGTTTGTATTAAGATCTATAGATGGAAAATCAACAATTACTTATGCTTCTCTATATATAAAAGAACTCATTTTCAGATCAGCTGATATTTAGGTTGAGAATCATTGCACAATGGCCTTATTACACTTTCTGTATGAGCCTGTTTAAAAAATATTATATATTCATGATTCAAGACCAATTCATCCACTAACATGAACATGTCTTTGTGCAGAACTTTAAACACCCCTGGTTAAATTCCATGTTTTTGTTATTGTATTAATTTGAAGTTCTAATTCTTTAAAAGGAACAAACATGCCTATAAATAAAAAAATATATTTAATGCACCATTACTTTGGCACATGCCACATTTATGCTTATGTTTCCAGTGTTTTAAATATGTTTCCTGTGAAGTATGAGTTAACTTATTTTCACTTAGAAAATCAATACAGGATGGAATTTGACCAGAGATGTGCACACTTGCACAAGATTTAATTTCCTTCTAATTTCCTTCGGGATCAATAAAGTATCTATCTATCTATCTATCTATCTATCTATCTATCTATCTATCTATCTATCTATCTATCTATCTATCTATCTATCTATCTATCTATCTATCTATCTATCTATCTATCTATCTATCTATCTATCTATCTATCTATCTATCTATCTATCTATCTATCTATCTATCTAAGACCGTACAAACCTAAAGAGGCAACTGATTTAGAAAATTAACCTCAACCCCCATATTAAAATGTGGCTAAATATTACAAAAATAAACTACTACAATATATCAAGTGATCAGCCATAACATTAAAACCACCACCACCATGTCAGTGTCACTGCAGTGCTGAGAATGATCCACCACCCAAATGATACCTACTCTGTGGTGGTCCTGACCATTGAAGAACAGAATAAAAGGGGGCTAACAAAGCATGCAGAGAAACAAATGGACTACAGTCAGTAATTGTAGAACTATAAAGTGCTTCTATATGGTAAGTGGAGCTGATAAAATGGACAGTGAAAGTAGAAACAAGGAGGTGGTTTTAATGTTATGACTGATCGGTGAACTAACAATATTATTATTATTATCTTACTAGCTGCAGAGAGCTGGTTTATAGTTTTTACTGTAGACTTTTATACCAAACTTAATTATAAAGTAAAGTTCTTAATACAGTTTTACATTTTAAGGTTAATGTTTGTACTAAAGGGAATATGATTAAACATATCTTACCATGTCATTGCCCACTTTATAGTCAGTAAAAGCCCATTAAACTGGTAAAACCAGGGGCCTGTATTGAGTCTAATTTTCTAAACAAGGTCTAAATATTGAAACATTCACTTTATAATCTAGTAAAAATAAATATCAGCCAGTTTGGTTTAGTATTATTACCACTGTTCATCTTCAGCGTTTGAAAACATGCGCCATGTTCGACTGAGCACCCAAATAACTGAGGTGAAGTAATGGCGGCAGATTTCAGATTTTAAACTATCACGTTACTCCTATAAAAGCTCCTTTATGCTAGTAATCTAGTGGAGAAAAGCAGCAGTATGGGCAAATTAAAAACTTTAAAAATCCTTATATGTTTAAAGGGAATTTTTTGTTTTAGAGTAAATTAAGGCAAATGCGATATTGGGAGATAAAACGCCAATATTTAGGGAATAAATCTGATTCTGACAAATTCTAACTGTGTATATACTTCTGCCAAAATGGCGTTAATAGACACATGTCATAAAATAGTACTTGTTTAGGAAATAAACCATAATTCTAACCCTGTCACCATGTCTTACACTCACTCACTTTAATACACATAGAAGAGAATTAGTGTGGATCAATTCATCTGATTTATTTTTACCCCGTGATAAGACATTAGCAATATGTCCTGCATCTATGCCTTTTATACAAACCTGCTGTACTTAAGACATACATCATTCCAAAAAAACTGATTACTTTTTTTAAGTACACCTAAATTTATTTATCTACCAGAGCCACAACTTTAAATGCCCACCTTTACCTTATTTATAGACAAAGGGGGAAGTTAAGGACTTTGGCTGCAGCAAATCAATGATTCAATACCTGTTATCATAATAAATGACTAAATTAAACAAGCTTTTTCAAACATGTACATCAGACACAAAAAAGCATTTTGATCCTGCATCAAAATCTATTTCACTGGGTGATTTTACTGAGGGGGGCATAATGCCACTTTAAACATTATAGAGGGCACGTTTTAGCATTAAGGTCTTTTAGCCCAGGCAACAATGTGTTTTGGGGGTTGTAAATTGTGTTTAACTTCCGGTAAAATCTACTAAAATCCTGGTCTGACTTTCAGTAACATCTACTAAAATTCCAGCTTTAAACCAAGCTAATCCAGAAGACACCTTACATATGGTCCCACAGCCAGTGCCATAAACTACCCAGTGCTTGTCCTTTGAGCTTAGAGGGCACAAGTAAAGCATGAGCGTGCAAAGTTAAAGCCTTTTTTTTTGCTAAAGGAAGCTTGCAGTAAAGCATCCTGGAGGTTTGGTCTGAATGTAGAGACATCAGACACAATCAGATACAAAAATCTTAATTTCATTATATGACAGAGCTGTGAGGAAAACGAGAGCTGCCATGCACTCCCTGTTTATACTGATGCGTGCATATACTGTAAAGATCATGGTATGCTGGCTACTATTGAAGCCTATGCCAGGCTGACAAAACAAGAAATAATGACTGGTATTATCTACTGAACAAAAAAAACAAAAGATAAATAAACAAAGATAATGCATATTTAAAATAAATTGTTGCCAGTGTATCATTGATTAAAGGTAATCTGAGACTAAACAGAACTGCTCAGTCCATGGGAGATGGAGCAATCTATCGTGCAGAACTGTGTGTACAGTACATGTCTTTAATTGTTTGCAGGAGCCAAAGAGTCTTTGTCCACTGCATAAAAAACAGAACTGTTTTAAGACAGGCACAAACAAGACCTAATGTTATTTGGTGGTATGGCCATCCAGCTGATTGGTTAGGTATAGCATGTCACAGATAAAACTGGCACCTGGGTACTTTGTGTAACCTTTGTCCAAAAGCGACACTCATTTCTTTTTCAGTACTATTTTTAGTACTTAATAAGTTAATAGTGCCATTATAGTCATCACCTTTACAGTCATTACAGTTATAAATGTCTCTCTGCTTAATAAAAATAGCTAAAACTAAAACCCCAAGTACCACTAGCTCCTGTTTGGACTGGTTCTTGTTTTTGTGCAGTGGAAATGTATCCTATGTGTGCTCACACTGTGTATATTTAACAGCAGATTATATTCAGGAGATATGTTAGTTTTACAGGGTTGCTTCCAGTTTGAAGAGACAATGTGTAACATAAGTCAGTAAATAAATACTGGATAATAAAAAAAAAATGGAGAAACGACAGGAGGAGAGAAGACAGAAGCTCAGAACTGTTCAACACCGGACTTGCCCTTAATTGATTAAGTAAAATTCAATCCAATGCAGTCATTCTCTTCTCCATCCTCCTTTCATTCCCGGCCGCCGTCCTCTGCATGGTGACGTCATCTTTAGAAACATTAACTCGAGTGGGATTTGATTTGGGTGGTATGCACGTATTTTCCATGTGATTATATGGCAGTCCAATTTCAGTTGTAGCTCTTTTGCAGGTCGAGATGAAGATGAAGGGTGGAGTCGTCAAACAGAGGATTCTTCACCTCCATCTCACCAGTCTATAAAAAGAAAGTGAAATGTCAGCAACAAACCACTGATACACCAGATTACACTGTAGGTGACAAATAATACTCTTGATCGCACCAGCAGGGAGTCGCCCTGTGTTAGTCCATGCTGGGTGAGATCTATATATACACACACAGAACTAACACAGGAATGCTGCTTACCGGAGCGAGTCCGGGACATTCATAAACGGTGAAGTCTCCATCCTCGTTCTCCTCATCTGAGGTAGCTCCTGATTCAGGGATTTGTGGTTCATCTCTTTGTCTAACAATAAAAATTGGTCAGCATAAATAATCATATTTAAAAATAATAACAAAAACTTCAATCATAAGTAAATCTTAATCACAAGTAAGCTTGTGCAATATGATGCTTTATTTCATGTCCACTAAAAATTCTTGCTTCTGATTGGCTGGCAGGTGTGAATTATTTCTTTATGACTGAACAGCTTTAAGGTAGATCCAGTCAAAACTGTAACCACAGTTGTAAACTTTATTTCCTTAGTTTTGTGTCCTATAAGACTAACAATATTTGAATTAAATTAAATCAATTAAAGCTGTTGAATAATTAAAGTGATCATTATGAGGATGTTTATCTATTTATAGGCTACTGTGTGTGGAAATTAAATGCTACCTGATTTATACATCAATTATAGTAACCACAATGTAAAAGCTGGTAAAGGTAAGTAACTTAAATGCTTCTGAAACAAATGTACAAATTGCTTATTTAACGTTGGCAAGTGGCATCATGATTTCCTCTGCCGAAATAATCGAATGCAAGTGCCAACCACTTCTGCAATACTTAAAATGCCAATTTGTGGAACTTGTGCTGTCCAGCTGGCTAATGCGCTGGCCCACCACAACTGGGACCTGGGCTTTGGCATTCTACAGACACAACTGGTCATGTTTGTCTGTAGGCAGGTTGTATGGTATTTTTCAAAGTAAATATTGCAATCAGAAAAAAATCTATATTTCACCAGCCTACAAAACATCACAATTTCCCTTCGGGGATTAATAAAGTACTCAATCAATCAATCATACATAGGGAATCAGTATGCTGGAAGAGTTTGTTGATAATACACTGTAGGGTCAAAAACATGAGGACAACCCTTGCAATTAGTCCGGCTTTTTCTGTTGGCCATTGGCCATTTCAACAAAAACATTTCGTAATTTCCTAAAACAAAACCTAGTTTTTAGGTGTCCACATACTTTCGGCCCTGTACTGTATAGAAAAGGCAAGAAAAAGCTGCTGATGTTGTAGTGCTGCCTGTAGATTTACTCACTTTAATGACAACATCTGCTGCTTCTGATGCTGATAATGGTACATCTGTGCACTCTGAGCCAGATTCTTATCTCCACACTGAAACAGACAAAGCAGTGTGAACATGATGAGTGTGTTTACATAAACATTAACAATCAGATTCAGTAATCACTAATCTGAGTATTTATACTGTATCCTGCCAAGATCTGCGTTTGATGGGGTACCCGAGTGAATTTCTATAGGCAGCTGCGTCACTTGATAAGATCGATCTGTCAGTGGTTGTCCAAGAGTACCACAACCATAAACTGGGATCCTAAACTGTAACCCACTTTGATGGGTGCCAATAAAAGCTATTCGCAAGGCTCTGTGGAAGGAGTCGAGCCCATCCTCCTGGGACATTGTTTGTCGCCACTACCATCAAAGAACAAATTAACTTGGGGGCCAACTATAAACTAGGTATTCACGCTGGCATATTTTGTTGCCTTTGATGGACAAGCAGGAGTACATAAGGGCCTGCCACCCTGCGGGACTACTGCACCTGCTGCCCATCCCATTTTGCCCTCAGATACACTTGTCCCCAACTGGCTACTCAGAATTGCCCCTAGCCGTGGTGGAGAGAGTAAATGTAAGTGTGTGTTTCTCTGTATTCCTGACCTGCATCCAGCAGTTCCAGGTAAAAAAGAAACAGCAACACTGACCAAAATGTGTGGCTAGTCGAATTGAATAAATGAGTATGTGTATGTATGTGTATATACGTTAGTCACTTACAGATGCACTGTCATAGGGGTGAGGGCTTATCCCCCCGAAGGCTGGGTAGTCCACTTTCTGGGCCAGGCGAGTTCCTCTCTGCATCCTGTCACAGGAAATGCAAGACGATCAGCTCAGATCAGTTACATTTGTTCAATTACGTTTCCAGCTGATCTAATCAGTCATGCTTGTGCTCAGACAAATGGCTTTTTGATTTTAGTTTTGACACTAATTATGTTTGTGTGTGTTAATGAGGCAGAGCAAATGCTGGAGGACAGATTTGAGATATGCAGAATACAAAATAAAGACATTGTTCAAATCCACATAAAATGGAACATAAAATCGGATAACAGATGACCACTGAACAAAAAAGTAAGAATACTACATCTAATTTTGGTACTGTCACAGTAAATACTGTTGAAATATTGTAATTAAATGTCTATAAGCAAACATACATTGCACATTGTATTTTTATGTTTTTTTTTATGTAATTGCACAATTTATTGTTATTTGTTTATGATCATAATGCAGAAACGTGCTTCCTGTAGAGGACATGTTCACTTATTTTGAATTACAACAAATCATAATACCGAAAATACTGGGCATAAATACGCAAGTATGTCCTCTAATACGATGGTTTGGCATGGAGTGGTCAAGGGCAGTGTGTTGGACCAAAGTCTTACCTCACCCAGCAGACTCCAGACAGGACCAAAGCCATTGAAGCAACCATGAGACACACTCCTGCTGTAACTACAGAGGAAAATACAGAGATCAAAATAAGCTGTTGACTTGATTTTATGTAAGCTATGATAAACTGATAAACATCTGTATCATACACATTTTATCATATCTGTTATCTGTTAACATATTGTGAATCAGATGCTTTCATTTCATTCTGATCAAATGATCTTAGACTTACTATCCAATTATTCATTCATAAAGCATCCCGAAGAAGACATACCGAGATAAGAGTGGTCCTCTGATGGGTAGGGTATTATGAGGGGGGTGTTTTGCACTGCTAATATCAGAGGGCTGGCGGTGCTGGGACTGGCACTGTTGGCACTGGAGCTGGTGGTAGGAAATGATGTCGTAAGAGTGTGTGTTATAGGCTGTGTTACAGGTTCATGGCTGGGAGAAGCTTCAGCTATGTGGTGAGTCCTCGATCGAGACGAGTTCTCCTTCATATGAGGAGCAGCCTGAGATGGTCCTGAGAAGCCAAACAAAGATGTTATAACAACTAAAACAACTCATTTGATTTCTTTACGCTCCAGTTATTAAAACAAGATATCTAGAGTACAATAATACAGCACATCAGTTATTATTCATTTAGGCGGAGTTTGTTTCTGTGGTGCCTTAGAACTAGTTGAAGTAGAGTAAGTGTGTGTCGAGGTGTGTTGTGTGCTGTGTTACCTGTGTGTTTCATCTCAGATTCTCTGTGTTTGGTGATGATGGAGGAGAGGAAGTCGATTTCTTCGTCCAGCTCGGGCCGCATATCCACTTCTTCTGTATATCAGAAAAACAGGATTTTTATGACTTTGGGTAGCTGCTATACTAATATGTGCCATAAACAAATAGCTTTAATATTACCCACAGTCTTTGTCATGTAATCTTCTACTTATAAATATTAAATATTGAGAAATCCATCTTCCATTGAAATATTATAATAAAATACATATACACTATATGGCTAAAAGTATTCAGACACTTGACCATGAGCTTGTTGGACATCCTATTTCAAAAACAAATGGTATTAAAATAGAGAGACATTTATGTGATGTTTTCAGCTATAACAACAGCCACTATTTTGAGAAGGCTTCTCCCTACACTTTGCAGTATGTCTGTAGGAATTTGTGCCCATATAATCAAAAAAACTTATGAATGACTGGGCACTAATGTTGGTCAAGAAAGCCTCAATGGATGTTTCAGTTCATTCCAACTTCAGTTCATTTAGTGAGGCTGAGGTCAGGACTCTGTATAGGTCACTGGACTTTCCTTCCTCAAGGTCTTTATAGAACTTGCTTTGTGCACAAAGGTACAGTCAGGCTGGAACATGACAGGGCCTTCCCTAAACTGTTGCTGCAAAGTTGGATGCATATCATTTCCTTTATATAATCGATTTATTACACATGGTAGCAATTGTTGTGGCTGAAACACATGAAGCACAAAATTGTTCCGATATTTTTGTCCATTTAATGTATTTTAACTTAATTTTTAAAACAAACGTGTCTGACTAATTTCAACTCCAATATAATATTTTACACACAATAAGGTGTTTAAGAGCTATTAAGCCATCATGCAGTTTTATCAAGAAGAAGTTATGTCTTTCAAACATTGTCACAGAAAAAAAACTGTTGTTCCAGGTCTCTTTATATAGTGTTTACATATTGAATCTGTAGTAAACATTAATTACCCAGCTTTAAATTTAAATATGCCCCCTTCTACTGATCAGAAAGAGGAATTAACTGAAGGAATTGAGAGAAACAAAGCATTCTTTTATCATTTTATAATGTAATATACGTGCATTTGTGGGAATTTTGCATTGTGCGTATGCTGCAGCATGTATGAACGGCTGCTGTTTACTGGTGTGTGTGGGTGGATGGGTCAGCAGGCAATCCTGCAATGCCGCTCTGCCTACGTGCGTGCGGGAATCAAAGGGAGGAGCCTCATCAAAGTCATGAATGAAGCCCATCACTATGGTAACCGCTGGACAAGGGAAAATATACACCCAAATGAGGGAGCAAGTGGATCCAAGAATTTGGAACACAGCCAGGGGCTGAGAGATTGCTGTCTATCTTAGTGCTTGCTGGAATATTCCATGCACCAACCTGAGCACTGTTTCGAACTATGTGAGCCTAATTTATCTAATGGTTAATGTAAACATGAAAAAAACTGTATGATTTGGACAATATATTGGCATTTGGGTGTCACAAAGGTCTAATGCACTACCTCAGCATGGCAGAGCCCTGAGTTTGAGTGTCTGTGATGTCCCCAACCTGGATGGAGCCTTAACACACACAAAAGCTCATATGTCAGAGGCACTGGCACAAGTGGAAAAGGAAAACATGTTGTCCATAAATATATTCTGTTGGCCAGTGGAAAAATACGTCCAGTGACGTCATTAAGGTGTCGGAGGTGGTGTGTGTGTGTGTGTGTGTGTGTGTGTTAAACTGCATCCTTCTTTAGCCAGCGAAGAAATCGTTCAAGCAGCCGGGGCTGACGAGTGGAAAAGGGGAATTGGATGTATTTTTTAAATTAGACATGCAAAATTAAAGGAAACATTTTACACATTCTCATTATTACCCAAAACTTCTAAACCCATTTAATAACTACTATATTTATGGATTTTAGCAGATGCTTTTATCCAAAGCAACATACGGCTCTGGTAGAAGAGCCGAGATTCAAATCAGGGGGTTCAGAATCCCAGCGCTGGTGTGCTAGCGGAATATCCCGCTGTGCCACCTGGGCTTCATAAAATCTTTTTAAAATGATGAAATTCAATAAATACCTTCTTCAGCTGTGTGAATTGAAAAAGAAAACAGAAACTAAGTGTACAACTTTATTTTCTTCACTATATTTAATAATAGTTCCTGTAATAAATGAAAGACCTAATAAAATCCTAAAACAGCTTGACTTAAAGTGAAAGCACCTTCACTGAGAGAATGCAGGGGTGGAGACGGAAGGGCTGCTGCAGGCTTTATTAGCTCTGCCTGTTGATCTGTATTGATCACATGTCTGCACTGGAGCTATAATTCACAGGCCCATGACCTGATGTATAATGAAAAAAAGAGCGCCGCGGTTTGAAGCCGGTTGAGTTTGATAAAGAGAGCGGGCACTTTGCGATTCGTGATTTCCCTCTGTGAATTTCTTGCCACTGCAGCATAGAGGGATGTTTGATTTATTCTCCCTCTGTGCTCGCCTGTTGCGTGCGCAGCGCTGCGTGGGTGAGAGGAGGAGGAAGAAACGATGCGAGATGAGGAAGACTGAGGAAAAGAAAATGAAGTGCTTGAAGGAGAAATATAAAGAAATATGGATAATATTTAGCAATATTACACAGCTATGCACGTGAGTGGTTGCTTATTAGTGGGATTCTGTACTGATGCCATCAAAAATTTAGAGAGGGAATTACAGACACCAGAACTATCGCCCACAATCGTTGCCCTGACTGGAACATACTGTACGTCTTTCCCAAAATTGCTCTCCAAAATCGCTATTACGCAGCTAAATTACTCCTGATTCTACTATGTACTTCAGATATTACTGTTACGGAGGTTATTTTCCTCTGCTGAGGTTAAAGATGATACGCAGAGACAGGATTTTATCCACAGGAAACGTGAATCACTTTCCTGAGTCAGATTTAAAAGCATGTGGTTGTAATAATTGCAGTAATGATCAGACATGACTGTGACATGGCTCATGAGGAGGAGGAGGAGGATGATGAAGAGAATGATGATGAAGACAGTGGATACCCCAGGGTCCATATGTTTTTGTTCTGGAATTGACAGAACGTAAAACATCTACAAGATTAAATACAAATCTTTTAGGTAAATGATACTTACTGATGTGGTTTCGTCTCCTGACCACGCATTTTCCTCTCTTGTTTTCGATGAGTAGTGCCAGGCAGGGGCCACAGTGGGATGAGCCAGGCTGGCAAAAATGACGGCCTTCGCGGGCACAGTCCAGGCTGTGTGGGCACTGTCCCACTGCTAAAACAACACATACAGATCATAATTAATAGAGCTCTTGGCTGCCAGACGAGAAATCAAATATCTGATGATTACAGGGCTCAGATGAACAATAAATCAATAAATCTTGGTACCTTAGGTAAGCAAAGATTCTGTAGTCTGTATACTACGCAATAAAAAGACAAGAAAAATCTATCAAGTTTATTGAGCAGCTGTAGCTACATTGTGATGTAATAAACTACAAATCTCCCCACAGGTACAGTCCGACAGCAGTAAGCTTTGACGGTATCCTTTTATGACAGTACATGGCCTTTACAAACATGTTTAATTGTATGTTACCACAATTTTTCACCACACAAAGCTCTACTTAAGTCTGTATTCACCATTCACACATGAGGACAACTAAGAGTAGTCAGTCAGACATACTGGAACAGGAAGAAAATCTCATACAGACCATCACTGGAGGGAAAGTCTTAACCCCCCAACCCTTCTCATACTAATACATACATTAAAACCACCTGCCCGATATTGTGCAGGCCCCCCTTGTGCCACACAAACGTTTCTGACCTGTCAAGACTCCACAAGATCTTTAAAGGTGCTAGAACCTTTAATATAATTACTGTTTACTATTTAAAGTATAAACAAGCTTATGTTAAACTTTTTTCCCTAATATGAAACAATTAAACAATAATGCAAAAGTATGTGGACACTTATTGTACACCCCAAACCTTTGCAAAACCATGAGTACATATGAGAATATAGAATTGAGCCCTCACCCCTCTGTAGTTTAACAGCTTTCCACATGATTTCACAGTATGTCTGTGGAAATGTGTGCCCATTTAACATGAAAACGAGTTTAAAGGCCTGATTCAAAATTGTCGTCCAATTAAACCCAAGTGTGTTCAGCAGGGTTGAGATCATTGCATTGGAGTTCCATCATACTACACTCATCAAACCATGCCATCATGGTGCACACACAATCATGCTGGAAAGTACATTTTCATAGTGTTGCAACAAAGTTAAAACATATAATGTGTTTATTATGATTTATTTATTACACCTGTAAGCAATAGCAGCACACTGGAAATAGTTGAAAGTGGCCAAAACAGGCTGCTCAGGTGGCGCAGCGGTAAAAACACACGCTGACACCAGAGCTGGGATCTCGAATACATCGTATCCAGTCTCAGCTCTGCCTGCCGTCTGGGCTGAGCAGCCACAAGAACAACAATTGGCCTGTTGTTCATATAGAGGTGGGGCATTAAGCCGGATAGGGAATCTCTCATAACTAATGCAATTCCGACCTCTGCTGGCTGATTGATGGCGCCTGCACAGGGGCGGGGAAGGAGTGCGGTGATCAGGGTGTGTCTCTCCATACACAGAGCTGATCCGCAGCTGATCTCGTCTAGTGTAGGTGACAAGATGCATACGGCTGCTGCCCACGTGTCGGCGGGGGCGTGGGTTAGCTTCGTTCTCCTCGAATTAGAGTCAGGGCCAGCATTAGTGGAGAGGAAGCATGACCAATCGGGCCAAACCAGTGCAGCTGCACAGTAGTTATGATTAGTAACATTATAAAAGCTGAAAATCTGAATAGCCAAACTATTCATAACTGGTTTTGGCATATAAAGCCATTTTTTTCTTGTTTTTTTCCATCTGCCCCACTGTTTGCGATGACAGCCGTTCCTCAATGCCAATAAAACTTTCAGAAAGACATGTTTATGAAGGTCAAACTGTGACACAAAGTCACTCTGCCATCAAAGCAGTGATCTGCGACAGCTGGTTCAGTAATGTCACCTTCATTTCTAAGCAGGTGGGAACATAGGTAACCCAGCAGGCCAGCGCTAAATAACAACTTCTGATGAAACATCATGTCTCCCTGACAGCAACACAGAACTGTAACTAGCGCTCCGCAAGCGTCTCCATGCTGGGCAAGTGGGAGGCAGAGATGGCAACAACCAGCTGGCGTGCAATCTTCTTGTTGCACTTATTCACCAAGCAAAGCATGAAACCAGGACCAGGAGTGTGGAGGAGTGAGTAAAGGCTGAAGAGGTTCATGCAGTAAAATCTACTGCAGAGGAAAATGGATAATTAGCATTAGCTGAGCTATCGATGTTAACCCTCGATTTGCACCTGTGAACCGCTTTCACCTCCAGCGCCTTGGCTGCAGTTGCCATAACAACTGCCATAGCAACTGAAAACCCGTGACATCATCAGGTGTGAGTCATCAGGGTGTAGGGGGAAGGGGGGCACGTGTTTGTGGTACAAACTGGCATCAAATGAAGAACAAAAGGCCGTTTAGCGATGAAAAAGGGAAACAAGCTTCAGAAATTTTTGTTCTTGTTCTGTAATTAAAGTTAACATTGAATTACCAAAAGTATATGGATGACAGCTATCCATGAGTGTGTTGGAAATCTCATTCCAAAACCATTGCCCTTAATATAGAATTTGCCTTCTCCCCTATTTTGCAGCTATAACAGTCTCCATGTCAGTCCCACGTACAGGCTTACGTACATTGTGTCTGTGGGGAACTGGTCATCTTTTATTTCATCCCAAAGCTGTTCAGTGGAGTTGAGGTCAAGACTGTGTGCAGGCCACTGGACTTCATCCATACAAACAATGTCCTTTTGGACCTATGCTTTGCACACAGGGGCAATGTCATTTTGGAGCAGGAAGAGGCATTTCCTAACTGTTGTCACAGAGTTAAAAGCACGTATTTTATACGAGAGTTCTTCGAAAAGCACTTTTAAAAACTCTATTTATTAAGAATTTCAAAAACCAATTTAATCATTTTTCTACAGTCACCTTTTGGTGCATTTTCCCAGCGTCATACGAACTTTTTAATGCCATCACCGCTGCTTTCACATCATCATCTCTTGAAAATCTTCTTTCCCTTAAAGCTTCTTTGAGTGTCCAAAAAGGTGGAAATCAGATGGCACTAAATCCGATGTTCAAAACTGTATTTTCTCAGTAAAATCGTGTAAATAAGTGCACAGTTTACTGAATGGTAGCCAATTAATTACTTTCTCATTAACAAATTAAAAGTGGGCACTTAGGTGGAACTTCAATCTAAGACCACCATCATAAGTGGGCCATTGATACTGTATCTTAAATACCTTACATTTTTATTACCCCGACATGAGCTCCAAATCACCCAAATTAACAAATAACCAAAGCTAATAAAATTGGATTTCTAGAGAAGTTGGATTTATCTGTCTAAAGGTCTGAATTATTGGTTGGTAATACACTTCTGTAACCACATCTGCATCTTCTGCAATTCTGAAAGTCTTTATTTCAAAGATTCAACTTTTTACTCAAATTTTGCTGACTTCATGATTATTAATAGAAAACATCAAATTCTAACATTCTTGTTTAAAAATATGACATTCAAGAAACTTTACCTAGACTTTTGGTCCCCACAACATATACAGTGTATCACAAAAGTGAGTACACCCCTCACATTTCTGCAGATATTTAAGTATATCTTTTCATGGGACAACACTGACAAAATGACACTTTGACACAATGAAAAGTAGTCTGTGTGCAGCTTATATAACAGTGTAAATTTATTCTTCCCTCAAAATAACTCAATATACAGCCATTAATGTCTAAACCACCGGCAACAAAAGTGAGTACACCCCTTAGTGAAAGTTCCTGAAGTGTCAATATTTTGTGTGGCCACCATTATTTCCCAGAACTGCCTTAACTCTCCTGGGCATGGAGTTTACCAGAGCTTCACAGGTTGCCACTGGAATGCTTTTCCACTCCTCCATGACGACATCACGGAGCTGGCGGATATTCGAGACTTTGCGCTCCTCCACCTTCCGCTTGAGGATGCCCCAAAGATGTTCTATTGGGTTTAGGTCTGGAGACATGCTTGGCCAGTCCATCACCTTTACCCTCAGCCTCTTCAATAAAGCAGTGGTCGTCTTAGAGGTGTGTTTGGGGTCATTATCATGCTGGAACACTGCCCTGCGACCCAGTTTCCGGAGGGAGGGGATCATGCTCTGCTTCAGTATTTCACAGTACATATTGGAGTTCATGTGTCCCTCAATGAAATGTAACTCCCCAACACCTGCTGCACTCATGCAGCCCCAGACCATGGCATTCCCACCACCATGCTTGACTGTAGGCATGACACACTTATCTTTGTACTCCTCACCTGATTGCCGCCACACATGCTTGAGACCATCTGAACCAAACAAATTAATCTTGGTCTCATCAGACCATAGGACATGGTTCCAGTAATCCATGTCCTTTGTTGACATGTCTTCAGCAAACTGTTTGCGGGCTTTCTTGTGTAGAGACTTCAGAAGAGGCTTCCTTCTGGGGTGACAGCCATGCAGACCAATTTGATGTAGTGTGCGGCGTATGGTCTGAGCACTGACAGGCTGACCCCCCACCTTTTCAATATCTGCAGCAATGCTGACAGCACTCCTGCGCCTATCTTTCAAAGACAGCAGTTGGATGTGACGCTGAGCACGTGCACTCAGCTTCTTTGGACGTCTGTTCTGAGTGGACCCTGCTCTTTTAAAACGCTGGATGATCTTGGCCACTGTGCTGCAGCTCAGTTTCAGGGTGTTGGCAATCTTCTTGTAGCCTTGGCCATCTTCATGTAGCGCAACAATTCGTCTTTTAAGATCCTCAGAGAGTTCTTTGCCATGAGGTGCCATGTTGGAACTTTCAGTGACCAGTATGAGAGAGTGTGAGAGCTGTACTACTAAATTGAACACACCTGCTCCCTATGCACACCTGAGACCTAGTAACACTAACAAATCACATGACATTTTGGAGGGAAAATGACAAGCAGTGCTCAATTTGGACATTTAGGGGTGTAGTCTCTTAGGGGTGTACTCACTTTTGTTGCCGGTGGTTCAGACATTAATGGCTGTATATTGAGTTATTTTGAGGGAAGAATAAATTTACACTGTTATATAAGCTGCACACAGACTACTTTTCATTGTGTCAAAGTGTCATTTTGTCAGTGTTGTCCCATGAAAAGATATACTTAAATATCTGCAGAAATGTGAGGGGTGTACTCAAGGACCGATTAAGGATAGTCTGGGCCCCTGGGCAAAGAGTTGCCCAGGGCCCCCTCCAAAAACATAAATAGATGAATACATTAAACCAGAGTTTCTCAACCTTTACTCAGTCACGGCACCCTTTAAAAGTGTTCAAAATATTGAGTTACCCCAGCCTACAATGTATTGATTGAAAGGCACTTCATCTCTGCGTCCCTCCTTGCGCCAGGCCCCCCTCCCCTTGGTGAACCAGATCCCGTTGCAAATGATAGGCACTGCTTCCGCCACGCCCCCTCCCCCTTGGTGGAGTACGGTGGCTTGCCTGCCAATTTCTAGGTCCCTAGAGGATCAAGGACCCATGGTGAACGACTTCTGTAGAAGTCTAGGGGCCCCAAATGCATGGCTAGGACCCCCTAACCTCAAGGGCCCCTGGGCGCTGGCCCCACTGGCCTGGTCAGTAATCCAGCCATGGGTGTACTCACTTTTGTGATACACTGTATATATATATACAGTGTATCACAAAAGTGAGTACACCCCTCACATTTCTGCAGATATTTAAGTATACCTTTTCATGGGACAACACTGACAAAATGACACTTTGACACAATGAAAAGTAGTCTGTGTGCAGCTTATATAACAGTGTAAACTTATTCTTCCCTCAAAATAACTCAATATACAGCCATTAATGTCTAAACCACCGGCAACAAAAGTGAGTACACCCCTTAGTGAAAGTTCCTGAAGTGTCAATATTTTGTGTGGCCACCATTATTTCCCAGAACTGCCTTAACTCTCCTGGGCATGGAGTTTACCAGAGCTTCACAGGTTGCCACTGGAATGCTTTTCCACTCCTCCATGATGACATCACGGAGCTGGCGGATATTCGAGACTTTGCGCTCGTCCACCTTCCGCTTGAGGATGCCCCAAAGATGTTCTATTGGGTTTAGGTCTGGAGACATGCTTGGCCAGTCCATCACCTTTACCCTCAGCCTCTTCAATAAAGCAGTGGTCGTCTTAGAGGTGTGTTTAGGGTCATTATCATGCTGGAACACTGCCCTGCGACCCAGTTTCCGGAGGGAGGGGATCATGCTCTGCTTCAGTATTTCACAGTACATATTGGAGTTCATGTGTCCCTCAATGAAATGTAACTCCCCAACACCTGCTGCACTCATGCAGCCCCAGACCATGGCATTCCCACCACCATGCTTGACTGTAGGCATGACACACTTATCTTTGTACTCCTCACCTGATTGCCGCCACACATGCTTGAGACCATCTGAACCAAACAAATTAATCTTGGTCTCATCAGACCATAGGACATGGTTCCAGTAATTCATGTCCTTTGTTGACATGTCTTCAGCAAACTGTTTGCGGGCTTTCTTGTGTAGAGACTTCAGAAGAGGCTTCCTTCTGGTGTGACAGCCATGCAGACCAATTTGATGTAGTGTGTGGCGTATGGTCTGAGCACTGACAGGCTGACCCCCCACCTTTTCAATCTCTGCAGCAATGTTGACAGCACTCCTGCGCCTATCTTTCAAAGACAGCAGTTGGATGTGACGCTGAGCACGTGCACTCAGCTTCTTTGGACGACCAACGCGAGGTCTGTTCTGAGTGGACCCTGCTCTTTTAAAACGCTGGATGATCTTGGCCACTGTGCTGCAGCTCAGTTTCAGGGTGTTGGCAATCTTCTTGTAGCCTTGGCCATCTTCATGTAGCGCAACAATTCGTCTTTTAAGATCCTCAGAGAGTTCTTTGCCATGAGGTGCCATGTTGGAACTTTCAGTGACCAGTATGAGAGAGTGTGAGAGCTGTACTACTAAATTGAACACACCTGCTCCCTATGCACACCTGAGACCTAGTAACACTAACGAGTCACATGACATTTTGGAGGGAAAATGACAAGCAGTGCTCAATTTGGACATTTAGGGGTGTACTCACTTTTGTTGCCGGTGGTTTAGACATTAATGGCTGTATATTGAGTTATTTTGAGGGAAGAATAAATTTACACTGTTATATAAGCTGCACACAGACTACTTTTCATTGTGTCAAAGTGTCATTTTGTCAGTGTTGTCCCATGAAAAGATATACTTAAATATCTGCAGAAATGTGAGGGGTGTACTCACTTTTGTGATACACTGTATATGTACTTACAAAACAACCTGACAGACTAGGTTAGGTATTTGCTATCTGACTGATAAAATTGAACTTTTAGATAGACTATTACATATTTAGGGCCATTTATAGCTCACACACTTGCTCTGTAGTATAATAATACATAGCCCTTGGTTACAAAACCTTTACCAGTGGCACGTCATGCACTTGTCCCCACACAGCGGTACAACTCAGATATGAAGAGATTGTGAGGAAGAAATACAGGATCTGACTGAGCAGATAAAATAGACTTTCTGTACCTATGTGTGATTCTTTTCTAGCTCTACCATTCATTCACTCTGCCTGCGGGCATTCACCTAGCAAACCTTATTTTAATCACAGATATTATGATCCAGAGTCGATCTTTTTTTATTACTTACTCTTGCAGTACATTACACTTACATTTGCAGCCTCCCTGGGAACAGTTGATGTATAGCTCTACAGAACAAGCTTTGAGTGCAATCCAAAGGTCAGATAAGAAATCTGGAGATAATGGCGGAGGCCAAAACACTAAAAGTGTCCAGATGGGTCAACCTAGGTCAAGGTTTAGAGTCCTACAACTCCCAAACTACTGGCAGTAAAACCCAGGTGCGTCGTAGTGGTGGGCAAAGTGGGATAGAGTTACCAGGGCCCCAAATCGGGGGGAGGGCCCCAGAGGGCACAATGAGAAAAGAAAAGAAACGTAAAAATAGAGCACCCGTTGTGGATCGGCAGTCCGGTAGACGCGCCTGGTACATGTAACCGAGTGCAGGTTTACCAAGGGGAGGGGGGCGTGTCGCAAATGCGACCGAGCGCTGGTTCTCCAAAAGCGGCCGCGGTTCGAAGGGGGCCCACGGTCACTTATTGTGCATAAGGCCCAGAATTTGGTGCTACGTCCCTGCTTGGGGGGGCAAAGACACAATTTGGGGGGGCAATGCCCCCCTCTAGCGCCGGCCCTGACTTACTAGGTTACTAGTACCCAAATAGGGCTAATTTGATTACACCCACAGAGCTTATGAAACAGTGGGATCATCAACTAACTTTATTCAAGCTTTGGTTGCAGGTTTCTGGAGCAGTGGCTTTTAATTAGTGCAGTCAAAGCAGCGCTATTGATGTGAAAAGTCACCAGCTTTAGTCGATCAATCACTAATAAGAAATTAAGAGACCACAAAGTTAAATGACTTTACAGAACTTAACAGTTAATAAGCTGCAGCTTGTCGACCCAGTATGTTCAATAATTCAGTACCAGAAATAGAGAAAGTTGCAGGAATGATTGAAATCCCAGCCTGTTTCTCATATTTTTGTCAGGTCTGAGGTTTGAGTCTTCATTGAATTCAGTGGCATCAAAAATAGACTGCTTAATATTGACATAAGCAAAAATAGAACAACTAAATAAACAATAAATAATACATTAAAAATAATAATAGCCACATTTATTCTTATCACATGTGTTTTATCGCAGCTCGATTGTCACTGAGTCACTTACAACAAAGATGTAATTTTCTCAAAAGAGAAAGACATAATAGATAGAAAAGAGCGTGTTTGTTTTTCCATTTAATTTTCCAACATATGATTGTACAAAAGGTCTATGGGAACAAAAGGTGTTGGCCAGGTTACCTATACTAAAGAAAACAAACAAAAAATAATGAATAAATATATAAACATGATTTAAATATGTTTTATTTAAGTCATAGAGTCGGTTAATTTTAAAAATAGAACAGAATTTATTTGGAATATAAGAAATATAACTAAGCAGTGGTGCTAAAATATTTATTCAAATTAGACAGTGAAAACAGACAGGGTTTATTTTTGGGACGGAGGGATTAAGGGATTAAATGGTGGCAGATTGGATTTTAATACTTTCTAGAACACATTTGTAATTAAAGATCATTTCATGCTTTCTTAGTCTGCGAAGTAAAGCCACATATTCTGGAATAAGGAAAATGTAATCTGCCATTGAAAATTTTAATTAAACAGATGTTGTTAAAATGGAATGCGTATGTCTTCTGAGATCAACAAACAAACTCATCTACACAGACAGCCGGAGATGTTAATTTGACTTTATATAATTATAGTTGATGTTTTTTTTAATGTAGAGAGCACTTATATAATAATATTCAGTAAGCATGAGTGACTGAGTGAATGTATAAACCAGAATTTACTTAATATACTGGAATAAAAGTTGTTGTTTTTTTCTTGTATTTAAAATGTATTGAAAACTACTATTAATTGCATTGAAAAGTAATGAATCTTTTGAAAGAGGCCAAAACAACAAGAACAACTAATCAAAAGAAAATGAGCCGTCACTAATTATTCATGTCTTTTAGTTTAGGGGTGCTCAGGTGGTTCAGTGGTAAAGTGTGCTAGCTCACTACCGCTAAGATCCAGGGATCCACGGTTCAAATGTCAGTTCTGCTATCAGCTGTTGTGTATTTGTGTCCAGGTAGTATCGATCTTCAACTGTATTCAATACTGGATCATTATCGGCAAGCTCGTTTACAGAAAATTGGAAAAGGAATTAGCCTCAGAAATGCTGACTGCAATTTAAAAGAACTAGAACTTCACAGGACACTTCAAAACATCAAATAATATAAAAGTAGTGAGATTCAAGATTGCTTGAATAAAAAAGGGGCCCTGTGCAAAGTTTTCTTTACACCAAACTTAATAAACCATGTATTTATTGACCTCACCTTATGGACAGATGCACAAACTGCTTCTAAACAAGTACAAGAATATTATTTTTCTTACATACTTCATTGTATCCATCTGTTAGCAATAGGTGTGGCTGTAACAGCCTTGTAGAGTAATTTTAGCTAACACTGATGTGATATCTGCAGATATCTAGGAACGCGTTACTGTTCTGAGACACGATAAATGCTCCAAGCTTAATGCACCAGGCAAGGTTACATACAACTATAAGTCACATCAACCTAAAACACTGTATAAAGTTCGACAGTGTCATTTTATTGTGTGGCCTGGTCTTTATCATGAATAAGTATAAGTGACTATAGCTGGTGACATCTCTGTACTCAAATAAACATGGCTAGTTTAATTACACCCATAAAGCTCATAAAACTATAGTGGGATCATCAACTTTATTCAAGCTTTGGTTGCAGGTTTTAGAGTTAGCCTCAGAAATGCTGACTGCCATTTTACAGCACTAGAACTTAACAGGACGCTTTAAAACATCAAATAAATATAAAAAAGTGAAATGCAATTGTGTGATTTCACAGTACAGTTAATTACAGTTAGTGTTTTTGCTTATAGAAACATTGTGCTAAAATGAATATCTGCACTCACAGCTTTTTCAGTAATAAGAAATGTGCAGTTAATCAGAATCTGGGTCAGTTTATGAATTTTCATTTCCTGTGATCCATTCATTTTAAAGAGCCAATTAGCTTTAGTCTATTATAATAATGGCAGTAACAGACAGGGGCATGGGCTCTGTGATAGAGTCTATAAATTCCAGTGAAATAAGTGTAAAAGTTCATCTTCCTCCGAGGCACAGGGAAAAGGAACAGCTAGTAAAATGCTGAAAGACTGAAATAGCCGGCTCACAGCAGCAGCCGTCAGCAGGAATACTTATCAACATGAAAAATAGAGATGCTCACTATTTTAGCCTCTTCATCTGTTCTCATTAGCCTCGGCTTCCGGATTGGCTTGGTACTTTGTGAAGCACATTTACACATTAATCTTGTTAATAAGAACTGGAGTGGATAGCCTGTCAGGGTTCTAATGTAGCTGTAAGCTGTGTGGTAAAGTGCGTTTATAGGAAAAAATGGTTATTAAAGAATCTCTAGAATCTCTAAATATCAACTTTAAAACTATTACTTATTAATATAGAATAATTAGTCATTTATAGGTCAGTTAATTATTCATTAACAGTAACTTTAATGAATAAGAGTCAGTATGATGAAAGCAAGCATGTCAACATAAAAAAAAACTAAAGGGACTTTACTGAATCATGATCTTTACAGCTAACAAATGAACACACAGCAGGCACTTGCTAAATGGCAAACATCTATCTTATGATACTGCTGTTGAGAGGAAAAAACATCTGTAGCTGTAGTTCACCAAAAATCCTCATTTCATAAAGAGAGACACAAACAGCAGGTGATGTTAAATTTGACTTTTTATGTAATTATTTTATTTATTTATTCTTTTTATTTTCTATTTTTCCCACTTACCTTTGCAAATATACCCACAATACATGTGCTGCATTATTTATGCCACAAGGAGATTAATCTGATCTTTAAATACCAGTTAAAATACATACATAGGCATAATAAGAACATGCTAGATTCCTTACAGGCAGTGACCCGGAGGAAAGTGTAAATCCCAGGACCTAAATCATGTTGATGTGTGCCACCTGTTTTTAATCTTGAAAGTGCCATAGGATACTATTTCAGGGACTTTTTGTTAATCCTGAGTGCCTACAAAGCACATTTCATTCATTCACCTTCGATTACTGCTTTATCCGGCTCATGCTGGTTTCAGTCTGTTTTTAAAACACTGGGCTCTGGTTTTAAATACATCCTGGAGTGTTAGCTCATCACCTAGCATCAAACAAACAAACAAAAAACATGAATATCTAAGCTGCTTAAAAATGGAATGGGACCTAAAATTATTTTATGCCTCTTTTTCCTCCTCGGGTTGCATTTTGTATCCACAATTTTTATTGCAAACAGGCTTAATCACTGATTTCTGATTCATTTACCATTATTGGACCAAATGGATTCTGTGGTATAAGAGTTCCAGTTCTCTCCCATGACCTGCTTTTCATGTTGACGTACTTAAGTCACAGCAGTCACGAACTAAATCCAGGCCAACTACAATGTGTACTGACGCACAGTAGGTGGCTGTACAGACGTTCTTCAAATGTGAACCTGGAACACCATGAATAACTCAAATGACATCAGTTCACACTAATAGCTGAGAGATCGCCCCTAGCTGAGTCATATATATTTCTAATTGTTAGAACAAGATACTGCAAGAAAATTTTAATAGCCAGTGACCAAAAAAAGGGGACGCAACAGATTGACGTCCTGTTCGGGGTTTTAAACTGCATGATTCAAGTGAAAACAGAACCACAGAGACCCTGACTTGGATAAAGCATTAAAATAAATGAATGAATGAATCATACAGATGCATGAACACCGGCCAGAGACCAGAAATATTCAAATTTTGCTGTCCATTCTCAAGCTGTCAGTGATTGCCATTACAGAAATCACTTAATCTCTTCAACGTGATTTATACGCATTTCTAAACCAAACATGAAGGTGTTTGAACCTGTTTCACAACCATGAGGTGAATTATTTAAGAAAACGAGAAACCTTGAAGTGAAGGCAGAGCTGTGACATCAAAATCAAAGATCTCCCATTTTAAAGTGACTGCACTTGTCAGACGAGCTCTTTGCTCTTTGAAGGTGCTACATGTATATATGCATCGTCAGGTTAATGAAGAGCTCCAGAGGTGCAGGAGCAGGAAACATGGCACAGCTCATATTATACAACTAACTCTCAAAACTACGCCATGGAAACATAAACACTGTAAACACTGTTCAGCTTCATGTTAATCAGCACCAGAGAGATAAGAAAGACGTTAATCTGAATACAACGTAAAGATTTTTGTCTGCCTTGGTGTAGAGGTGGACCATATTGTCAAAATTAGTTATCACCTTTTATGGAACTATTTCATGCTTTGGTTTGATATACAGTTTGTGGACACCTCTGCTAATTACTGGGTTTCATCCGCACCTATTGCTTCCATTGCTCTAAAATTAATGTTATAAAATAACACTTCCAGCCTTGTGGGGAGGAACATTTTCTGTGCACTAGGTGAGGTCCATAAAGAAATGGTTTAATGAGTCAGTCTAACATCAGTACCCGACAGTAACCTGGGGGCACTGACTAACACTAACTAGTTTAACATCAGTGCCTGACTTTACAAATGCTCTTTTAATGTAATGGGGACAAATTTCCTTAGTCACCCCTAAATCTTGTAGAAAGCCTTTCTAAAAGAGTGGATGCTGTTAGAGTAGAGCTAGAAATAAGGCGCTAATTATATATCAATGCCCATGAATAAATGAAGCTTATGATCAGGTGTCCACAATTTTTTGGCCATTTATTGTTTATAATAAATTAGCACTTGTAGAAAGCTTGGTTTTTAGCTCTTTCTCTGTTGAATTACAAATGTATGAACTTCAGTCATGTTCATTTGGAGTCCAGTATGAATGAAATTTCCCGCTGGGCTCACAAATACAGAGGGGTCATGACATCACATGAGCCAAATAACTAAAACTTCTCAATCATCAGATGGTACATATCATCATATCACCACATTACGTTTTGTGTAGAGGCAGTTGTTTGGTACTGCATGTAATATTGGTTTAGTTGGTATCTTTAGAGAATGCCTGGCTGACAGCAGGAATGTGTTAGTGACTTCCTATCTGCCCATGACTTCCACCTTGGTTAGTAAGAGATAAAAAGAGCAAGACGTTACAAATACCCGTCAAATATTTGTTGATTTGTGAAGGTGTATTTAGGGGAAAGTTGCACTTTCTGAACAGCTTATTTACTGCTGTGCTGTACGGATGGGGGAAATGACATCCTAAAAGAGACTACTCCTATAAGGATAGAAAATGTGTTGATTTGTAGTTTTGGTTCTCTATTAGCTGCCAAACAAACACAAACTATGCTAGCAAAATGCCCCACAGCATAATAAAACCAGCACAATCCCTTATGGTAGTGATCAAGCATTCAGGCCTGTGCCATCATCTTGGTGTCTCACAAAAGCTTACCTGCTTGAAGAGAATATGGTAAAACATGACTTACTAAATCTAACCACAGAACTTTGTCACATCTCTCTAGATCCACATCTATGTTTTTTTGGCTGCTAAACACGTTTACACACTTAATTTGATTACCTAAGACACCTAAGATAACTGTTTGATCGACAGTAATGATTCTGTGCTCATTTTGTGGAGCCCTTCAGTACAGTGTTAATCTCCAGAATCTCCAGACTGATGTTTGATTGTGTAATACTAAAGTTGGTTGTATTGGGTTGGAAAATCACTGGAAAATCTTCCTTTTTTATTATTATTACTGTTTATTAAATAGATGTCTTGTGTATTTACTTTTTTACATGCCACTGATCAGCCATTCAAAGGAAGGATTTCACTTAAACCTGCTCATTTTTATACAAACTAATTCAGTGATCTGAGATGTATTTAGTAGTGTTGAATCTTTGGAACACGTATGTACCATATGTGTTCAAAATCATGCATTTTAGTAATCTGTCACAGCATCCTGTTTCCGGCCAGCATCAAACTTAAAAGTAATCACATTCTCATGGCACATTTTACACTTGAGCACTTACACTTAATTATCTAGCAGTTTAGAGTACCTGGGTGCAAATTTAAGGTAAAAAAAACTGTGTTTACAAACGTCCACATCTACAGAACTTGCCATATGTTTTGTCCACCAAACTCTCATGTGTAGAGCTCATTAGTTCCCGCATAAAAACAATGCAATACGTTTTATCCATCTGTAAAACTAACAATAAATTAACTTATATGTTAAGACCAATCCAGTCTGTGTGTGCGTGTTGGCCATACTGGTCACTATGGGCCTTTACTGACGACAGATCAAAGGGTCCATATCTCCCATGCTTGCGTCATGCAGGGCTAATCAGTTTTCCCCTGGCCAGATGGAGCCAGTCTTTTCTGTGTACACTCACTTATTCAAGTTCTCATTCTCATTCTCATTCAATCTGATTTATATTAAGGGTTCACAAAAGATCAATTTGTATCAATAACAACATTATATTGTATTATACAGGGACTGGATAATGTGCATTATCACATCGCAGCATAGGCCAAGCATGGGTCAACTTTATTAATACAGATTCTGTGTATAGAGAACCTATAGATCATGCTATATGTAAGTCATCAAGGTGTATAATTTCTCAAGATATTAAGTTTGGAAATGAAAAGCTTCATTTGTATGGAACTTCATTGACATTGGTGGCTGTGTATGTTACCATAACACAAACCAAACCTCTAACACAAAAAAAGTGATTTAAAAGCTACACCTACAATCTAGATAAACTTTTTTATTATACAAACACTGACTATAAATTTTGTCACTTTATTTATCAATTGAAAGAGACCCCCATAGGACCCCTCACAGACCAGATGATGTACCAGTATCAGCACTGCCATGATACTAACATTGAATTGATGGGATGGTGAGTGTTGTTCTGGTATAAGTGTATCAGGTGCAGCAGTGTTGTTGGGAATGGTTTTCGAATATTGTGTTAAATTAGTGGGCACTTTTAAATACCCAAAATGGCTAATAAACACTGATCAGCCATAATATTAAAACCATGTGCCACATACGCTGATGGAGATGATGGTTAGTAGAAGAACAACATATCTTATGTACATAATTAATTCATGTGTGTAGAATTAATCCTACCAGCCATGGTGAAGCTGATGGTCAGAAGAAGAATACAATATTAAAAGTAGAATTAATGTATGTATGTAGAATAATCCTACCAGCCATGGTGAATCTGATGGAGAAGATGGTCAGTAGAAGAACAACATATCTAATGAACATAATTAATGTATGTGTGTAGAATAAATCCTACCAGCCATGGTGAATCTGATGGTCAGTAAAATATTTAATGTAGAATTAATGTATGTGTGTAAATTAATCCTACCAGCCATGGTGAAGCTGATGGAGAAGATGGTCAGTAGAAGAACAGAGGCCCACACTCCTCTCTCCTGCCCAGTCCTGGAAGAAGGCATTCCTCTATAAATAGCGCAGAGAGCTGGAAGGGCCGCAGGAAAGGCTTTAACATCCCCCCTCCATAAACAGGAGGAGGTTTTAAACACGGAGATTAGATAAAAACAGAGTTTATCCGACAGGTAGAAGAGTCCGATGTGATGATCAGTGGAACATGATGGCAGTAATGATGCTGAGCTGCGCGCTGTGTCGGTGCCGCTGCTTGTTGTTGCACCTGCGCTCACTGTGCGGATTCTCTCTGACTGCAGGACGGGGCTTGGGGGGTGGGTGGGGGTTTCCACTGTGTACACGTCACTGCCATGAAACGTCACTGAGAGGCTGTGTCCCAAATAGTTACTGCTCCCTACCTAGTGCACATGGGAAGATAGTGTAACTGGGCCAGTGTATCTATGATTACCCTAAATATAAACGATTTACTGAATCTTTAAAAGTGCGTATTGTCAAAGCAAAAAAGAATAACCCAATTTTTAACGGCTGTTTATTTATTTTTAATAAAAGTTTCATCCTGGTCAAAGCTGCGGTGGGTTTGATTAGTTCAGTGTTGTTTTTTTTCCCACCAGTTTTCCGTGGGCTGAGTAAAGTGGGCGTGGCTCATTAACACGTGTGCTGGGTACCCGAGTTAAATTCTCACCTCTGGTCACTATAAAAACTTTGCATGTTTGGCATGTTCTTCCACTGCACAAAGTGGATTACCTACTCCAAATTGCCTCAGGTGCAAGTCAGCGACCCTGGCCAGGTTTAAGTGAAAATGAAATAATTTTAGATTACTAAAATAAAGGACATTTTTGCAGTTTAGTCTTCCCCAAATATATGAACCATGGCTGATGCACGGGTGCCTGGGACCCAAGGCAAGGGGTCAGTTCTGACCTCCAGTAAGCAACAGGTGGACTGGATGCTTAAACCTGCCCCTGAGTGCGATTGGGTGAGTTAATGTGTGAGTGCACAGTTTGATGCTTTTGTTGTGCATTGGAAACCTGACCATGGTTTCCTCCTGCCTTGTACCATGTGTTTCAGGGGGTACTGGACCCACCACGACCAATAAGTACATGTCACCACCACCAGCAGGACCATTGTTATATTTACATATACTGTATTTTGTAGATACAATTAGCTTCAGATTGATGGGCACACTTGTTGAAAATGGAACAAATTTCATGGAAAGCGAGGTGATATATGGCAAATTCCTGTTGCCATTTAATCAACATGGGAATAATGAATTAATGTACACAAATTGGGCAATGGGTTTTTTTAAAATGTTGAACTATTTAAAAACTTGGGTACCTGTAAAGCTTTTTAAACCATTAACACTTAGGATGCCAAATTGTTATACAGAAAATAACCTAAACACTATTATTAAATGTAATGGAAGCTGTGATGGTTTAAGACTGTTTAACTTTGTTAGGATACATGGCATGGCATTGTGGACTTTAAATTAAATTTAAATTACATTGTAAAACTGTGCAATATTGCTTAACTTTGTTTATCTTTTTTACATATCCTTACTTTTCCACTTTCAATATATGTGTATATACATTTGTAAACACTGTATTTTTATATTCTTGAAAGACGCTGTAACACTGCAAATTTCCCCCCGTGGGTTAATAAAAGGCTTAAAATCCTCAAAATAACCCACTCCCCCAGCTAAAACTAAATATCAATCTTCAAGTAGGAAATTTGCACAAAATGTGGTTCAATGACCACAGAATCAAGCTTTTGCCATCAAGCAATTCTGTGCAACTGACATACTGCTCTGCTTGAATATTTTTCATACATTGTAGCTAGTAAAGGATATAAATACATCAGATACACAAAAAAAAAGAAAAAAAAAAAACCATGGAATGAGCAACTGTGAATAATAATGACAGGAAGATATGAAATATAATTGATTTATTATCAATATTTTAGAATAAAACATATGGCAAAGAAGTACATTAAATAATAAATAAAAATATTCAATCGTATGAGCAGAAGTCATATCACACAGAATAAAAGTGACAGATAGAAGTCTAAATGTGGGTACAGATGAAGATCTTGAATAAACCAGTTACACTTTCACTGCTAATTCAAACTAAACTCTATTTTCTCCATACAGCAGTTAACTTGGTTTTACTTTTAAAGAAATGTTTCTTGAGCTTCCATACATTTACTAAAAATACTTGCTTACAATGTACAAAAACAATCATGTTAAAACAAGGACTTGTGAACCATCAGAGGAGAAATAAAGAACTAAGCATGTGTTGAATTTTTTTCCTAATAATTTGACATAAAAAAAGAATAACATGGGACAGTAATGAACTTTAGTTTAGGTACATAAACAGATCATTGATGCTAAATAGTTACACATTTAAATTTTAAGTTTCTATGAAGAAAGGAAATATAGATAGTACTTTACCAAAAATATCAGGCCAGAGCTGAAATAATAAAACAATATAAAATGACTAGTTAAAAATACATCAGTGTTTTTATTTGTATGTAAGCCAAGCAGAAATGTCACCAAATTGGACTAATATCAGGCACCATACCAGCATTTTACCAGTACTGTAACTTAGTAATGACCACACCAGCTTTACATGGAACTACATTAGCACTGTTCTAGTACCATACCAGCTCTATTCAGTACTGCACCATAATTATACCAGAACTTTACCAGCCCTGAAATGACAGAGTAACATCACTTTACCAGCATTGTTCTGGCATTGTTCGGTACTGTTCCAGCACTGTTTCAGCATTATTCCAGAACTTTACCAGCCCTAATATAACACAGTAACAGCACTTTACAAGCATTGTTTCAGCAGCTTACCAGAACTTTACCAGCCCTGCATTAGCACAGTAACAGCACTTTATCAGAACTATTCAGTAACGAACAGACACTCAGCATTATACCAGCACTGTAAATCGTACTTGTCCAGCACTATTCCACCCACATTCAGTACTGTATCAGCACTGTTGGTATCCTGGCTTTCTTCGAGGTCCGTCTCAGAACTGCATCAGGATTATACCAGCATCATACAATCATTATAATAGCACTTTACCAGCACTGTTTTAAAATGGTTCTGGTACTGTCCCAGTATTAAACAGGTTTTTCCGTCTCTTTACCATCACACCAACCAGCACGGAGTCAGCTATAGGGTTCAGCAGTCTTACTAACACATAAAACCCTAGTAGGATCAACACAATCTCTAGTGATAAATAAAAATGGAATTTTTACTTTCAAAAAAGTTATAGTATACCCAGTTATGCCTATCAGCCCAGTTTAGTGAACGTGATTAAAGTCTGTGCAAAAAGTAAAAGTGAAAAATGAAGATATCAGAAATTAAAAAAGAATCCAACCACCATAAACCCTTTTGTCGTAGTATCAGTATCAGCATTGGGCTAGTGTCTACTTAAAATTGAAATAAGAATTATAAATCCCATAATTATTGACCTATGTTTGCATTGGTGCTGTGTCCATTTATTTTACAGCATCATCTATTTCAGAGTCATTGTGTTCTTATGTAGTTTACGTGCTAGGCCGAGGCTCCTCATACTCAGCTGTTTTTTCGGCTGCTACAGGTTCTTGGGGTTGCTCTTGCTTTGGCTGGGAGCTCATTTCTTCTCCTTCCACAGGTGACTTTGATTCCTCTGTGCTTGATGGTGCAGCGTGATTCTCCTGGTTTGCTGACGTCTCTACTTCAGCGCTGGGCGACTCTGTGTCCGTATGAGCTGCAGGTTCATTTTTTTTCGGATTGCCTCCCTCAGCACTTTGTTCACTCTCTGCTTCTTGTACTGCATCCTCAATCTGTTGGATGGCACTCTCTATGGCCTGCTTGCTCTCTGAATCCTGGGCTTTCGGCTTAGGCTCCTCTGTCTCTTTTTCTTCCTTTGGCGTATTCCCATTGGGTACAACGGGTGCACTGTTTTCAGACGGGGGCCCGTTTACTTCGTCTTTGGTGCTGGGTGCTTTCTTTTCTGGAGCGGTAGAGGGCTGGTCATTAGAAGCATCTTCACCCGGTTCTTCTGGGATGTCCTGGACCCCGGGTACCTCCATGCAGGACTCGTGTGGCAGTGTTGTTCCATCCACCTGGATCATAGAAACGATCTGCTTCATTCTGCGCTTCTTGTGGCCCTCAGCTTCTCCTCCTTTACCTCCGTCCACCTCCTGTTTGCTAAATTCTTCAGCCCAGTCGATTTGTGGATTCTCGCCAAGCAGGTGCAGGGCCGGGTCGCTGTTGTTGAGGACGATGCTGTCTCTGTACAGGTTGTGTTTCCTCTGAACAGCAGCCTCCTTCACAGCTGGAAATGAGATACAGGACAGATATAATGTGTTAAAATGCTTAAAGTGTTTTTAGCTTTCCTTCCCAGACTTTCAAACTATCACCTTAGCTAAATAAATCAGGCTGCAGTTTTTATAACATTCACATTAATAATATCATATTTTATTATCTACAGCTCAGGTCAAAAGTTTACATACATTTATGGGATTTCAGTCATTTCTGCAACAGTGTTAATGCATCTTTACAAGCTCAGCTTGCACTGGAGATCTGGGGTTCGAATCTCAGAGGCGCTCAGGGATCCACACAGGCATGATCGGCTGAGTGTGTGTGTGGGGGGGGGGGGGGGGGGGGGGGGGGTTGTAGCCATTAAGAGGTCTAGAGTAGCCATTAAGAGGTCCAGCTCTCAATGCTGGTCTCGAGCCCGGATGAAAAGGTTGGGCATACGACATACTGCTGTACCAGATCAGGGATGCAGACCAGAATGATCCACTGTGGTGCCCCCTAAATATATATGCACTGTCCACAGTCAAGCAAGCAAGTTGTATAGATTCAGATGCTGTGGTGCCTTTTCTTTGTCAATGCAATTAACAGACATAATCAGGTCTCAGTTTTGGAGCCGAGGCTTCTTTCTTGCAGGGCAATCTCAAGGCCCATAGTGATGTAAAGCTCGCTTGACTGTGGACAGTGGCACCCAGGTTCCAGCAGTTTGTAATTCATGATAGATCTGTTTACAGCATTAACAAGCATATGTTAAAACTTGACTTTAGATGTGATAGTACAATGTCATTGTAAAAGTTTTAAAAATACAGTTTAAAATATTAAGATGTGCTGTGTTGTGGGGGCTGAATAGATCACCAGATCACCACACACATACATCAATTAATTATAATAAACTTTAAAATGACCTACCCATCATGATGTCTTTCATGACTGTGTGAAGTATCACCTCCTCAAAGATATTCTCAACCAAAATGAAACGGGAGAAATCTTCAAAAATCAGCTCTTGAAAATGAGGAAGGTCCTGCAGACAAACTCAGCATTGGTATTTTGGCATGGCAATGCATTTCTCACTAACAATGTAACATTTGATTTTGTAGTGTGTGTATTAAATATCTAAAGGTCTTACAGCAGAGCAGGATGGATGGAGCTGTTTCAGCATGTATGGAATAAAGATCTGCAGAAGAGCCTCTCTGAAGAACCTCTTACGCACAGTACTGCTGTCATAGTCAAATTTCTACACAGACAATGACAGACATAGTGATTAAACATTCAGGAGAAAGTGGTTGCTTGGCAGTGTTTAAAATGACATACTATACCTACTACCCATACATACTAACCCCACCCAAAACAGTATGTATCTAGCAGTACAGAAAAATAACAAACAAAAAAAACAGATGGATACAATTACTATTAGTAAAAATAATAACCAACATAAAAGCAATAACAACAGTACCATTAATAATGATATTATTGAATAATTATATACTATATATATACTATTATATACTATACTATTTAGAATTTAAATGGCGCATCAGTCTATTACACCAGCCCATCACTGCCAAGATCTGGGTTCAAATCTCAGTGGGCAATCAGATGGCCTGGCACCCACACAGACATATTTAACTATGTATGAAGAATGAATGGCCACGAATGGCTCTACAGTAGATTGGCACCCTGTTTCAGGGTTTTTCTGCTGTGTGCCTAGTGTTTCCAGACCTGTCACAACCCTGAATGGATAAAGCGGTTGATTAAAAAGAAATAAAATTAAAAACAATATGATTGTAAATAAATAAATACTATGGATAAACATACAGACAGAAGGAAAAACAGACAGACAGACAGGACGAATAACCACTTGTGGGTGTCATAAACAGAGGATTTATTTGTATGGGTGGAAGGTTTGGGAAACACTAAGTTATAATACAGAATAACACATGAGAATTTAAAGTATGCAGTATGCCTTTTCAAACACAAATATCACCATCAAAAGCTTTGAGATACCGATGAAGCTTTTAAGACTCACTTTGATGACCCGGTCCTGGCAGCGCTGGATGGTTTTACAGAGACCTTCCCCCTCCTGACCCTCCAAACTTTGATGAAGCAGCTGCTCAAATGTATACACAGCATCATCCATTTGCTGCAACAGACAGAGACACATACACAGACATGAATACACAAATAATAATGAAGAAGAGATTAGAAAAATCCAGAAAAAAAAAAAAAAAAAAGCATTTAATATTTTCACCAGCAGAGGGCGCACAGACACGCATGAGCGTTACTGAGATTCTGGTGAGAAACTGCTGATTACTGTTATAATGCACTGAGCATGTTGAGTCCTGTCACCACTCCCAACCTCAATAACAGCTCCTTACCTGTATGGAGTAAACTTTTCTATGTGCTAGTTACACTCACCAGCACAAAACTGCCCCAATAATCCAGAATTAATGTAATACAGAATCATATGCATGAATTAAACTGAAAGCATCTGGAATTAAATGAGCTCAGTCATGATACGTGCATAAACTCCAAAACTAGTCATGAACAGACACTGTAAGAGCTCTAAGACTGGACTTAGACCTGTTTAATGGGATTTTAAGCGTTTTAATCATTATTATTATATTACTCCTAGATTAGCTTGAAGTATATCTGTGTGCTGTTTTATTTTCATTGTGACTTCAGTCTAGTTTAAGTAAAGAATGATAATCAATTTTGCTCTATAGGCTAGGGTTACCGGATGTCCCTGATTTTCAGAACTGTCCCCAGAAACGTGTCTGATTTTTGCTGTGCTGTAACAATGTGAAGAAACTCTCTAATAAGAGAACAGGCAGCAGCAGGTTTCTGGTCGACTTGCGCCATCATGTCATTCCTACTGTGGCCAATAGAGGGGGCTGCTTCTTACCATAGTTTTATTGGCTTCTCACACTAATTTTTGCTTTCCAGCAACCTTGCAAAAATGGGCAAAGGCTCATCAGCAACAGAGGCAGTGTGTTAACCTTACCTCTCTCATGAGGATCTGGGCTCTCTGGACAAATACAGACGGACTGGTGACGTCGAAACGTTGCTGGAGGCCTTCCAGACTCAACTGCTCCACCTTCTCATAACAGCACTGCATCTTCACCGGGTGGAAGGCCAGCATAGAGACCTTCTCCATGTACTGTCAAGTAAAACATAATCTATCAGATTTAACACTTAAAATGGAGTTTGAAGAAGTTGCACAGGATAACACAGCTATACCAAATAAGGTTGTAAAGGTTTATAACCCATGTGTGTATTTCACTGATTAGCGACCCTTAATATTAAGTTGGAGTAAATTCACTCAGAAAGTAAATAAAAAGGGTTTAAAGCTAAATTACTGAAGCTGTGCTCCACCATAACTACCTGCTGCCCCAACAGCGACAGTCACAGTGCATCAGCAGAATGCCTTGGGGGCCCTAGACCCCAATTTGAGAATTCTTGCAAAAATACTGAGTTGTGTAGGGCATTTTGCAACGTAACTTGGTGATTTAACTCAGTTAATATAACTGGTTGTTCAAAAAATGCTTATTAAGCCACATTTTACCATTTTCATCCAGCAACATCTATTCCAAAAGGTTTCTGCTCATTTCTTAAAGCACTGCATTGTCTTCCTCACCTCTCCAAGTTTCTCCTTGCTGCCACCATTAAGAAGGTTCTTGTTCATGTCCACCAGCTCCCTGAAGAAAACATCACGCACCTCAAAGAAGCCTCGGCTGGTGGGCTCCATCAGCGCCTCCAAGATGGAGTTGATGTACGGCTCAATACTTACCTTTAGCAGCTTCTCAGCCTTTGGCAGGACCAGAGCTACAGAACATAAAATGGAATCATTTACAGTTTATTAATTGTTAATTATTTATTATAAGTTTTATTAATATGAACGACCAAAACCTGTTCTAGACTTTGCCAGGACTTTTAAAGCTCGATACCCACATATGACTCAAAGGCAAACTGAAATCTGGAGAAACATCAGTTCTGTTTGCATAAATAAAACCTGAAATTCAAGCTTATTATACTGGATGCCATTTCTCTAGTGGATTTACAATATAATACCATAACAGTGTTAACTCTGCTAGAAAACTGCAATGAGAATCGGGTGACTTAAAAACTGATATTTAATAAAATCATGTTTTGTTCATCACATGTAAGAGTAATCTGTTAATAAATAAAAATTTAAATACATTTGATGATCATGTTCTACGCTCATCGATAATTGCTATCGATAATTAAACAAGCGTACTGAGAAACACTGCTGACAGTGCATTCATGTAAAGAACATTTTCCACTTTCCTAATTCTCTTTACTTACAAATGGTAAAAGCAGTGTTGGAACAGACTGTTTTACTACACCATCTAAAGTCAGTAAATCTGACAACATTGTACTGCAGAATATAGTTTATTGCTATTGTAATGGTGATTCAAAGGCACTTGTCAAAAGTAGAAAGGCAGATTATTAAAAAAGTGTAGGTCTTCCCTATAGAGAAATCAAAGGGAAGCCAATGTGTCAGTGACTACAGTTTCCTCCACAATCAAAAGGTACTTGGAAACTGGGGGAAACTGACAGGAAGAGGTTTGGTAGACAAAAAGATCAACAGCTGGCATGATAAGTGTGATAGGTGGCTCCCATTGGGAACTTTTTAAGAAAATATGTGATTTCACTGTGGAGAAAATGCTTGAAGTGGGTTCAACAGTAAACTGCAAAAGATGACGACCTAAATGAGTAAAAAAATTAAGATTTTATTTTGTTAAACAAAACGATTTCAAATTTTTTTCCAATTGCATATTTGCTTTGTTCAGTAATTTCATATTACACTGAAATTTTAACATGCATAAAAATGCATTTTGGCCAATAGTGTAGATATACAGCAAACTGTAAACTCATTTTATATTACATGATTATGCACTGGTTACACAAAAATATCACCCGAGTTCTCAGCATGTACCCTATATATCTTTTACATAAAACACACAGATGCACCCTCATAACAGCTAGTGAAGGGCAGTTCGTCAGCTCCAGTTTACATGCCCAAAACTGAGCACCTGAGACACGGCAAAAAAACAGCTCTGCACACCCAAAAGAACATAAACATAGTAATTATAGAAGCTACCAGTTCTGAGCAATGTGAACACTGTTTGTGTGTCTTAACAGTAATACGTGCAGACAGACATGTATTTAACTGTACGTGCTTGTGTACAGCAGTACCTCTGACTTTGCTTGTGACATGCTCTTTGGAGGTGATGATCTGGTCCATGTCTGTTCGTATAGTCGCCTCCAGAGGGGGGCGCCCTTCCTCACAGTGTTTCACAGTAGCTTCGTACTGGGCCTGAGCTTGACCCTGTACTAGACTGTACACAGCATCTGTGATCTAACCGCAGACACAGCACAACATTAGATCTAATAATACATGTGACTAAGGAGAAAAAGACCTACTGCAGTAGTGTGATTATTTCTGGTTAATTCCGGCAGTGCTGTTATAAGTGAATTACCAGCATCCAGGTCCTCTGTCTTTCCTGCATCTTGCCCTTTAGGCGTGGGCTGATCAGATCCCTTAGCTCAGGAAGCAGAGTCTCCATCACCAAGTTAGCCAGAATCTGAGAACACAGAGATTCAGATCTAAACAGCAATTCTGATGAGACACTAAATAAAGCAGATTTAATTATATTGAATAGCTAGTTTATTGTCATTGTACATAAAAATACAACAAAAATGTCTGTGCTTTTCCTTTGTAAAAAGAAACAAGAAACATATGCTGTCACATAGACACTAAAACGATTAAAAAATACACACTAATGAAGTCCTTAAATGTAATGAAATAAACGTATAAAAAGAAAAAGCATATCTGCATGTCTGAGGGGGTGGGATGGCTGAAACAGCCTAGCCACTGGAAGGCACACACATTAGTGTGCTTTTAGTGCTGGTCCCAAGCCTGGATATAAATAGGAGGGTTGTGTCAGGAAGGGCATCAGGTGTAACAACTGTGCCAAGCCAGGTATGTGTACCAGATCTGCTGTGGCAACCCTAAATACAGGAGCAGCCGAAAGAAAAAAAAGACATGCTTAGTTTAAACAACTGTTCCACCTATCAGGAAGATTCTAATGCCAGGAGATTGTAATACCTACTGTAGCCTAGGAGCTTTAATGATTCATACTAATCATGCTTTGGGCGTTTCTGGTAGCAAAGAAGGTCAGACTGAAGCACCCAGACATACCAGAAACCACAGGCTATACCCACAGACACTAGCAGAATAACTTGACAGAGGACTTGATTATTCAGTTAGGCCTCGCTAAGAACAAATGCATTTATATGTAAACTTGTGTAATAAGAAACAGAACCACACCTGTACTCCTCCCTGTGTGACTAATTTCCGTTTACACAGACAAATCCATGTTTGTGTACATTCCCATGTCCTTATAATGCTGATGTTTTTCTTAAGGTAATCCCTAATGTGTAATTTTTGAGACACATTAAACACTATTTTATCCAATCCTGATCCTAGAAATGGGTCACAATGAGAAATTTTCACCTCAGGAAATAGACATACATTTACTAGCATTGGCTGCCACTATGACTTACTTTACTCAATAAGATTCAAATGTGATGCTTTTAATCTGTTGATCCTGATGCCTCCTAATTCCATATACTGGAATGTTTTATTTTCTGTGACCACTTTGCTAAGAACTGAACCAGCAGCTCTGCTTAAAGCCAGCAGATAAAGAAACAATCTGAAACAAGATGCCACTGAGCTGCTTACAATCTCTTTGAAAAGCTGGAAACTATTAAATTTAAGCAAACACAGAAGTACATTTCCTTTCAAGCACAACAATCTTCAGTGGTTTCACCAGTCTAAACTGGAAACCAATGGACCTATCACATACACATCACAGAGTATAATATAAGCTAAGCTTGGCTATCTATCTAGCTATCTATCTATTCAGTTCCTGTATATAAAAAGTATTACCATTCATTGAAAAAATATAATTAGTTTTAAAAAAGTAACAGTAAAATTAGCAGAGGAGTTTTTGGCAGATCCAAGGAAGGAAAAGCACCGGTGTGTGTAATACTGTAAGAATAGTTCTGTTCAGCAAGTCTGACAATTTTCTCATATTATTACTAAAATTTTTGTAATTTAAGAAAAGCAGTGAAAACAAGTGAGCCAGTGTACTGACATGGAACATGAAATTCTTAGAAAAGTAGTAAAAATATTATGTTCCATGTCAGTAAACTGGTCCACTTGTTTTCATTACTTTTCCTAACCTACAGTGATGTAAAGTTAAGAACAAAGGGCTGTTCATCGTACATGTCTGAAAGTGGCAGTAGTAGAAACTTTAGGTGCCATTTGGGTACTCGGCATCTGTATGTATAGAACAATCGGCGAAAGATCTAACCCAGCGAGAAGAGTGTGTGTATTATTTAACATTGATTTTCTTTGGTAGTATTTTAACATATTCTGCATACCTACACACACAGTGTTCTCCACATAATGAAGGACCGGTTTTTAAAAACCATTCTTTTGCAGTGTTTGTATTTTGTTACTGCACAACCCTAAATATTATGTAACAGTGTGTTATAAAGAAAGAAATAAAAGCTGAGATAAAGAGATATATACACAGTATACTGTATGGGGAGTTATATTTGTTGTACTGCAGACCTGTAAAAATAGATCACCTGCTTCTCATGAAGTTCCTGACACACCCTTTGAGCAGGAGGAAACATGCCTTGAGGTTTGTTGGGGGAACTGAATAATGCTCTAAGTAAACACTCCGCTCAAGAGATAAATGTTACACAACACTAAACAGTGGTAATATAGTGACATGAAAGGTGAGGAGACCTGCACACAGTTGGACATTTTGATGGCCCAAACAAATTAAATGAAACCACTAATGAATAAATGAAAGAAATAAAGTGGTACGTCACGGCAAAAGTAAAATATCTAGGTTTCTGAATATGACTTTATTATTGGGTTTAAGATGGCAGGAGTTTTAAATCAGAGGGAAGCCTGGGGGTGAGTTCCATGAAGCATAGTGTGGCTCTCTGTACATAATACGGCTCTGTATGGAAACCCAACAATCAGGAATCAAAAATGACTAGATTTGTGAGGGAAAAAAGCATCCTGGACAGGGGCTTCCCAGAGTTTTGCATGTACCTGCATGTACCTGTATACAATTTGTATCAGATATTAACTGTATATTAAGTCAGAAAGTAAACGATCTTTTTCAGAAGCATGGTTTGCAAGGCAAGAAAAAATATATCCTTAATGTCAACATTTTACACTGATGCCAGAGAACAACTTTACTTTCTCTTTCACACAAAATAACATTATATCCAAATCTCGCACCACTCACAATAGGGGGAAGTCAGCTACCAAGCATGCACCCAGGGTTAAGAATAACCCAAGTACTTCAACGTAACCATTAGGTAAAAGCTACAGGGAGGAACTGATATAAAACTCTGACTAACTGATGTAAGATTTCACTTCCTCTAATAGGAAAAGCTAATTCTGTAAAACATGATGTAGGCAGGAAACAAAGACTCATGTAAATTCTGATGAGGATGGTGAACAGAAAAGCTGCCACACAGTAGAATCAATATCGACTCATCTGAATCTGCTTCAAACAAAAGTCCTCAGCGATTACTGAGCTGTTAGAAAGGGCTCATTAGCAGCTGTAATGATGTTTACATGATGTTTACCATTATGGTTTAGTTTATAGCGGTGACCTCCGGGTTACCCTCACTGATGTCCTGTGCCTAAATAAATACAGAAAACGCACTGCAGATAAAAATCAACACTTGTGCCACAAATGCAGCCTAAAATGTATGTAGGATGAAAATGGGATGAGAATGGAGTCTGGCAGGGCTGTTTCATGTGTCTGCTGCTGGGTGTGTTTGTTTAAAATGCTGTACCTGCAGTTTAAATGTGCAGTAGCAGCCCAGGCATCAGTTCAAGTCTTTCATGTCAAACACAGTTATGGACAATTTTGTATCTCCAATTCACCTCACTTGCACGTCTTTGGACTGTGGGAGGAAACCCACACAGACACGAGAAGAACATGCAAACTCCATTCAGAAAGGACCCAGACCATTCCACCTGGGAATCAAACCCAGGACCTTCTTGCTGTGAGGCGACAGTGCTACCCACCGAGCCACCGTGCAAATTACGGCACATCAGCGCTTCAAAAAAACCTGCTAGAGTTTCAAGAATTTTGCAAAGAGGAATCAGCCAAAATCCCTTTATCAGTGTGCAAAATTAATTAGATCTAATTTAACAAAGACTGCTGAGTGTGTGTGTATGTGGACGTTACCTGGGGAGGAGTCCCACACATCATGTCCCAGGTGCCATACTGGTCACGGACCTGGCGGTAGAGACGAACTGCATCTGTGAAAGCTGGTGTCTGCACTTTACACTCCTCTGAAAGACCTGAGAAAGAAAGAAGTAGAAAAAGTACACAATGGTTACCTTCCTGAGTACTTTCAATCTCCTAAAACTTTAAGGCAAGTCTGAAACATGGACTCTTCTCTAGAGAGCACACCAGTAGCATAGTCTAACATATTTTTCATGGTTTATTATTGCTTCATACCGATTAGGGTTGCGGTGGGTTAGAAAACTCTCAATGCACTCAGGGGATAATTCATTGCAGGGTTTTGGCCATCCCTTGGCTTGACAATGTCCCTCCTCTATGGACAAAATGTGTACATTTCTAAAAGTGAAGTCTTTATTTTAACCATATGTGCACAGACTGGCATTCCTTTCATATGAACTGCTGCCTGTCATGAGAAATTACAAGCTAAACACTGCCATGCAAACATACCATTTGTTTAAAAAAAAAAATAAATAAAGATCACTGAAGGACCAAATGACACCCCAGATGGTGATTACTGTATCTGACCCACTTGTTTATAATGCTTAGATGGTAAAAACTGCAATAAATGTATCATTAAAATGATGACTGTGTGTGTGTGTGTGCTTTAGAAAATGGCTTGTAACAAAGAAGGGAAGTAAGTAGTAAATGAGCTGGGTGTGGGGCCAGGAGGAGTGTTGGCCGGAAGTTCATAACTCCACATCAGCACTGAAAACTGTGTGTGTGTGTGTGTGTGTGTGTGTGTGTGTGTGTGTGTGTGTGTTTTCCTGCATGACAACAAGGCATTTCCAAAATCTTGATTTGTTGAGGAAATCAGGCTTGAGCCCTCTTTAAGCACCAGCTCTACCAGTGGATTGGATATTCAATGAATCACATAATTTATTGTGCCATTATTTAGGCTTTTGTATTTGTAAGCTGGCTAATCAGCTGCCTAGCTCACTGGGCTATAAACCCTGCAATGAGTTTAAAACGTTAATAGAAGATAAAGGGAAACCACCAGGTTTTTAAAGAATGTAACTACCACCCATAGGGCAGGGGTACCTTAGAGGTTAAGGTACAGGACTAGTAATCGTAGGACTAGTAATCGTAAGGTCACTGGTTCAAGCCCCACATCTGCCAGCTTGCCACTGTTGGGTCCTTGAGCAAGGCCCTTAACTCTCAATTGCTTGCAATGTATACAGTCTTAGTTGTGAGTCGCTTTGGATGAAGGCATCTGCTAAATGCTGAAAATGTAAATATAGACATAGCCAATCATGTCTGTGTAGACGACCGACTGGCAGATAGAAGCACTAAGATTCAAACCCTGGATCTCAGTGGTAATGGACTAGCATATTTTACTGCTGTAGCACCCGTCAGCCCTAGGTCTGTACATGTAGATAGCATACATCAGCTCATCTTCATTAATGTCTTTATTATTGTCAGGGTCGCAGTCCATCACCACACTGACTGCTAAAAAAACAGGTAGTGCATGTAATCTGACTTAGTTTTTTAGAGTTTTAGACCAGTTTCAGTTCTGTCTTTAACTGTGATCATGTACCAGCTGTTAGATTTCATTGATTTTGAGGAATATTGCAGTCACAGTGTAGCAGCTTTCATACCTGCCTGATATGAAGGAATAAGACCACAGTTGTATCCACAGGTCTGATACAAACACTATTGCTTAAATACCAGGCAAGTTGAGACATTTGCAGAACAACAACAGAACTGGAATCCCTGCAGGATTTATGACTAGTACTTATTGAAGAGATGAGGCTTTTACAGAACTGCATTTAGAAAAACAGGAATCAGAATCTATTCTTGAACAACAAGCAAACTTAATAGCTAAATGTAAACTGTGGAGTCATGTGATCTGTGCTGGACCAGACCTGGACTCACAGCCGAACCCTGAGCATTTGTAAATCTTGGATGTGTTCCAACGATAACACAACCCCTTTTTCTTTTAAGTTCAGACCAGCTGCTGGGAAAGTTGACTCTGGGCCATGTCAAAATTCCTAATCTCTGGAATAAATGTTGTCCACATTCCTCTGTGTGTACTTCACATATTAAGTTACAGATTAGGTTTGACTGTTGAAGTACAGAAGCAGAGGGTCATGACGACATGGATTCTCACACAAGGTTGCAGACTAACTTGTGAAAACGCAAAACGCTGTTTTAAATCATGCTTTGTGTTTGGCTCCATTTGATTTCCAGAAAATGTTTATTTTCAGCATTTATAGGTGCTCCATGAGCTAATTAGTAGCTTTAATCATGACATGATTGTTTGCTTTGCACCATTCTGTGTAAATTTAAGAATGTGCATGAAAATGTCAGAAATTGTCAGTTAATTTCTTGGAAATGAAACAAACCAACAAAACAAACAGCAGCAAAAAACATCCAGTAAGCAACAGTTACTTATTTTTTTTTTTATGTCTAGCTGACAGAAAGGCCACAGTAAATCTAATAACCACTCTTTACAAGTGTGGTGAGCAGAAAGCACTTAAAATACACAACATGTCAAACCTTGACGCGATTGGGCTACAAGAGCGAAAAACCACATCAAGTTTCATTCATGTCAATAAAAATCAGGTGTTTAAGTCTACATATCTGACTTGGCTCAGTTTATTACCGTATGTCCGTCCTCACACAACCCTGCTTATTTTTCCCAGGCCTGAGACTTGAACTAAGATCACACTGACAAGCCATAGTCCAGTCAGACACTACCAATAATGTCTGTGTAGATGCCAGACTGGCTGACCGTACCGCCGAGACTCGAGCCACGGACCTCGGTGTATAATATCTCGGTATATATTATTTACAGCAAACCTGTAGACTTTGAGAATAAATGTAGTGAGATATTTTAAGGTCATCAAAGACTAAACTGCATACCAGGACTAAATAACATACAATGTAACACACAATTAGTTACACCATCTTAAACCTAACCCATGGCCTTAAATATGCCTTTATTCTCCACAGCCACCCTCGATATTACAGCATGTCAGGGGAAAAGGAAGTTGTGTCATTCAAGACAGTCATAATTATGTGTCATAACGCAACCCAAACCGACAGTGCTATGGCGACAAGACACAAAATATACTCTACTACTAGCAGTACCAAAAAAAACCTTTACACCCCACCCAGCCACCTGTGGGTAACTCATGCTTACTAGTCTCACTTCACTCTAAAAAGAGGAAGTGTTCAATTAGTTTCCCAAAGGGATTTTAAATAATCAGTGCAAAATAAAGCGAGCTAAGCACAGTTCCCTTACATCTAGCAACAACAGCAGGCAGCATCAGACCCAGGTACAAGAGACCATTTCAAAAACTGAAAGTTAAACATTATTCTTAAATAATTCATCAGAATTAAAGCAGCAGTTAGTGCCTAATATCTGTTACACTACATCCAGTATATGTGGACACCAGACCATGAGCTGCTTGTACATTCATTAAGTTTCATGTTTTATCACCACTTTATCCTGGTCAGAATCAGGGCACGTCTGGGTAAACCGGAATCACTGGAAGCAATGCAATAAGACACCTGTACAGAACACCAATCAATCTAATAGCAAATGGCGCTAGCCCAATACCACTAGGATTCAGGGTTCAAATCCCCAGCAGGTGCTGCAGTTGGCTTCTAAATACAAACATGCTTGTCTATGTAAATAATTAACAAATAGTGTGAATGTTTTTACATGTATACAGTGTATACATCACATGTGGAAACTCCTGCTTTCTTTTGAAGCTCTAGGCTACACAAATCGTTCCATCATAGTAAAGGAATGCTTTCACCACACCCACAGCTCTGATCACATTTTCTCTTCAATTACCTGCCGACAAAAAGCTCAGACTGCTGACAATAACCTTAGCCATGAGGACTTGACACAAGATCCAGAGCAGATCTTTACCAGAATCAAAAAGTTATGTCACAATGTTAAACTTTTGACTTAAATACCAATGCAACAAAGTACCATGATATTATTACTGAAACTATACTAAAAGAAATGCTGATTAAGCCTACTTTTCTGTAACACTTATGAATAATAACATGACTGGACTAAAATAGAGTTCAGCGGTGGCAGATTAAATATTTATCCCAATTTTTCATTGGAAATTTTTCACTGATTAAGTTTCCTGTTATTCCCCAATATGCCAGTCTAGACAGGTAATGGCAGCTTGTTCCTCTCCCAAAAACACACACAAAGTCAGCAAATTGTAAAATAAAGCTCATGCAACATAGAGGGAATGTAATTTAATGAAGTAGTAAACTATTTGCCCCTCCCTGACCAAAAACCTATTTATTTTTGGCCAGTATCACTATAATCACTAAGAAGACAAGAATTCCAACCCCCATCCCAGACAGCAGGGCCAATTATAATCTCCTGAATTACAAGCTACAGGTTGCTGTGGCAGCCACTTTTTTAAAACCTGAAACAACTAACCTCTGTGTATTTACAGGTTTTACAGAATCTGATAATAATTGTTGGGTTTCTGGTGCCATATACAATCACACTGCTCTCACATCCTTAAAATAACGTCTGTAATACTGAACATTTCTCTCTCATACTGAGTCACAACAATGAGCTCATCCGGCTAAATGTGAATAAGAGTCATTCAGTACCACTAATGAGGAACTAGTCCAACCTTCATTTTTCAAAACTATCATCCTACATCTTAATGCCAGTCTCCAGAAAACCCAGTGCACTAGTATTTAACACACAGCGTTTGTAGGAGTCAGAGAGAGAAACCCACCGTTGTTGGTATGTCGGATACAGTCCTGAAACACGGCGTGCCACTTCTGCTGCTCTTTCTCCGTGGCTGCACAGAAATAGTGATGGCGTGCGTATGGGTGCCACAGGATCAGCGGGAACTGCGTGGCACATTTCAGAAAGGGAGTGCTGCCCACTTTGGCTTTTACATCTGGAACACACACATATGAATATGAATGTAAATCTGTGCTAATATCAAACGTTTGTTTTGTGAGGTAAATGTATTTGACTGCATGACTGTTGATTTTTAATATCCCTGCAGTCTCACCAGGAAGGCTGGAGTCGAGGAGCTCGAGGTACTTCTCCATGGAGATCAGCACTTTATATCCAGCACAGTTGATGGCTCCTTTAGGGTGGAGATTTCGATCATGGGCCTGAATACAAATATAAAATATATAGTTTAATTAATAATGTAGTTTGGCTAGATTTTGGGTAATTAAGTGCATCTATAGAATATACTATTAAACTGAAATTGATCAAGTTCCAATTTGTTTTGTTTCTAACAGCACTTAAATGCTTTTTACCTGTTTGTTTTCATAGAAGCAGATCTTGTATGAGTCTGGGACGAACAGAAACCGATTTCGCCATTTTTTGTTTTCTTCCAAATACTGGAAGAGCATTCCTGAGAAGATGGACTTGTTCTCAAGAGGTGCCTAGAAACAATGCGAGGAACAAAATCAACACCAACTTAAATCCATCATATCCAACAATGTTTTATATTACATTTCCTTAACTATTGTGGAAGGGTATTTTTATAACCAAAATCTAAAACAGATCCTATTAAAGGGTATTTAAATACGGCATGTTTATTTAAATTATTTAATCCTCCTAGACCTGGACTCCACAATACATCTGAAGAACTGGCACAGGTTGTTGGCCACCCAACAACCTGTTGGCAGTTGTCCCTCTTCAGACCTCTGTGGACACAACAGCCACCCGTGACCACGCCTTGCTGTTCCAGTGATAAATCATCTGGCTATAACTACAAGAAGGTCTTATGTCTTCATGCCAATCATATCTGTTGCATTTACATGTACCATGAGTAACTACCATCAGCCCAATAATTAATATTTTCTTAAAGGTATGACAGGTATGAAATATGAAATAGTTATGAAAATAGACACTGCCATGTGGGGTGGTCCTAATGTTTTGACTGATTGGAAAGCACATAGTTTTATTTATAGCCATTCAAACTCAGCTACATGCAGGAATAAAGAAATAAGTAACCAATGTATTAAATGCCAAAGAGCTGCCCATGTGCCCTACATAGGGTATAATGTAAGTTCCAAATAATGTAAGTTCCAAAAATATACTACACATCCAGTAATATGACATGTCATGTAATATGTCATGTTCCACACCAAACTTATCACCGATATTTTTTTAGACGTATCTTTATGAAAGCAGATGCCATCACTGATACGTTTGCTACTTGAAATGACCCCCAAGAGCAAGTAAGAAAACTGGCATGTGCGTGTTGCCCAATAGATTGCACAACGTGTACGATGGATTGGTTACCTTTCGGTGGAGAAGCTGAGGTTGAGGTCCTCCTCCTCCCTCCACGTCATAGCGTACCTTGTTAAAAAGAGCCAAGGTGTACTGCTGTTCATAGAGACTCCTGAACTCATCCAGGACCTTGGCTGTCCGGGCTAAAACACAATGGCAGAAAATGAATGATCAAAGCAGCACCAACACAAAGATACATGATGTAGAAACTACATGACAGGGACCTTGTTCAAAAGAAATTAATAACAAGAATAACAAAATTCATCACACATGTTTTCTTAATAGACTTTTAAAGTTTGTCATTTTACATTTGTGAAAAATATACAGATCAGAATGGATAAGAAACCAAATAGACCATAAATGATTTATAGAGAAACACTGATTGATGTAGCAGTTTCGCAAAAAACATTTTTCATAGGGCAAACATCAGGTATTCAGTTCTGGGTAGGTGAACATACAGTTCAAAGTTATCCTAGTATAAAAACAATTCTTATTCTTCTCTTTGCTTATTGGCTGATGAAATTTTGCTTTGATACCACTACGTTAGTAGCAACTGAAATGTCTAACATGCTAGCACACCACTGCAGAGTGTTTGAACTTGCAGGTTCAATTTAGGGACAGCTGTAGCCTAGCGGGTAGAGCTTTGGGCTACCAACTGGAAGACTGCCGGTTTGAATCCAGGCCCTTTGAATGTTGGGCCCTTGAGCAAGGCCCTTAACCTGTCTGCTCCAGGTGTGCCGTACAATAGCTGACCTTGCACTCTGGGATATGCGAAAAAGGAATTTCATTGCACTATGTATACATGACAAATAAAGGGATTCTTCTTCTTCTTCAATCTCAGCAGAGCTACCAACCAGGCCGGGCGTCCACACAAACACAACTGGCCGTGTTTGAGGGAGGGAAGGCGAATCAGAGTGTCTTCCCCCGTTTCTCACTGCACACTGGTCTACTCAAATATTTACATTTTATGCATTTAGCAGACGCTTTTATTCAAAGTGACTTACAGTACTGTGACAGTAAATTGTCTAAGCAATTGAAGGTTAAGGGCCTTGCTCAAGGGCCCAACAGTGGAAACCTGGCAGTGGTGGGGCTTGAACCAGCGAGCTTTTGATTACTAGTCCAGTATCTTAACTGTTTCGCTACAACTGCGGTTTACTGCATCAATACTCGGTTAAAGATCAACACTAAGTCACAAAGCGCTTTTTGTATTTGGACAAATGGAGCAGATTACAGTGTTTGTGTGACTCGACCTCAGGTCTTTACATGCATGCGTTACTGTGCCAGCATGAGAGTTGGTATGGGAACAGTGCCAGCTCTTTGTTAAACCCTTTTTACTTTGGCAATAGCCACAATATCACAATTTCACAATCTCCACAGAGCCTTTATTTAGGGTCTCTTTTGTGAAATTATTCTTACATGGCAGAAGCTTCGATGGGGATCCAGACCGGGGGAGAGGGAAAATTCCAGCCTGTTTGTTTGGAATGCTTTTAGCAAGAGAAGATGATTAAGAATGTAGGGCAAAGTTTCACGGAGAAAAAACAACTCACTTTCTGAACTGTAATCTGTGCTGTACGAGGTTCTCACGATAAAATCTGATAAAAGGCTATCAGGGTCACGTCGGGTACTCGGTCCACCTGTCGGTGAGGTCCAGGCATGCCAGTTTTCCACATTTATTTAATAGAGATGTTGAAAAAACGGAGCACAAAACCTGATCAACCAGAGAAGCAAAGAGACTGACTAATCCTGAGCTTGCACAATGTGAGTCTCAATGGAACTGATACGTACGTTTCTTATAAAGTGTTGCAAAATGGAAAAAGTTGTGCAGCCAAAAGAGAATATTTATTCATTTTCATTAACTGGTTTATTCTGGTAAGGAACCCAGTGGATCTGATGCCACCAGGGAACACTGGACACAAGGAACAAGAAAGTACACAAAGTGGGAGGAAGACCTCAGATTCTTCACAGTAAGGTGCTATTTTTTAAAATGCATTTATTTTCTTTATTAATTTATTTACATTCATTTACTTCCACCACTTCATCCTGATCAAAGTCACAATGGGTCGGCGCCCAGGTGGGATATTCCGCTAGCACAGATGGAACATCAGCGTCAAATTCTGAACACCCCGGTTAGGATCTCCGGCTCTGCTCCGATCGGACGGCATCTAGCGAGCACAATTGTCAGTGCCTGCAGCAGACACAAAATTGGCCACCGTGTCTGCTGGGTGGGGAAATGACCGGACTAAGTGAGTGGGGTCTTCAAACGCTGTGCAAGGACCCTGGTTAGCAAAAAAGGCACAATGGGTCCAGCGGGACGCCAAAGAAATTATGCTGGTATCACTGTGGCAACAAACTTTTACATTAGCACAAAGTGATGATATTATATCACTTATCCAGCACAGTCATTTTGTTTGCTTTTCTCCAGCCAAATTAAATTGGTAAGCCAGTTTAACTTTAATAGTAAGGTTCAAGATGAATGAGATTTATAGTCAAGTCTGGCTAAAATCAAGTCTGGCTTTGTTCAAAGTCAAGCAGCCACCAAATAACATTTCTGAAGGGCTGTGGAACAAAGAGCTGATGAAAATAAATTAGTCTGAAAAAAGCTGTTTCTAAAGCTTTAGGACTACATAAAACCACAGTAGGAGCTATTACATCCAATGGAGGAACCCTGGAACAGTGCTTAATCTATCCAGGAGTGGCCTGACTGCTGGAAATCTCCCAAACATGCATAACAATAAAAAATCAAAAAGAAATGCAGACATCTCTGGATTCTCTGGTCTTCATCACTCCACAATACGATGAAAAGCTTAAACTTAAGGCAAGAAAACCAAATCTAAATAAAAAAACCATCTATGTTCATATAATATTTACAAACAACAACAAAAATAACTGACGTTTAACCATTCACTGTTCGTGTTTGTTAAAATCCTGACAAAACTCATTAAAATATTGTGGTGAGACCTGAAATAAGCAGCTCATGCCTCCACACAGATAACCTAGCATCAAACTTTAGATTCAGTTTAGATCCCATCATTACTGCTGAAGGTGGTAAAACCAGTTATTGGAGGCACAGTCACACGCTAAAACATTTGCATAATCAAATATCTTTCTCATTAAACAAATGTTTAGCCAAAAAAATAGTTTTAAGATATCACACTGTTTCATTTCAGGCACTACTGTGTATTACTGACTACATTTCCACAAATTTCTTGTACTCCTTTGTTTATACTTTCCAAGATGGCTGTCATAGACCTCATTTTGATGGATCTGAATCATCTGATACTACAGTGCAGTGCATTTTAAACTTTCTTTACAATAAATGGGGGAAATTATCATTGTTTTTCTTGAAGCTAAATAATGTGGATTTATGTGAAGTTCCCTTAGAAGTGTCTGTGTTTTCACTTTTTTCTGAACACGATCTGAGCAATTAAGGTAATGCCTAGTTCACACTACAAAATTTTTGCCTGATTTTTGCTCGCCGACTGGTCGCCGCTAGATGTGGCAGCTCGGGAGCAACTCGGCGTTTGCTTGGCGATCGAAACTCGGCTCTCAATCGCTGCGTGTGAACTCCTCAACAACTCGATCCGAGTGGCTCGCCGACTGAGGAGAGATATCTAGCATGTCAAATATCTGGATCAGTCAGTTGCAACTGGCAATGAGTGTGGTGAGGGGGATAATATATTTTCTATCAGAATACATTGGCACACACAAGCTTTACAATATTTGTGAACTTATCGTCCACGGCAAACCGTAATACCAACACTGCATTACAAAAAAAATATTTATTAACCTCCAACTCGCTACAGAACAAAACAATCCCTGCTGGTCGAGTTGCCAAATCTACTCGGATTCATTTATTTTTTCTTCTTGATTTTACGCTCCACATCATCGCACAAACTTTGATCGCTTGCTACTTGTTGACGTGCATTTTTGGATGTGGTATCGTTAAACCTTTCGTCACTTCTCACCTTTGTTTACGTGACAAAACGTAGTTCGGGAGACCAGAGAAGCTCGTCTGCGATTCCTGTTGGTGATAGATCGTGTAGTGTGAAACCCCCTATCGCCGATCAGTCGTATAGTGAGAGACCCCCTATCGCCGATCAGTCGTGTAGTGAGAGACCCCCTATTGCCGATCAGTCGTGTAGTGAGAGACCCCCTATTGCCGATCAGTTGTGTAGTGTGAAAGCCACACCGACTTGAAAGACTCCCGATTACAAGAGATCCAGTTGTGTAGTGTGAACTTGGCATTAATGGCCTTGTTTAAGGGCCCAACAATGGCCTCCTGGCAGCAGGTGAGTTTAAACCTGCAAACTTTTGATTACCAGTTCAGTACCTTAACCAATAAGCTACCACTTCTCTGTAAGCCTGGTGTAGCCACAATAAGTAACCATGATGTCACTGGTTCATGTTTCTACCAAAATGATGGTGGTGGTAAACTGGGACATTCCAATACTGAAAAACCAAACTCCGATGGATTTCCCATTGGAGGGGTGTGATAAAAATTTGCTTGACAAAATGTGTCCCAAAAACATTCTTATACTGATTCTTTAATCATGTACTTGTTAAATGTTAACTTCTTATCAAACCACATTTCCTGGGTATCAGTGATTGATTAACTAAATCACATTTAATATGTGTTCTAGTACGAACGTTATTATAAGGAGCTCAGTGATCAAACATCGTGTTTTATTACACAATCAGTGAAAGCAAACATCTGTAAGAGTTATAAACTAAACTTTGTAAACTCTGTATGGTGGTGTCTGTAGAAACAGGGTCATCATTAACACGTTGATAACAATCCAAATGTGGATCTGTTCTACAACCGGCTCTGTTCAAGTTAAATGACCTTAAGAGAATTCATGATGAGGTGTGTAAAACTGAATGAAAATACACAGAAAGTCTCAGGAAAAAGCCATTTCTATGACAATTTTGAGCTGAAATGAAAAACGTTTAGTTCTCTTGATAAACGTCCATTTGCACTATTATTCAACCCCCAGCTTCAGTGCATCCTTTCGCCTTAATAACTTTCAATAGGAGATTTTGGTGAGTTCTAACAAGCTTCTGACAAGTTGCTGCTGAGTGTTTATTAGAATGTTAACATCATGTTTTACACTTTGGTTCCAGTCATGACAGGACAGGTAGTTACTGGTTACACAAGATTCAACAGTTCAAGTTCAATGGCAAATTAAAGTGAACTCAATTACATGTCTTTGGACTGTGGGAGAAAATGAGCTCCTGGAGAAAATCCACACAGACACAGGGAGAACATGCAAACTCCACACAGAAATGACCCAGACTGCTCAACCTGGGATTTAAACCCAGAACGCTGTGAGGCCACCCAAGTTGCCACTAACATAATGTATACCCTCAACTGCTTGCACTGTATTCAGGCACAACTCTAATTTACTTTGGATAAAAAGTGTCAGATAAATGCTTTAAAATGTAAAAATAAATAAATAGACATTTTAAAAAATAAAAACCTTGACCCCAAACCAAAGTGGTTAAAACCGGTGGCCACGGCGCACCATTGTCTTACATCAAAATGCCAACTAATTTCCTCTGCAGAGTACTTCAGCTGTTAAATGACCAAAATAAAAATCCCCACTGTACACACATGATGTAAGCTGACATGGCTCTAAATAATCCACAGGGTTATTAAATGTCATGAACCTGTATTGTGGATAATCTTGCATTTTTTGTTTTCTACTCTGCACTAATCAGGGTAACAATCCATTACAGGCCGACACGCATGCAGGCATGCACAGATATACATGTATGTATGTATATTTACATTGATATACAGTATATAATGTACTGTGTAGCTGTATAAACAGGTTTTCTTTTTTTAACAAAATGAAAGGGCCTAGGAATACATGCATTGTGTAGGCAAGTCATATATAATGCCAACAGTGCCTTAGTGTAAAAATATAAACTGTGTACTGTTATAAACACCAGAAAGGTCCTGCACGGCACATAAAAGAAGAGAGTAGAGTTCATGAGAAGAGCCTCGTGAGTGGGAGAGACCTGTGTAAGTAAGTGTGTGTGTGTGTGTGTGTGTGTGTGTGTGTGTGTGTGTGTGTGTGTCTTACAGTGACTAAGTTTCATGTGATACTAGAGATTTTCTTCTTTATGAGTAATGATATTGGAAAAACAATGACAGTGAAATTATGCACATTTGAAACAAGTGCAACTTGAATAATGAAATCACTAGAAATAAAGTGAAATTTATGTTATTAAAATTATTAATTACTTAGTAAAATTACTTACTATATGTGATAGCAGCATCTTACTGTTGGAAAACAGTATAGAATTCATCTAAAAATACCATTAATTAGCGCTCTTTACCCTACCGCAGTTTAATAATAAGCAACCAGATGTGATGCTTCCACACGCTTGTGTAAAAGTCAAAATCTTTAAACCAATTACTGGCCGTCTTTAGTTAGTTACCTGTTAACCAACAAGCTTAAAGAGACTCATCAAAAAATGAGATACATCATACATTTCATGTCAGTTTTACCCCCATTAGTGTGCATGTGGGTAAAAGCACAAATAGCCATGTGATACCCACGTGTGTGTTTTTCAGGTGTCGAATTTAGGCTGAGGGGGATTTCAGAACATGTCACTGAAAAGTTATTCAACGCTGTTCAACCGTTCAACAATTAATCAACCAGTAGACGTCAAAAATTTAATTTAATTCAGTATTTAAACAATGACTTGACAGTTACTGTGAATCACCATTAATCATTACAATCGCTATAGAGATTTTTACTACAAATCGTCACTGACTGATGTGAGCTGTGGGACTTGCATATAACCTTTATGATCAGATTACTGTTCAAATCTTTTCTTTCTTTATTTTTTGGCTGTGTCTTAAATGGATGGCTGAAGCCCTGCAATGGATTGGCGCCCCACCCAGGACTCATGTCTTGAGCCCAGTGTTGAGCCCATCATGACCCTGACCAAGATAAAGCGGTATATGAAAATAAAATGACTGTTTTTTTTTGCAGTTGTCCAGGTACGTTGTGGATGTTAAAACACTCAGTGTGCAACTAGCATGACTGTAACTGTCATTTCTACATAAGTGCTTAGTCAGAAAGATTTTCTATCACAATTTATTCAAATGCTATGAAAATAAAAGAAGACAAACATCCCAGCTGGGACGGTGATGATCTCTGCACCACTGCTGGCTCACCCACTGTGTCCTGGGGGTGAGCAACATTTTAGAACAACAAGAACATTTTACTATCGCCCTAAAAACAGACTATAGAAGTGCTCGGCTTTTGTCAAGCATAACAAATTGCAAAGAAACTGCAGAGCCATGCTGTAAAAACATGAACATTTAAAACTGTTTTATTGTACTTTAATGGTACTTTTTAAGTCAGTTCTAGGTGTTCTAAAGTTCTGTCTCATATATGCTTGTCTTTTTTTCTTTTGGTTTCTTCTGTTGGGGTCATCAGAGCAAGGCTAATATAAATTATTTAAAAACAACCGTGTAGTTGCAGTTATTGCTGCTAAAAGTGGTGTAGCCTGGTATTAAGTTAAGGAGGTAATGATGTGTTTGCAAGGGTAATATGGGTGTTGAATGTCTGCCTTACTTAAATGAATGTTTTTCAATCTGTGTTGTGCTTTTGCTTCTTTTTTAATATATTCTTTAATTTATTTTGTTTCTGATCATTTAGCACAACCAATGCAATCAGAAAATGGGGCGATTACTTTTTACAGCATTGTTTTTTTTATACAGTAGTTAACATTGTATTAAGCACTTTTCAGCCACAGTCACGCCTGGTTTTCACTGCAAATATTCAAAAGCATTTATTTTTATGGGATTTTTGCCAGTAAGCAATTTTGATTTGAAACCTTCCAGCATGAACAAAATTTGCAAACAGAACTTTATAGTTTATAGTTAAAATATGATTTTAACAATCAGTTATTTTTAACACTGACCGTTATAATTATTAAGAGATTACAATTTAATAAAAATGCAGTGACATGATGCAGTGACAGTCAGTTAGGCGCCTTGATTGGATAGATTAGAATGTGTTTATGTATTTTTCAGCTCTGTTTTTATTATTTACAGGAGCTAGTAAACCAAACTACAAATTGTGACACGACAGGTTAGCAACTCCAAACTCCAAATGAATAAACTTTGTGTACAAGACCTCAATCTGCCCCCTCACCTCCCCTGCCATTGTATTCTCAAAGCCAGATAGTCAAAGCAGCATGATTTACTACATTACAATTTAGTTACAAATAAATACTCAATCATCAACTGAACAATAATTAGGGACCATTTTTCAGCTAAAACCCCAGGCAGTTCAAAGAACATGATGGCATCAACTTCTCTCTTCAGAGCAAAAAATAAAAGCTGCATTCAGCAATTCTGAGTATCTCTGCTCTGGTTAATTCATTTTCAAGTTTGCTCTACACACAGGAAATCCCAAACCAAGTTTCATATTCAGACCCAAGTATCTTTAGACTTACCAGTAACCAACATTATCTGGAAATAATTTTTCCGAAACCATGACTGGACAGGTCATCATGGGTATTTCTGGAAAAAACTGAGCAGACCTCATACAAATCAGTTAAAGTTTCGCTGACCAACCAGTGCAGAAGCAGCAAATTCTTCAAGCACAGCACACAGTAAGTGAATCTAATCAATCTAAACTGACCATTGAATTATGACTCACTTCAAAGCACAGCAAAAATACCAAAGCTTCAATCTTTAAAACTTCAGTGGAAAGAATGCTGCACTCATTAAAGCCCCTCAGACAATGTTCCAACCATAAATTTCTGCCTGTGGATCATTTTAAGAGTTTAACAAAAAGGAGCCTTGACAGAAAAGCATTCGTTACAAAAAAACTGAACACTAAAATGTAGCATTATAAAATGTATGAAGCTAAATGCACACAAATAGAATATTAAAACCATGTGCTTTTGTGGAGACACCAGGTCTTACTGCAAATTTTTAAAAGCATTTATTTTTATGGGATTTATGCCAGTAAGCAATTTTGCTTTGGAAGCTTCCAGCAGGAACAACATTTGCAAACAGAACTTCTTTATAGTTAAAATATTACTTATAATATTAATGTATGAAGCTAAATGCACACAAATAGAATATTAAAACCATGTGCTTTTGTGAACATTTTATGCCAAAACCATGGGCATTAATATGACGCACACACAGTCAATTCCTAATCATGAATCCGCTGCCGCTTGAACAACCGCAGATCTGATTAAGAGCCAGATAACCACACGCCCCCTCCAACACGTGCCCAATCTGTGGCCGCTTATCACCCGACAGTGTTGGGTACCCTAACAGAGCTGTATTGCGGTATAGAATGGTACAGAATGCCATGCTATGTAGACCGTCACTTGCGCAGGTGCCCGGACCAGTCCCAGGAGATGGCATATCGCAGCGGGAAGAGACCCTGTCCAACATTTCAAACTGTGTTTGTGTGGATACTCATCATGGTTGGTGGCTTTGCTGAGATTTGAACTTGTAAGTTCTAACACTCTGCACTGGTGTGCTAGCACGTTACACCGCTGTGCCACCCAAGTGCCAAAGATGATCCCCTTTGCTACTAATACAGGAGAGGATTTTCACAAGAGCACACGTGAGCGATGACACTGCTGGCCAATAAAAGCTACTCTGGAAGTGCTGGTTAATAAATGCTACTCACAGTTGGCATTGCTTTCACTGACTTGTGCATGTTAGAAATGGGTGTGGCTGGAAGAGTACCACTGGTCACAGACTGTACCTGATTATCTCAGTATTTAATGATCTGCTGTGCTTCTGCTTGTTAGCGTGAATCTGATTGTGTCTGGACACTTGCTCATTAATTTGCTGAGCTCTTCATGAGCTCTAATTGTGCTGAGAGTCCCGTCAGTGCTGAGTCTGCGCTAACAATGAGTGAATGTTTGACCTCATCAAAATTTCTTCTCCACATGAGTATGCCTGTTAATGATGCCACTACAAAAGGTTCTGCTGTGGCATTAAACACAGCTATTACAGGGCCTAAAAGAAACCGTATTTATTTAGTTATTTAGAGGGTTTCACAGGGAGGAGGTGCTTTTTTAATCGCAGTAAAGTTGCGTCTGGCGGTGGTCAGATTTTGTAAGTGATAATAATGTAAGTAATGACTCTGCTTTAGAGTGGTTGAGTATTTCCTTTATGGTCGGAGTTGTCATTAATCGTTGTATCTTGTGGCTGTAGGCAGTGCACTCAGTTAGCACATATTTAATAGCATTACGATAAAAATCCATAATGCACCATAGATCAACTGGGAAAACCCTTTCATTAATATACACTGTATGGACAAAAGTATTGGGACACTCCTTCTAATTCTTGAATTAATGTGTTTCAGCCACAAAAAATGGTAACGTAATATTCATTACAATAAAAAAATATTTGCTTCCACAGAATCCAGGAACAGTTTAGGGAAGGCCCTTTTCTGTTCCAGCAAGACTGTGCCCCTGGGCACAAAGCAACGTCTACAAAGACGTTTAAAGAAACTCCTGCACAGTGACCTGTCTCAGCCCAACCGAACAGCTCTGGAATGAACTGGAACATCAGTTGAGACATTCTTGACCAACGTCAGTGCCCAGTCATACAAGTGCACAAATTCCCAAAGACATACTCCAGAGACTAAAGATCACACAGATATCACGCTATTTCAATACTTTTTGGTGCACACTATTTCAGGGCAGTGGTAGCTCAGTGGTTAAAGTACAGGACTAGTAACTGGAAGGTCACTGGTTCACAAACCACATCTGCCAGGTTGCCACTGCTGGAACCTTGAGCAAGGCTTTGAACTCTCAATTGCTTGCAGTGGATACAGTCTCAATTGTAAGTTGCTTTGGATAAAAGCGTCTGCTAAATGCTGATAATGTAAATATATTAAAAATTGTGTAAAAAATACATTATTTTAATAATTGTTTTTGTTGTCCAACAAGCTCATGGTCAGGTGTCCGAATACTTTTGGCCTAATAAGCCTGCAACTGAATCTGTGAATTGCTTCCCTCTCCCAAAGGTTAAACAGGGAAGAATGTTTGTCCTTTAGCAGGACACCGACTTTAAGCACAATGCCAAAGCAACACTGAAGTGTTTTAAAATTGACTGTCGTTGACTGGTGCGATCACAGCACTTCTCAACCCCAAAACCTCAAACCACCCCACAATTACTAAACAGAAACTCGGGCAGCTTTTGCTTATTCTGCTTTTACAAAATGAATTTGTCTAATTAGGTGCCAGGATGGTACAGCGGTCCAGCCCACCACCGCTGAGATCTGGGTTGGTGGCTGAAGCTCTGCGTATGTGCACAGTGTTTCTTTCCCTGGGGAAACAGGACCCTCTGCAACCCTGACTGGGATTAAGCATTTTATGACAAATTGTCACATTATAAATAATTAAACAATACTCTCTGAAAAGCTGCTAATAGTGGCATAACCAAGTCCCATACAAATGGGATGAATACATGGGGGACAATGTGATTTTAGATGAGATGGTCGAGGCCCCGTGATGGATTGGCATCCTGTCTGGGGTGTGTTAAGATGATTAGATGATTAGAATAAAGTGGTAGTAAAGTGTTAAAACATCAAAATGAGACGAACTAGAGACTATTTACATTCATTCATTCATTCATTCAAGTGCTTCATTCTTGTCAGGGTTGCAGTGGGTCCCGAGTTGTGAGACTACAGTAGCACTAACATGTTCATGTTTTTTTTTGTTTTTCTTAAAATCAGCAGTCTTCTGAATCACCACTGGGCAAATATGAATATTATTTATTAGGCTTTTAACGTCATGTTTTACACACTTTGGTTACATTCATGACAGGACTTGCATGTCTTTGGACTGTGGAAGGAAACCGGAGCTCCCGGGGAGAACATACAAACGTCACACAGAAAGGACCCGGACCGCTCCACCTGGGGATCGAACCCAGGACCTTCTTGCTGTGAGGTGACAGTGCTACCCACTGAGCCACCGTGGGTCCAGACACAAAATCAGCTTAACCCAGGCCAGGCTAGTGATGTGTCCAGCAATTTCTGTAGCACAACTTTTACCTGCAAACTATAAGCTTCTGAGTGGAACTTGGAGGCAGCATAAACTTTGCAGACACTTGTATTTTATAAACATAAAGGCTTTTACGCTGGAAAGACTTAAGCTGTAGTGACACTGTAGAGCTCATTATTCAACCATGCAGCTTAACTAAAACAAACAGGTCTCCTGTTTTTGTCTAAACATTTGTTTAGAAGAATTATGGGCAGTACACGGCAGTTCCTGTAAAGCCAAGCAATTACAATTGATGTGATTCTCTATGCATAAGAAGCAAATACAAGTGTGACTAAGGGAGTGCATGCTAGTCTTTGATTAGTGCAGAGCAATGAGGATTTGGAAACAACCATACTGGGAGAAAACAAAAGGAAAAAAAAATGCAAAATATACACTGATAAGCCATAACATTAAAACCTTATTTTTGGTTGGTGGACTATTCTCAGTCCAGCAGTGACAGTGAGGTGTTTAAAAACTCCAGCAGCGCTGCTGTGTCTGATCCACTCATACCAGCACAACACACACTAACACACCACCACCATGTCAGTGTCACTGCAGTGCTGAGAATGATCCAACACCCAAATAATACCTGCTCTGTGGTGGTCCTGGGAGAGTCCAGAACAGCATGAAAGGGGACTAAAAAAGTATGCAGAGAAACAGATGGACTACAGTCAGTAATTGTAGAACTACAAAGTGCTTCTATATGGTAAGTGGAGCTGATAAAATGGACAGTGAGTGTAGAAACAAGGAGGTGGTTTTAATGTTATGGCTGATCGGTGTATAAACAGAATCTGAATTATTCTTTGAACATCTCCAGGCAGTAACAGACCTCTAAAAGAGTCATGCAGCTTCAAATCCACATCGCGTCTGAAACGTGATCCAGGTTCTTACAGATCTGTTGAGTAATGTCACGCTGAAAGATTTTCTTAGTCTCCAGTCACCAAACCGTTTTGTTTAAAGAAACTTGACTTCAGTCCAAGACTAAACGTCATACTTATTCAGACCTCTCATCATCCTTTGTTAGCTTAACTAGTCTGGTCATCTTCCATAAAAGGATAAGATTAGAAGCCAAGTGACCCCCACACATCCTGTGTAGTTCCTCAGGAGCTCTCTGCATGTTTCATACAAAGCTCTCATTAGTACAAGCTTAGGAAACCTAATTTAGAGCCTGTTACACTGTTATTTACCTCCATGTGCTGCCTTAACAGGTCAAAGGTCAAACTTGGGAAGGAGTTTTGACAGGTAATGAAGCAGAAGAATGTTTGCCCCATGGCTAAAAACTAGAAAAGTTAGAAAATGGGGGTACTTGCTTCTCCAAGAATGCATACTGACTATAGGCAGGGCTTCTTATGTGGCTTAAAGGAATGTTTCTGCCCACATCCCCCACCTTCCCCCAAAAAAAGCTTTTAATAAAAAGCACTCCATGTTGTGCCTTCAAAATGCCAGTCAGAACTTAAAACCATTGTGCTTCGATAAAGTGGCACCAATTTACATAGATATGAAACCTTTAAATAATTAGACTTGCTCTTCTAAATTCTTTTACAAGAATAACAAGATTCTTTAGAATTTCTTTTACATTTAGTCTTAAATAAAACTATTTAGTAAAAAGGACATTATTTGTACACATCCAGAGTATTTGTTTAGAATAAGAATTAGTTTTTAGTACTGAGTATTGCACTGAAGCTTTGAGGCCAACAAACCTAAGAAGTAATAAAAATCTACCTTACCTAAGCTGTGTGTTAAATACTTTTGTTATTTATTTATTAGGATTTTAACATCATGTTTTACACTCTTTGGTTACATTCATGACAGAAACGGTAGTTACTCAATACACAAGATTCATCAGTTTAATTTTGTATCTTCAATTCACCTCACTTGCCTGTCTTCTGACTGTGGGAGGAAACCAAAGCTCTCGAAGGAAACCCACACAGACACAGGGAGAACATGCAAACCACACAGAAAGGACCCGGACCGCTCCACCTGGGAATCAAACCCAGGACCATCTTGCTGTGAGGCGGCAATGCTACCCACCGAGCCACCGTGCCGCCCAAAAAGGAATAGCCAGACAGTGATTGATTCTTGTGATCAATTGCTTCATTTATTCTTTCGGCTGCTCCCGTATTCAAGGGCTGCCACAGCAAACCATTCTGAACCACATACCTGATTTGGCACAGTTTTTTTTTTTTTTTTACACTGGATGCCCTTTCTGATGCAACATTCCTTTTTATCCAGGCTTGGGACCACCACTAACAAGTGCACCTCCAAATGGCTAGGCTGTTCGGCCACCACTACCCTTGTCTAGGTAAACGCCCAACTGGACAATAGCACCACAGATTTAAACCAGATCTCAGTGTTCGTTAGCCAGCGTATTCTTACCGCTGGACTGTCTCTACAGCAATGCTAATTAAGATTAATTAATGTAGTTAAATAGACAGAAGACAAACAAAAACACAAAAAGTGTGATGCAACTGTACTCACACTCACACTGAGATTTGTAGGTTGAAAAAGCTGGAGAACTCCAGATAATTTCGAAGGATGAAACATGTTAAAACGACCTCCCTAACAGACACAATTCTCACTTTCAGTAAAAAATTCGAAGATTCCTGAGATGCCTTCTTAAATGCAGCTGTAAAAAGCAACTTATTATTTGAGGAGTATCTCTCACCCCGTCCCTCCCTAAAAGTGTGACTGAAAACCCTCTACAGAAGGTGACTGCAATGAACTCAACCAGTGATCAGCCATAAGATCTACGCTCAGCTCCACCAGGCTCCAGTAAATAATGGGAGGACTGAATCGGCTAGGTGTCAATCTAAATAAAGAAGTATTTGTTGATCCAATTTTTGTTCTGACACTCAAAAGGCTTTTCTGCACACTTACACACGCTATGTTGCCAACAGTTTGTGGACAGGCCCCCTAGGTTTTCGCTTCAGCCACACCTACACAGTAGCAACTTAATAAAATAATTTAGACGTCAGTTAAGAGCTTTCATTAATTTTTACATCAAATATCCAAACCAGGTAAAAATGTGATGTGTGACTTTAGCTGTGGCATGCTTTACAGTGAGTTTAAACAGAATAATGCAAAAAAAAATAACCACTAAGCAGCAATTACACAAGCTTGAATGTCTTGTTCACCTCAGAACTTCCTAAACTTAATGCAGACAGGCTGGACAGCAGAAGATCATAGCAAATGTGAGTATTATTGCTGACCTTGCACCTTCCAAATGTCTATGGTAGAAAGCCAGGTTACAAAGCACACACTGATATCATAAACATGGCAATGAGTTTATGGTACTTTAACAGCCTCCCCAGTCACTAGATCTGAATCCAACAAAGCAAATTTGGAATGTAGTGGAATAGAAAGGGGCGGCTGACAAATCTGCAGCAGTTATGTAATGCAACTGTGTCAACATGGACCCTAATCTAAATGAAATGTTTCACCTTGTAAAATACATAGTTGTCATATTCAAATATAGGTAAATATGAGGTTTTTAACTACACATTAAAATCATAACAACATACAATATAATTACAGTTCACAGCACACAACAGAATACTTATAACAGGGCTCATTTGCAGCAGTAATGCAAAAGCAAATAAACTGATCATGCACAAAGGATGTTTTGTTCAGCCTTAGAAACCAAACAACTATTTGAGGAACCTGTATGGATCAGACTCATGTGCCACCCACTGAGTAATTCCCCTCTCAGTTGCCTACTCGTCAGGTTTAATGTAATGATTAAAAATAGCTGATTTTAATGTAATTCTGGAGAAGTTGAAACCTAACACCCTGACATTAGTGTTTTAAATACTACTTTAAGTGCTTGAACAGGAAACTGCCACGTTGCTGGTTGAAGAGTCCAGCAAAACCAAGCGTCCCAATAAAATCCATAATTCCTTTTTATTAAGCATACAGATAGATGAAGAGCTGTTTCTGTAGTGCACTATGTAGTGCACTATTGATACTGAAATAGGTCGATTTGGAATCCAGCCACCAATCAAAGGTGGTCCAGTAAAGAAACACTTACAATAGCATATTGGGTCGGTATACAGATATTATGTGTTAATTTAGTGCTTCTTTGTCAACTTAAACTAACAAACAGATAAAGATAAATGACATGTCAGTAACCTGGAAGTTTACAAAGCCAGAAAAAGCTCACCATTAACGATTTCCCGTTTGCCCTCATCCAGGTGGCTTGAGATCACATCCCCCATATCGCACAAGTTTCAGTTTATCCAACAGTCCAGTCGCTTAAGTTCCCGTAAGTTTTAAAAACAAACTGCTACCTTTTCTTAAAGTGAAATATCCGTGTAAAGTGGTGTAAAACACCTCCCGTGGGTTTAAAGCGACACAAAGAGCAGCAGTGCAGTGAAATGAAGTGAGTTGGGTTCATGCAGCGGTTTGATACGGGACACACCCTCAGCTCTGATTGATAGACTTTAATCAACGCCCTGCCCTTCTCAGCACCAATAATCTCCACCAAACTGTTACAGTCACAGTACCTGAGCTCACCCTTTCATCAGGGTGTGGCTGATTTCACCCAAAAGATAACAGTAAACTTTTATATACAGTATAAAATGTTCAGTGAAGCTTTTAAAGCTCTGGAAAATAACTGGCCATTTCCTAAGTAGCCTAAAATGTAGCCAAGACCGTCCCTGACATGAATAAACGTATTTATTTCCCCGTATTTGTACGTAAATACAGCCTAAGGGGGTTCCAGAATATCAGACTTGGTCCAAATACCTAAATAATTACATTTATTTTATAACAGAAATGTTCTAATATGTTTTTTTACAGTTTGCCAAGTTCTTACAATGCTTAACTGTACTCGGATAACTTCAAACTCAACGAGTCCCGGATGTTAAAGTCATAATGTGAATCTGGCGCCTCCTAGTGTCTAAAATGTGTAATTAAAGTTTCTATTTTAAAATATACAATTTAAGACTTTTTGAAAATTATTTTTACAGCATATTATCTTAAGTGGTCAGCAGAAAGTTTTTGTACAAAACAGTCAAAATAGGTATTACAAGGAATTCCAGCCGATCTCAACCAGCCACTATTTCAGACACACTGTGCTGTGTGTGGATTGAAACACAGCCCTCAAATTTGTCGAGCGGAGTCCTCTCTGTACCCTTTACAGCCTGATAAAGAGAGTTTTGAATATTGATATTAGAAAATCCAAACAAAAACAGAATACTGCAATAGTTTTTTCCCCCCGGTTTGTTTATTTCGTTTGTCTTTGAGCGCCTTCGTGCATCTTCGTACAATTTCGTGAACTTCGTACGTCTTCGTACATCTTCGTTCGCTTTCGTGCATCCTCGTACTGCTTCGTGCGTCCTCGTACGCTTTCGTGCATTTTTGTGCGCTTATGTTAACATTTTTGTTCAATCACTGGAATTACACAGTTTCCTCATAGTTTGAAAGCATTTTAAGCTCCGGCATTACACAACAGGTTCGTATAATATAAATTAACTCAACAAAGCTAAACATCGGACTTTGGAACTATATCGGAGCAATGGAAGTAGATCAACTATATAGATACATTAAATCCTGTTTGCTTTAAGATCATGTGAAAGCCTACATCATTTATCTACAAAAGACATGGTACCATGTCAAATAGAGCTAATTTGATTGCACTTATTAAAATACGTGGAACAGTGGTCTTTTGTCAAGGTCAGACGTAACCCAAGAACCAACAAAAACTTGCCTGCCACGGTCCACAGTCAATCAGCTACTAACTGATATAAAATTAGAGGCTGGCATATAAGATAGAAGGCTATATACATTTCCTTTCGGCATAAGGTGACCGTTTGGGTTTTCTAACCAGCCTCGGAGAGAGTCCTCTGTTCCATGTACCATATGGGCTCAGAGAAGTCTTAAGATAGAGTAACTAGTTTTGCACACCATATATTACTCTATATACAGTATTACAGTATATTAAACTGAAAGCTATTCCGCTTCAAAAAGGGGATTAGAGATGTGGAGGGGAGAGGAGACAGAAAAGTAGAGAGGAAATTAGAGCTAGAGAGAGAGAGAGAGAGAGAGAGAATTGTCGGACAGTGGATTGGACTGTGTGGTGCAGGATGCCTCCGCTCGGGTTGAAGGCGATTGTTGGAGAAAGTAAGAGTTTATTATTTATGTTTTTACTCACTTAAATTACAGTGAAATAAATTGTATACAAATGTAATTGTTAAACTGTATTACGCTTCAGAGAGACTCGTGATTTTGTGTCATCAGTACGTTGTGCGCATTTCCTTTCAAAATGCGCAAATATTCTGACCATTTGCGCCTTTTTTAACGTGTTTGGGCAGCACAAGTTTTCCTTTCACTAAACTTCTATTTGTTCATATTTGAATGGTTTATTTTTAGTGTATGTGTGTTGATCAGGTGAATGCTTGCTGTCCAGGTTTAGAAACACACACGACTTAATCCGTGTTTTTTTTTTCCAGATTATCACCCAACGAGTTTATTCGTTACATTGGGTTCTAAGTCATATTTTATTATGAATCTACGATTTATTAAGTGCACCGGGTTTTTCGTTTTGGAACTTTATGCGTGCGTTTAATTATGTTTTAATTTATGTTTTAAATCTGCATAGATTCAATCTGGCAACCCTGTATGTGACCAAATCGGTTTAGAAGGGATTGAGGTCAGTTGGTGGGCACAGAACGGGTGCACAGGTTAACACTTGATGTGCTAAAAGAAATAAAAGCATGACAGAAATACGTTCTTCACTTACCGGCCACTTTATTAGGAACAGTTCACCTGCTGATTTCTGGAGTTATTTAGAAATATGCCAGCAGCCTGATTAAGAACTTTAAATGAACAGACATCATAATGGAGGAACATACCAGAAACTGCTGATCTCCTGAGATTTTCACAAACACCAGTAGAGTTTAAATTAAAAACTTGTTAATAAAATAAATAAGTGGAGAATGGCTGGACTGGTTTAAGCTGACTGAACTGATGAATCTAAGTCTTTTACTGTAATGTGTTGCCACACATAAACACTGGGTGCAAAGCAGGAGCACAGCCAGACAGGGTGACAGTTCATCACAGGGCTAAACACATTCACACATTTATTATCTTACACCCTGGGTAAATTTAGAACAGCCAATTCACCTTCTGCATGTTTTTGGAAGGTGGGAGAAAAATCGAAAACCAATGGGTAACAAACACAGACACAAGAAAAACATGCAGAAATCATTAAAGTGATGGGAGTAAACCGATATACTTTCGTGAACCCAACATGGATGTTGGGAGAACATACAAAACTCATCAGAGACTAAATAAGAGGAATTTAGTAACTCAAGAACCATGCTGCTGTGGCACACACTGTACCAGCTGCCATGCCGCTCTCATTTTATAGAGTTGCGTATTAAAAAGTAAATAAATAAATAAGTACTGGGCAGAATTGTGGTATAGCAGGTAGTGTTGGTGCAGCAAAGCTCCAGGGATCTAAGTTTGATTTACGCCTTTGGTTACTGTCTGTGTGGAGTCTTATTTTTAGGTACTCTGGTTTTCTCCCACCTTGTAAAATTATCAGTATGTGAAATGACTGCTCTAAATTACACTTAGAAGTGCCTAAATGAGTGTGGTGCTCTTTGATGGACTGTTGCCCTCTCTCATGGGCGTGTTTCTGTGTCCAGTGTTTGGAATAGGTCTCAACCTAAACCTTATCTTAACTAATTACTGAGAATAAGTAAATGGCTAATAATCAGAATGCATGCCTTTATTAACTGGAAGAAGTGGTTTGCATCAAATTTACTAAATATTTCAGAATGGGTGGCGAGAGAGAGTGAGAGAGAGAGACGGTACAGAAATAGCACAGTCTGTCAGCTCTATAAAAGGATTGGGAAGAGATTAGGGCGGTGATTGTTGCTTTTCTTTTAGTGAACTAGATCTTTTTTTTACTCAGTGATTAAATAATGTCGTCATTAGTGCTTAGCTTGGTGGCATAAGCACAATAGAGATTAGAAAAATTGTCAGTATGCATTTGTAATTTTGTTCAAAGATAATAATAATAAATGCTTACTGTAAGAATCCACCAGCGGACGTTTTAAAGAAAGGTGGCGAGGGTTTAGAAAGTGCAGAATTAGATTTATTTAAATGGACAAAAGAAAAATAGGTGAAAATGGACAAACAAAAGAAACTTTAACAAAAAAGATAAGTGTCAGTACAATTTAGTAATAGTTAAAGGTCTGCTATGCATCACCACTGGCATATCAGTCATGTGATTTCATACACTGTGACAATGTGAATATCTCGTGCACACACACGCACACTCACACAAATATTTTTAGACCATGGCTGTCATAATGTTCTTCACACCTTTTATAAATACCTGCCATAAAAGTTTTATAATAATGAGTTTCCACTTTTTTCAGTACAACAGGTTCAATATGACAGTTTTAATTGTCCAGTAAGTAAGAGCCTGTGGAATAAGCAAAACAGTGACCTTAAAGTTTTGATACAGAATCACTATGCCAAGAGAAACATCAGTGGTGAACTAAAAAGAATGCACATTCCTAAAACTGCAATGCCCAAAACATTTGGAATAAACAAAATTAAAAACCTTTTGGACAAAAGGTCTCATTGTGTCTCATAACTGTGTTTTTCTCTTCCAGAGATTATGAATGAAGTTATCAAGAAGGTGAAAACTAAAGGGGAATGGAAGGTAACTCCTTTATATAATATGTACTGTATATTTATGTCATATACTGTTTGACATTTTTAATACACCCTAAGCCTAATCCTGTGTGGTGAACAGTGCAGATGTGTTGTACAGTGTGACTAGCACTTGTAATATTCAATTGTGTGTGAATTATTTGTTGTTTTAGGTTCTTGTAGTAGATAAACTGAGCATGAGAATGATCTCATCCTGCTGCAAAATGACTAATATTATGTCAGAAGGAATTACAAGTGAGTCTTTCTTACCTTTCCCTAACACACACACACAGAGTCAAAAAATGGCTACACTTTCATGGACATTTATATGGTTTATACATTTTGCTTTTTATGTTCTCTGCTGCAGTTGTTGAGGACATTACTAAACGGCGTGAGCCACTACCCACCATGGAAGCCATTTATCTCATTACTCCTTCTGATGAGGTAATCAGTAAAGCCAATTATTTAGTTTCATTGAGATTAAAAATGGCACTTATCATTAAATCAGGTATCTACAAATCAGTATGAAGACTGTCAATCCAAATAAATACACTTAATTTACTAAACTATGCAAAAAGTTGTTATAATACGGCATACTATTACTACATACTGTAAGTCTCAGTTTCATTGGCATTACAACTGTTTTATGTCTGCTGCTTTTTGTGGATTACTTTCAGTCTGTGGAGGGACTTATTAATGATTTCAGAGATCCTCGGTCCCCAATATACAGAGGAGCTCATGTCTTTTTCACAGATGGTGAGTCTTGGATTATAGTTTTTTTTTTTTTTTTTACATATTTAATTCTGGTGCATGTTTGGCAGGAGGAAATGTATTTATGGTGTGGGCTTGGGAGAAGCTACTGTTACTGTAGTTTTGTGTCTGCACTGGGATTAGTCTAGTTTCAAAGGTCTGATGAGAAGATGTGCGTTATTTTGCCTAATAGATATTGGGGCAGTACCAAACTTTACATTTTACCATACTTTATTTGCCTCCTGAAGATGAAGTTTAAAATAAAGGATGGCAGCAGAATCAGACTGCACAGCAGAATCAGACTGTATCCCAAACTGCACTTTACTGTACTTCATAATACATCAAAGTAGTGCACTACTAATCGCAAAATTAAACAGTGTGTAACACATAGGGTGTGGTTTGAGACTTAGCCAGGAAATCACTCTCATTTACTGTGTAAACAGTCACCTAACATTACAGTGGATAAAATGGCCAGCTAACATTGCAGTTGTTTCCTGCAAGCATTAAAAATATCTTCTGTTAAATCACATGCAGTTATAAATGAGAAAGAACACAAGAAGTAAACCAGTCCATTAAAACACAAGAGAACGGGTGCTCTGTTGGCAAACCCTTTCTTAAATTCTGTACAACTGTGATGTTGACAGCTTTCAACAGACATCTAATGTCATAAGAGACTCATCTAAGTCTGCAGGACTAGGACAGGTTACACTGCTAAGCATCAATAACAACATGTCCTCTTGTTTTTCAGCCATTCCAGACTCTTTGTTTAACCTGCTGACCAAATCCCGTGCAGCAAAAGTGACAAAGACACTGACTGAGATCAACATCGCCTTTCTGCCCTATGAGTCACAGGTTAGATTTGCACACGGGTACACCGACACTTCGAAAAATTGTGAAAAAGAAAGAACGTTATGCAAGAGGAAGTTTGGCGCTTCAGTAATGCGGTTGACTATTAAACAGAGGATCTATACTAAAATCTTCTAGCAGATTTTAGCTGGCCTACAATCCTCTGTTCCTGTCCTGTACAATTTATTCTTTGGATAGCAGACATAAAGCTTCCTGACTCATGGTTAATCCCATTGGCTAATGTGATGTATAAACAACAATAGAAAACTTGCATAACCGGTGGACAGAAGCTCAGATGTGTTTTGCCAGGTGAAGGATTGTGGATGCGTGAGTAAGGCCAGATTGGACAGAGGAAGGAAGTGTGTTAGGAGAGAGAAAATGACGTGGGTGGATTACATGTCATAGTGAGCAGGAGGAGGAGGAGTTGAGTCCAAACTGTCTTAAAGCTTAATGGGGTGGGGGTGGGGGTATTTACTGACCCTTTATCCATCAGTAGCTGCATCAGAGGATTAGACTCATATACTGTGTATGCACTCACCGGACACTTTATTAGAAACATTTTAGACATATTAGAATCAATATGTTACATTTGTTGATTATAAGCAACACCTACTGTACAAATAAATGATAAATGATGATCATCTGTTGTTTTCTACACTCTGTCCCTCAAATGTGTTTTGTAAATTAAATAATACATAATACAGACAAAGTGGATTATTTATAGAAAACAATACCAACCACCTGATACTGACTTTAACTGCATTTTACAAAATGTTCCAACCTTCTATCTATGTGTAGGTGTATTCTGTGGACAGACCCAATGCCTTTCAGGACTTCTACAGCCCGTTTAAAGCAGATGTGAAGAACCAGATGCTGGAGCGCTTGGCTGAACAGATTGCCACTCTCTGTGTCACACTGAAAGAGTACCCAGCTGTCAGATATAGAGGGTTAGACAGCACATAACCATGGGAATATGTCATTTAAAGTGTTGAGAACTAAAGTATTCATAAAGTAAAACAAAGCATCATATCATATTCTTCAAACAAACTACATAAGGGATCACTACACTTACAAAAATCTACCCTATATACCCACCCTGTAGGTCAAGAAAGCCTAAGTTGATTCCAAAGCTGTTCAGTGGACGTATTACAAAATAAAAGCAGTTCTTGATGATAAACTCCAGTCTATATTTTTTTCATTAACAAGTCTTATTTGTGTTACTAATGCATGTGTCTTTTTCAGAGAGTACAAAGACAATGCAGTTCTGGCTCAGATGCTACAGGACAAACTTGATGGCTTTAAAGCTGACGACCCCACAATGGGTGAGGTGAGTCAGAGAGACCTGATTCACTATCCCAGCACTGTGGCTTCACATTATCAAAATGACTCAGCTGGAACTAATGAAGTGCTTTTAGCCTAGATTCATTCCATATATACTGGGGGATTTTATTTTCTCATTTCTCTATTAATCTTTCATTTCTCTGTCAATTACTCCCTTCATCTTGTTCTTGCTTAGGGACCAGATAAAGCTCGCTCTCAGCTGCTGATTCTGGACCGAGGGTTTGATCCTGTCACACCAGTTCTTCATGAGCTTACCTTCCAGGCCATGGCTTATGACCTACTGCCCATTGAGAACGATGTCTACAGGTAAAATATAATACACAAGTGAAATATACAGATTAAGTCAAATGTTTACATACATTATTAAGTACTTCATTTTTACATAAAACTTTTTATACATTTAAGTTATAAACCACAGTTACATATTAACAGTAACCTTTGTGACTGGCAGTTAAATTAGCGCCCTTTTGTTTAACAGTTTGTGTTAAGTTGCAAAAATAATTGAAATTTAAATATTAGTCCTTTTGCAAGTGTATATAAGCTTTTGTCTTACATACATGCTCAAGATATAGGCCAGGTCATGTAAAAATTCTTGATGAGTTACTCACTACAGGAGTGTTTTTTGCTTTTATCAGATACGAGACCAGTGGAATGGGAGATACCAGTATAAAGGAGGTGCTGCTGGATGAGGATGATGACCTGTGGGTTACACTCAGGCACAAACACATTGCTGAAGTCTCCACGTAAGTCTCCTAATCAAGTAATTTACAATTCCCAATTACAACTGAATGAAATGAAACCCTTGTTGTCCAAACCACTTCCTATTTTCTTTTATATTCCATAAAACATTTTCAAAAATTGTTTAAGGATCATTCAGCACTTTGATTACAATCAGCTCTTCAGGATAACTGGACATAAAAGGCTTTAAGACCTTGTGCTACTTAGGTGTAAGGGACAATAGCACACATTGCTTTCTAACCCCAGCTATGTTGTTTCTTTGAGGATAAATAAATGGTCCACCTTATAGACTCTCATTTTTATGTTCTTTTTGTTTCCCAGGGCTGTAACCAAATCTCTGAAGGACTTCTCTTCCAGTAAAAAGATGAACACTGGGGAAAAGGTACATCACCTCACGAATGTTGCTGCAACTCTATAAACTTTTTGTGACTAGTGGTTAAATTAGCGCCATTTAACTGTTTGTGTGTCTTGTAGACCACTATTAAAGAGCTGTCTCAGATGCTGAAGAAGATGCCTCAGTACCAAAAAGAACTAAGCAAGGTAAACTTGTAAGACAACTTATATACCTATACCAAAACAATGACTGTTTATTCTGTTATTTATCAGAGATTAAAGCTGATATGTTCTGTTTCTGCTCTACAGTACTCTACTCATCTGCACTTAGCAGAGGACTGTATGAAGCATTACCAGGGTACAGTGGACAAGCTCTGCCGCGTCGAACAGGTGGATTTACTCACTGTGTTTACATGGACATTTTGGCATCTGGCGAAAACACACAGTTCCCGTTCATTTTAATAAGATCTGTCATGTGTTAATGTAAATTAAGGAAATAAAGGAAAAATTGGTAACACTTTATTTTAACCCTATTGCTTTCCTGGTGACCGACTTCAGCCAATATGCAAATTAAACCGCCTTGTCTTTTTTGAATACATACTTCTTTCTTGAAATCCAATAGCTGCCATGACATACATGTTTTTTACAAGTATATGTAAACTTCTAACTGTACATAATACTGTGCTTTGTAATATGCTTTTCTTTTCATCTGTTCATATAAAAACATACATACTGAATTTAATAGTGAGCCTGAGACAAGTGTCAACTCTTTGCTATTTTGAATTCCTTTAGGACTTGGCCATGGGTACGGACGCAGAGGGAGAGAAGATCAAAGATCCCATGCGAGTGATTGTGCCAATCCTCCTGGATTCCAACATCACCATATTTGACAAGATCCGCATCATCCTCCTGTACATTTTTCTCAAGAATGGTGAGATAATATGGTGCTGTAGGTCTCCTTTACTATGTGGTCCAGTATGAAAAAAGACATATTATTTTTTAGAGTAATTGTAAATTCCTACAGATTTTTATGGCAGGCTTCACTTGATACATGAATATGTGCCACTTTTTATTGTGACTCTGTGCATTAATGTGTGTGTCAGGTGTAACAGAGGAGAACCTGTGTAAGCTCCTGCAGCATGCACAGATTCCACCAGAGGACAGTGATATTATCTCCAACATCGCACACATGGGAATTCCCATCATCTCAGAGGTAAAAGGCTTTTTCAGATTAAATTGTCACCAGTATACACGCACAAGCTACAAGTCTTGAAAGATTCCTACTTATTGCTACACCTATGCCCTACTGAAACTTTTTATTTTCTTTATTTTTCAGCAAGCCACAACACGGAAGAAGAAAGCTGATCGTAAGGAAAGAATCAGCGAGCAGACCTACCAGCTTTCCAGATGGACTCCTTTAATCAAGGACATCATGGAGGTAAGAGACTTCATTCAGCAGGTTGTTTTTACTTTAACAAAATGCATAACAGATACTTCAGATAATTTTGTAAGAATAAACAGTTGGTGCTTACTTTAAAAATATGATCTAAATTATTTCTTCTTCATGACTAAACCAGCAGAATCTGTGCCATGAATAGCACTTTATGTATTTTCATGGCTAAAGAGGGCAATTCTGTTGAGAATGAGGAGAATTGTTCATTCATTATATTAATTTTAATACATACAGCACTACTATTGTTGACAAGTGTTGATTATTGGCTACAAGACTTAACAGTTTGAGACAGTTTGAGATGTATTGATACCAAGATAAAAAATAAGAAAAAATCAAAAACACTCTGCTAAACAGACTCACAGTGCACGTAGGCCTACAGTGTATAAACGTGTGTGTGTGTGTGTGTGTGTGTGTGTGTGTTGTGTTTCTGTAAAAAGACACATTAATGGTACCCAGCGGTTTTGGTTTAATGAGTGATGGTATACAGTGAAACATTGTACTATCCTATTACAGGATGCTATTGAGGACAAGCTGGACCCAAAGCAGTATCCATACATCTCTACACGCACAGTCTCATCCAAAACCACAGCAGCTACCAGGTGATCTCAGCACCCACACACCCACAAACTTTCATTTACTTAACATTTTCATTTACTTAATGTTGAGCAACACACATCTGTTCTTCTATTCTATCTTAATCTATCCCTGTCTTCTCCCTGCAGTGCCCGCTACGGAAACTGGCACAAGAATAAGAGTCCGAGTGAAATGCGAACAGGTCCTCGGGTCATCATCTTCATTATCGGCGGCATGACTTACAGCGAAATGCGCTGTGCTTATGAGGTCACACAGGCCAACGGCAAATGGGAAGCTCTAATCGGTGAGCTGCAGATAAATGCATATGAAACACATGTGCTTACTCTCAAATGCCTAATCCTTTTCTTTAACCCATTATAACATGAAATACAATGAGAGCCATTGTCTCCATATAAACAAAATTGGTGAATCTACTCAGAAGTCATCAGTTTGCTAAAGTTCTCCAAGGAAACACATGCAGTATATCCATAAGTTTGAATAGATGCATGAAAAACATGAAAAGAATTGAGATCTCTCATCTCAGCTAAGGTCAGTCTTAGAAAGAGGGAAATGGTATTCATAGAGAGGTAGCAGGAAGGAAACTACTGCTATCAATAGAATAATTAGTCCCAAAAAATATAAAGGAACATCTGATTGGACCTCAAATATTTTAAATAATGAAACAATTATCCAGCTTTACATGAAACCCCTTGTGAAGTCCATTAAAGTGTTATAGTCTCCACGCATTATATCTTTTGATACAACTTTGCATGTATACATTTAAAGCAACCCACATGTGAGGCAAATATAATCCAAGTATATATTTAGGTGATTAAGGGTTAGTCCACTTTGCTCAGGGCCACAATGTTCCAGTCAGTACTGTAGAGTCTAAACAGCACTTCTGTACCTCCACAGGTTCCACACACACCATCACCCCCCAAAAGTACCTAAAAGACCTGCAGCACCCAGACTTCCTGGACCCAAATGCAGCCCCGGAGGACCAGGTCACTGCTGAGGACTGAGAAAGGGTTAAATCTTTATCTAGCATGAGCCAGTACAGCAGAGGACTCTCAGCAGTCTTCCAAATGTACAACTTTGAACAGTTTAATCCCATAATCTTACTGCCTGTTTAAAACACAAATACTGTCCTTTTTATTGTTGTTCTGATTAGATTATGTTAGATTAATATAGAAAACAATGCTTTCTCAGGAAACAGGTAACTAAGCACTGACTACTCAGAGACATAATCAGCTTCAGAATTGTAAGCACCTTTGGTAAAGACGGGTAAAAAGGAAAAAATCTCTGTGGCTAATTAGTTTGTCCAATTCAAATAAATATGAAATTACCATCTATCTGATGTAAAATGATTCCATAAAATATTTAAAAAATATATTTTAGAGCACTACAATTATATGCAACTTGTAGTGTTTTAATTTATTTCAATTTGTCCAATAATTTCAGTTTGATTTATTTATTTCAGTTTAATTTAATTTATTATATACACTTTTAAAATATCCCTTCTTAAAATCATCTTAACTAAGAGTGCTAATATTTTGTAGTTCACTTACATAACAACTCCATAATGAAACTATACACTGCAAATCAAGGTGGATAACATTTCAAGTAACCTATAAGCTTACACACTTCTTTGTTAAACTTAGTAATTCACTGGGTATGAATTAAGTACAAAGATGAATTTAATGTATTTACAAAATGTGGCTAAAACGTCAGCAATCCAGTAAATTGTGTTTTGCAGCTGTTTACTGATGCAGAAGTAAAACACAGCTTCAGTTATTAAGAAACGTGTAACTGTGTGCAACAAACAGTAACAGTGGACCAGAACAAGTTTCATCATCGACTGTGGAAGAGGAAGCAAAAGGCATTACACTTATTTTAATGTCATGCATGTTTGGATATACTTTACAAAGACACTTTTATTTTAGATGTTACATTCTCTGTTTTGTGATCATGTTAAAGTTTGTGCTGCATTATACCAAAACCTTCTGTATCTAAGCTTACATGATTCACACATTCCTTATTTATTTTCTGTCTGTTGTGTTTGTCTTATTTTCTTTAGTGTTGCTCATACTTTGTTGTGTGCTTTCTGTATGGTACTGCTGAAGTAAATGATTCTAGCAATAATTTATTTTCTGTTACTGGATAATTGAAAGACCAGCATGCCTTTATCAAACACTTTCTGGGTTTTCTTTAAAATACATACTAAAATAAATAATATAATGATGAGAAAATTCTATACTGTTATTTATACCATGGGCACGCCAAAAAGACCTTTCTGTAAATTTGACTTTACATGAAATATTTAGTTAAATATCCAAGATAGCTGAGTGTTGTTTCTATAACCCACACGGTGAACTAAACGCACTGTGATCCACTTGATGTCGTCACGTGACGACCCTGATGCAGTGCAGTGAAGGTTCGATTATTCAGCAACTGTAAAAGTCGCAGCTGTTGCTTGTTTGGGCTTTTCATTTTATTACTACCTTGGACTAGTTTTCTACAAATCTTTGCTTTGCCTGAACGGTTTCAGTGTTGTGTGTGTTGTCCTGTCCTGCATTTGCTTCGTCCTTCATTTCTTTCTTATTATTGTGTATTAGAAAAGTTCTTACTTACTGACGCAAGGTGGCGCCAACACACGTTTTATCAAACAGTACAGCACAGACAATGCAGTTATAGGAACATACCTTTCACTATAAAATTCATGACAAGTATTTCATACACTTGCTTCACGAATAGTATAAAGTTCTGGCGAATGAAACTCATCTAAACAAATCTTACATAAAATCGGATGTATTTAGCAGCAGGCTGTTGTTACTGCAGCAGATGCCTGATTCTGTGCTACCACCTTCTGAGGATTCTGTGGTATCTGAAATGCTAATGCATCAATATGGTAGATGTTCCCTATAAAAGAGCAGATACAAGAAGGATGAATATAATTAACTTATGTTTAGTACAAATGTATGTAAGGAAACAGACACAAGTTGGTTACCAATTCAATCTTTAATTCATGTTTTCAAAGTGCCATGTTTTATGAACATCTTAAACAGGTATTGAATGAGATTCTAACTGCACACTTAGTGTTCTGTTGCCAGATCTGTCATTAAAGCCTATTACTATTAGAATATCAGCTACATCCCACAGCACTAAACACTGATTCGACTACTGTCTTTCTTTAATGTTTGGGCTGTATATTGCAGAGAAGCATGAGATCCCCTGTAAAGATAGTTCTAGGTAGTTCTAACCTAACAAATAAGGTTTTAATTACATCCATAAATAAGGACAGTATTGATATTGTTATTATCATGACATCAAAACTGATATCATACCTATAGTTATATGAAGTACATAATTAGATTTAATTTTTATATATATACATTTTTTTATATATTCACATATCCAACAATGCTCTGCAAATATATCTTCAACAAGACATGCCTATGTTACTAAAATGTGTTATATAATAAATAATATATTTGATCCTTTCAAAAATACTAATATAAACCACAATATTTCTATCATTCTATAATCTGATCACAGGTCATTCTAAAAATAGATCCATCATTGCTTTAAGCATCACAGCTCTGATATGGCGAGCCCTTAAGGCCTATCGATGATTGTTACAAATAAGAGACAAAAGCAAAACTAAGAAATGCCAAGAGAAGGAGGACGAGGAAACAAAGTATTGCAAACTTTAAGAAATCTTAAGACCTCTACCTCAATGATTGTATTCCACAGATCATCGTAAATGATTAACAGTCAACATACTTGTCTTATTTCTCTGAATATTTAAATATGTCGGTCAAAAATGTGATTCTCTTACACTTAATCACCCACTGCACTCTGGCGACAGGTTAAGGCTGTCAAACCCGCATGAAGGTCACTATATAAAAGTCCAGATTTTTTATTAGCCTGGATCTTATCATTATTATTTTGCCATTTAGAGAGTTGCATTCAAATGGCAAGAAACTGACCATCATTACTAAAATAAAAGACAAGAGGGTAAGATGAGGGCAAACCACCAGCCACAGATAGCACTTATACACAAAGTGGATTTTAAGCACTATCCATTAGCTCCTTCCATCTTTCTCTGGCCAGCATCAGAACGTCCTTGAGCCAAGGCAGCAAGTCGAAAGCTTTCATTCTACTATTCTAGTTTAATAATCAATGTCAAATTCATTTAAAACTTTTCTAATGATTTTACATAAGGTAAAGCAAAATGTCATTTTTCAAACATCTGAAAAAGCTGGTCCAGTGGATGGAAGCAGTGTGGTCAGGTAGGATATATTTGATCACTGGGATCCGAGTTTGAGTTATTACAGTCTGTTGTTTACATGTTAAGTAAGGTGCAAGGTTTTCATGTTTGTCAAGTCTCTCTATAGGGCAACATTAAAGTCAGCGATCAGGAAGTCAATGTGGTCCTTCTCTTTGGTCTTAAAGGCCTCAGCAATGACACGTGCAGCGTCCCGATGCTCCAAGCCTTTTAGTGACACACCGTTTACTTCCAGAATCACCTGACCCACCCGTAACTGTCCACTGAGATGAGCAGAACCCCCTTTCTGAAAGAGAGAAAAGTAAAGAGCATTAGGGGTAAAGGAATTTTGGTTTACTCATTTTTACAAAAGGTTGATGTAAGTAATTATGTGCGTAAAAGTATGTAGCCTTGCTCTGGACTGGCGTCAGGATTGGGTGTATTACTATCTTAAGTATAATAAGTATAATAATATTAACAATACTTTTTTGCAGGTCATCAACAGTTATACTAACAGCTTAGCCACATATAGCAGTTTAGTTTGACAAAGATATGTCATAAAGTCACTGATGATTCGCTCAATGCTCAAAGATCGTTTGGTTAAAGCAAAAGCTGAAATTAAGAACCACTGTGTGACACTTGCTGATTCATGCTGATTTATCATTTGTCTCTCAGAAAAGTAACATTTCTAAAACAGCATATCATTTTATGCAACACACATACTCTACATCTATAGAGGATATACAGCGGGGAAAATAAGTATTGAACGCATCAACATTTTTCTCAGTAAATATATTTCTGATGGGACTATTGACATGAAATTTTCACCAGATGTTGGTTACAACCCAAGTAATACACACATATAAAGCAGTCAAAACAAATAAGTCCAAAAATTAAGTTATGTGTAATAAAGTGAAATAACACAGAGAAAAAGTATTGAACACATGAAGAAAAGGAGGTGCAAAAAGGCATGGAAAGCTAAAACACCAGCTGAAATCTGTCAGTATTTAGAAAGCTATCCTGCCCCTATCAGTGCAAAATAATATCAGCTGGTTTAGTCCTAATTGATGGCCTACAAAAAGGTTTTTCATTACCAAGGTGTCACACAAGAAGCATCTCATGATGGGTAAAAGCAAAGAGCTCTCTCAAGACCTTCGCAACCTTATTGTTGCAAAACATACTGATGGTATTGGTTACAGACGTATTTCTAAACTTCTGAATGTTCCAGTGAGCACCGTTGGGGCCATTATCTGGAAGTGGAAAGAACATCATTTCACCATAAACCGGCCACAACCAGGTGCTCCTCGCAAGATTTCTAAGAGAGGAGTCAAAAGAATAATCAGAAGAGTTGTCCAAGAGCCAAGGACCACTCGCGGAGAGCTTCAGAAAGACCTGGAATTAGCAGGTACAGTTGTTTCAAAGAAATCTATAGGTAATGCACTCAACTGCCATGGCCTTTATGCACGCTCACCATGCAAGACTCCATTACTGAAGAAAAAGCATGTTAAAGCTCGTTTAAAGTTTGCTGCACAACATTTGGACAGACCTATAAAATACTGGGAGAATATAGTCTGGTCAGATGAGACCAAAATTGAACTCTTTGGATGTCATAGCACACACCATGTTTGGAGGAGAAAAGGCACTGCACATCATCCCAAAAACACCATACCAACAGTGAAGTTTAGAGGTGGGAACATCATGGTGTGGGGCTGTTTCTCAGCATATGGTACTGGCAGACGTCATATAAGACATTGTTGATAAGAATCTGCTGCCATCCACCAGGATGCTGAAGATGAAATGAGGGTGGACATTTCAGCAAGACAATGATCCCAAACACACAGCCAGGAAAACTCTCAAGTGGTTTCAAAGAAAGAAAATAAAGCTGCTAGAATGGCCCAGTCCATCACCTGACTTAAATCCAATTGAAAATCTATGGAAAGAACTGAAAATCAGAGTTCATAGAAGAGGCCCTCGGAACCGTCATGATCTGAAGACAGTTTGTGTGGAAGAATGGGCCAAAATCACACCTGAACAATACATGCGACTAGTTTCTCCATACAGAAGGCGTCTTGAAGCTGTCATTACCAACAAAGAATTTTCTACTAAATATTAAATGAATTTCAGTAAGCGTGTTCAATACTTTTTCCCTGTGTCATTTCACTTTTTTTCACATAACCTAATTAATGGACTTGTTTTGACTTCTTTGTATGTGTGGATTACTTGGGTTGTTACCAACATCTGGTGAAAATTTCATGTCAGTAGTCCCATCAGAAATATATTTACTGAGAAAAATGTTGATGCGTTCAATACTTATTTTCCCCGCTGTATATTTTTAAAAGCACTGTAACTTTGCTTTGAAATGGGTTACACAGGAAAAAGGGAAGTTTTGAATAAAGAAAGCCAGCCTATGCCAGACCATTTATAAAAACAGTACAATTGACAAGAGCTGGGAGAAAGGAAAGAATTATGGGAGTGATCTTGGCCTGATGTGATTAGCTAGAGACTTCTGTCAAGGTAGACATACAGCACCAATTAGGTTGAGAGAAGGAGAGAGAAACTCTGGATGGAGAAAGTTCGGGTGGTAGACAAATGGCTGGAGAAAGGCCAGTCCTGACAGCTCCACTGCTGCACCTCTGTACTCGTCTTTAACACTCATTAGCTTTGAGGGCAGAGGCGTACTAAGCACAAGGTCACAGCGCTTTACTCCCATAATGCACCTCTCATATCTGCAAGACCCAAAGTAATGAGAACAGGATGTACAATTCCACCGGTGTTTCTAACATAGCGAGTTTTCCAGACATAAAACGCTAAACTCAGTGTTGATCATTCTAAAAGGTTACATTTCACAGTAAGTGTTTATATGTTGTGTGTAAATAAGTGTTCATATAAGGAACATTGCAAATGTGTGACATGGGGGGGGGGGTGGCTCTTAAATAATTGGATTGTAAGGTCACAGCATTCTGCACATTGCTGACTAATGCAGTTTAAATTAATCTGAACTAGGAGATTAGACCAGGCACATACTGAGATTTAGAAGCTGTGACTCCGCACTCCTCCACTGAGTCCTTAACCTTACGATTCATACACAATATCTTACATTTCACATCTGCAAAAATAGTATATACAGTGGGGCCAAAAAGTATTTAGTCAGCCACTGATTGTGCAAGTTCTCCTACTTAGAAAGATGAGAGAGGTCTGTAATTTTCATCATAGGGACACTTCAACTATGAGAGACAAAATGAGAAAAAAAAATCCAGGAAATCACATTGTAGGATTTTAAAAGAATTTATTTGTAAATTATGGTGGAAAATAAGTATTTGGTCACCCACAAACAAGCAAGATTTCTGGCTCTCACAGACCTGTAACTTCTTCTTTAAGAAGCTCTTCTGTCCTTCACTCATTACCTGTATTAATGGCACCTGTTTGACCTCGTTATCTGTATAAAAGACACCTGTCCACAGCCTCAAACAGTCAGACTCCAAACTCAACCATGGCCAAGACCAAAGAGCTGTCGAAGGACACCAGGAAGAAAACTGTAGACCTGCACCAGGCTGGGAAGAGTGAATCTACAATAGGCAAGCAGGTTGGTGTGAATAAATCAACTGTGGGAACAATTGTAAGAAAATGGAAGACATACAAGACCATTAATTATCTCCCTTGGGGTCAAGATCTCATCCCGTGGGGTCAAAATGATCATGAGAACGGTGAGCAAAAATCCCAGAACTACACGGAGGGACCTGATGAATGACCTGCAGAGAGCTGGGACCAAAGTAACAAGGCTACCATCAGTAACACAATACACCGAGAGGGACTAAAATCTTGCAGTGCCAGGCGTGTCCCCCTGCTTAAGCCAGTACATGTCCAGGCCCGTCTTAAGTTTGCCAGAGAGCATATGGATGATCCAGAAGAGGATTGGGAGAATATCATGTGGTCAGATGAAACCAAAATGGAACTTTCTGGTAAAAACTCAACTCGTCGTGTTTGGAGGAAGAAGAAGAACCCAAGAACACCATACCTACTGTGAAGCATGGGGGTAAAAACATCATGCTTTGGGGCTGTTTTTCTGCAAAGGGGACAGGGCGACTGATCCGTGTTAAGGGAAGAATGAATGGGGCCATGTATCGTGAGATTTTAAGCCAAAACCTCCTTCCATCAGTGAGAGCATTGAAGATGGAACGTGGCTGGGTCTTCTAGCATGACAATGATCCCAAACACACCGCTCGGGCAATGAAGGAGTGGCTCCGTAAAAAGCATTTCAAGGTCCTGGAGTGGCCTAGCCAGTCTCCAGACCTCAACCCCATAGAAAATTTGTGGAGTCCGTGTTGCGACAGCCCCAAAGCATCACTGCTCTAGAGGAGATCTGCATGGAGGAATGGGCCAAAATAGCAGCTACAGTGTGTGCAAACCTGGTGAAGACTTACAGGAAACGTTTGACCTCTGTCATTGCCAACAAAGGTTATGTTACAAAGTATTGAGTTGAACTTTTGTTATTGACCAAATACTTATTTTCCACCATAATTTACAAATAAATTCTTTAAAAATCCTACAATGTTATTTCCTGGATTTTTTTTTCTCATTTTGTCTCTCATAGTTGAAGTGTACCTATGATGAAAATTACAGACCTCTCTCATCTTTCTAAGTAGGAGAACTTGCACAATCAGTGGCTGACTAAATACTTTTTGGCCCCACTGTATGTAGTATAAATATAGTTGGTTAAATTAGTTAGTGCTTCCTCCATTTGGGATTTTCTCCAGTATAATATGAGGAATCATCACAAAGCCACTCAATAGGTTCGGGCAATAAGACAGGTCAAGTCTTAAATGCATTTAATTTCAGATTTAGTACAAAATCACAAATTAAAAACCCCTCTCCTCTCGTTCTGAGCGATTTCTCTGGGAACAGTGCCATCACAGAGACATGCAGTTATTTTAACAAGCTGTTAAACGTCTTAGTGGGGCGGCACGGTGGCTCAGTGGGTAGCACTGTCGCCTCACAGCAAGAAGGTCCTGGTTTTGATCCCCAAGTGGAGCGCTCCGGGTCCTTTCTGTGTGGAGTTTGCATGTTCTTCCCATGTCTGTGTGGGTTTCCTCCAGGAGCTCTGGTTTCCTCCCACAGTTCAAAGACATGCAAGTGAGATGAATTGGACATACAAAATTGTCCTTGACTGGGTTTGACATTATACTTGTGAACTGATGAATCTTGTGTAACGAGTGAGTACCGTTTCTGACATTAAAATCCTAATAAATAAATAAACGTCTTAGCGATGTCACTGTTGTCATTCTTTCCAGTCCAAAAGACACCGTTTCCACACCCATCGATACTGTGAATCATATGTTAGACGGCAACGGCGTTTCTAGGCTAATGGTTTTGGCTTGTTTAGCACTCACAATGCCAAATTGGGGAAAATACAAAAGCAATTACCGAAAGGAATGGGAAAGTGAACCTGAATTAAAGCACTGGATATCACCTGCTACAGATGATTGTAATAATTTAAAAATAATGTAAAATGATGTAAAAAATAATTCGTCCTTTATAATTTATAATGACTGATCTGTACATTTTAAGATATTAATTTGTAGGTCATGGTGGTCATGGTGGTTTGACTGGTTTATGATCTTTGAAATGCTAAACATCATCTGCTTATCCTGTGTTGGTTTGGGCTGTTTTTCATGCATTTTGGTGGATTTTGAAAAGGTTTTTGGCTGTTGCAATCTGGCAACCCTGCGTCCGTGATAACAGCGTCGTCAAAACCGTTTAACAACAAAAGGCTAATGTCGCGTTTAAAAAGTAAAATGGCTTGTTCATAATTACCAAGTACAATGAAGAGAAAATTTAAAAAGTAATGGACAGAAAAATATGAGTTTATTCTCCCTCAGAGAAGCACAAAACTGACGCGCTTGATTTGTGATAAAACCGTGGCTGTTGTGTTGGTACCGTGAGGCGCCACTAGAGACCAAATGTTGAACAAAACTACCCACAAAACACGGTGGTGAGAAAGAACCACGGAAATAAACCAGCTAAAAGCATCACATCAATCCACAAGCAGAATTATGGTTAAAACAGTGACAATAACAGTAAGCAAAAGAGGCTTCACTTATAGTGGCATGAATCTGAAATAATGAAAGTGTATGAGGTGATAGATGTCATGTTCATAAAAAACAAGAACTCGAAATGGCAGAAATGTTCAGATTCTACTGCAGCAGGACCAACTGAAGTACATGCTGAGATTTATTAAAGCAACTTTGCCATTTCTAAATACAGCCTAAATCTATTTCTCTGGCCGTGGATGAATCAACAGACCACACAGACAATGCACCGCTTGTCGTCTTTGTTCGATTTTATGATAAAGAAAAATACGTTTTGTGAAGGTTTCTTAGTGGGGACAAAACTTCATGGCCACACAAGAGGGAATGACCTTTAACTTTGTGGAAATGAGGTAAGTGGACCCTTATGATACATATTTGAGTACCCCTGCTGTAGAAGTTAATGCTGCTGGTATTTGTAGTAGGCTGTCACCAAAGTTTTTATTTGCTCTGTAAGCTTTTTATAGCCATGAATTCAATCCGAATAAATGCACAATACTGTGTATTTAATTTCACAAAGCTATATGCATGTTTTGAAAGTCTGGCTTTTTGGGAAAATGGTTTTATATTTTCGTTGGAAACTCAGAGGGTGGAAGGAGTAGTAATTGGAGAGAGCTTATAGTCCAGATTTAGAACCATCTGGACCTTTGTTGGACCGCTCAAAGAAGCTTTAAGGGGAAGAACATTTTCATGTGATGATGATGTGAAAGCAGCGGTGCATCAGTGGCTACGCGCTCAGCCAAAAACATTTTTTGCTGATGGCATTAAAAAGTTGGTACGACACTGGGAAAAATGCATCTGAAGGTGATTATGTAGAAACGTGATGTCATATGTTTTTAAAATTCTTAATAAATAGAGTTAAAAAAGCGTGGAGACTTTTTGAAGAACCCTCGTAAAACTAGCTTCAGCTTAATTAAACCATATTTGCTGACTACACCAAAGAGAAAGTCTTTTATTTTCATGTGCAGAGAAAACAAAAGAAAGTCTGTTCCTCTTACAAACACACATTCACAAAAGGTTATCTACAGACACAGCAGCTGACCCCTGAATATTCTAATACTTCAGTTATAATCCACAAACCTGAAGTGAAATGGCAAATTAGGTGAATTGTATTTAAGAATCTTTAAAGAAATGATTATCGGGTGCTACGGTGCTCTGACATTAAATTATTAGTTCAAGTGGTCATTGAGGTCAATTTAAATCTGAAGTAGTTAAAATTCACAAATGACTTGTAAGCTGTTAGCTGTATGACTAATAGGCTAACTGGCAGTGCTGTTCTACTGACCCTCTAAGCTAAGTGTTCATGGGGATATGGCTTTTTAAATAGAATGTAATGCCTGTCAGCATGGTTCCCGCTCAGCCCAGTCGAATTAGGCTTGGTTAAACGAATCGGCTCGCTTCATTACGTTCCCATCAGAATCTGAAACCTGAAAGTCAGTAAGCTTAAATTTGAATATAAATAGGTCTTTTCATTAGGATCTCCAGGGTCTGAAAATGCTTTTTTGAAAAGAAGTTTGTGGATTTTTTATTAGCTATCAGCTATTTCTATTTTATTAGAAATCAGTGGGGGGAAAAGTGAAAAGGACAGTAGGCAAAATTAGCAGTCCAGCAGCTTACAGAAGTGTTTTCTTAGTAAAAAATCCTTACTCTGGACAGCAAATATCTAGCTAAAAAACAGCTAGTGACACAGATAATAAATTGCTATGTATTACAGTCATAGGTTTCCAATGTCCAATATGAACTTTTTTAAACATCTTAGGTGGGGTGGTTAGGGGGCCACAGCAAGACACAAATAAGATGGAACACAAAACCAAATTTGCCAAGCCTTGAAAAGTTTCACTGATCTGTAATAACAGCTTTAATGTAATTAAGAGTGGCACTGGGTCCAGCACCAAATGGAAGAAACAGCCCAGCCAGAGTGCCAGTCAGTCTGTCAGACCCATTTACACCCTCAGCATACTTAAGGACAATTTAGAGTAGAAAAAAAAGACGGTGAGAAGAAAAAATAAGGTAGAAAGAGAGGAATAAAAAAGAAAGAAAGAAAAGAAACAAGAAGGAAAGATAGGAAGAAGACAAACAGCTTACACTATAACCCTTGAAGTGGTTTTTGGGCACAGCTAATACACACCTTTATGGTGGTGATGCGTGGTAAAGGCTGTCTCGTGTTGGCGCCACCTTCCACTGCAATACCCAGTGTACTGGAACCCTTGGACACTCGTATCAGTATTGGCTCAAGCAGTCCTGTCTACAGAACAAAGAGAGATTAAGTCCTGTCTAAACCCTGCTGTATCACTTAGTTCTTTGTTTAATAAAGTTTTCTTAGCAACCTTGACTGATAATTCCAGTGTTAGCACTTGTTTAATTAGGACAAGAGAGATATTGGTAAACTTAGGAACATGATGATATTTCTTTAGGAGATGTATAGACACTCTGAAGTTTCTCTGAAGTTAATACAGAACTCTAGTGTTGACCTTCTTTCAGAGAAAACCATTTTATTCTATGTCTCTGGCTTGTAGCTGAGCTGTTGATGCTCCTAGACATTTTCAATTCACTAATAATTGACTGAGATTGCCTATACAGGACAGACAAAAACTGATGTGTTGGAAAGGGCTGTCTGCCCTTGTCAATCAAAGGTACTGAGCTCTTCAGTAAAATCCTTTCTATAGTCAGTGTTTGTATAAAGAACCTGGATGGCTGAATGCTTAAATATAACATGCCATGAATGAGTGTGAATAAAAGACCACTGTAAAAGTCCACTGTATAGAATAATATGCAACACATGATTTTAACAATCTAGCATATCTAGGAGTTCAATGTGTTGCCTGGTCCTCACCTGATGATTGACGGCCTGTGCACGTCCCCCTGACCCCTGAGGCTCGCCTGAAGCATGTTGGGGTACAGGTTTACCAGGCCGGGGACTGTCCTTACTTTGTCCCCCTGCCTCTGCGATGTCCACCCCACTGTCCTCACTCAGGGTCTGTCCACTGTCTGAGAGCTGGGATAACGTAGCACCTGGCAGCAGACACAGGCTGATTGTTACCCAGCACTCACTACGATGCCCACAGAACAAAGGAGAGATAATAAAATAGCTGTAGGTGCAGCAAAAGCTTAGAAAATAGGTTGAAACTCCTACGATTCTGCTGACATAAAAGCACACTTGCACTTTTTACTCCCACACAGAATTGAATATAGCACACAAACATTAAAGCTCCAATGTAATATCATGTAATGTGCTAAGGGTAAACTTGTCCTGTTTCATATTTCAGTGATGCAAAATCAAACTAAATAACTTTTGCAACTCCCCTGTTTTGATCACCAGGGTTGCCAAATGGCTTTTGTTCACATCCTCCTAACGCACTCAGCACCCCAAAGAGTTCTGTTTTCCTGATTACAGGAATGGTCTAGTCACCAATATTCTTGAAAAATCAATTAGACAGATAAAACAAACGTATTCAGAACACTGCTACACATTACTTCAGTGTTATTCATAGATACCATTCTGTTAAAAAGGCTAACATGTGCTTGCTCTAAGCTATGTAATGCCTAGTTCACACTACACGATTTTTGCCCTGATTTTCGCTCGCCGACTGGTTGGCGCTAGATTTGCCGGCTCGGGAGCAACTCGGCGGTCGAAACTCGGCTTTCAATCGCTATGTGTGGACTACTCAACAACTCGATCCGAGCGGCTCGCCAAGCGCTCGAGAGATTTCTAGCTTGTCAAATATCTGGATCTGAGTTGCCCGACTGGAAATGAGTGCTATGTCGAAGAGCCAATGAGAACGCAAGATACGGTGTGAGGGAAAACGCAGGGGAGAAGGTGGGACAGGGCATAATATAGTTTATATGAGAATACACCGGCACACACACAAGTTTTACAGTATTTCTGATCTTATCATTAGCACAAACGTTTTTGGACGTGGTATCATTAAACCTTTTTATCACTTTTCACGTTTGTTTTTGTGACAAAACGTAGTTTGGGAGACCAGAGAAGCTCGCCTGAGATTCCAGTTGGTGATAGATGGTGTAGTGTGAAACCCCCTATCGCTGATCAGTCGTGTAGTGTGAAAGCAACACCGACTTGAAAGACTCCCGATTACAAGAGATCCAGTCGTGTAGTGTGAAAGCAACACCGACTTGAAAGACTCCCGATTACAAGAGATCCAGTCGTGTAGTGTGAACTGCAGGCCAGCCCCAATGTTGTTAAGCTAATACCCATTCAAAATCAATAATAGCTCATTTTTATATATAAGCTAACATTTATATATAAGCTAACAGTTGGCTTGTATGTAACAATAATGTCATTCAACGAATGTCATTCTTTCAACCCAAAAGCAGTGCCAAATGTGCTTTGTTTGACTTCCAGTCATGGATGGTTGTGCCTCATTATTTACTTTTAGCTAAATTGATAATTGGGACCAGTGCTTAATTTTATAGTAATTCATGTAGTCAAGTTTTTTTTTTTTAGACTCCTCTCACCTCTTGGTTGGACTTTTGTCTCCTCTGCTGTCTCCTGTCCATGGTTGAGTCTATGATGGCGTGCTGTACTGGGCCTGGTATTCGGAGCAGAGATTATCACCTCAGGCTTCTCCGGGCTGCATGGAGGTGCTGGGGGCATGAGCAGTGTGAGTGAACACGATGGAGAGTTGTGGGCAGACCCACTGAGGGTCGGTGTGGCAGCCTGTGATCGGCTCGAACAATGCAGATGGGAAGGTGTTATGGCCCCCTGCCTGCTCCTCAGAAACTGGATCAGGTCTTTGGCAGGAGGGGCTGCTGAGGAGCTGGGTCGGTGGCGAGAGCACGGAGGGGAGTGATAAAGGGAGCAAGGAGGCGTGACATGAGCGCTACATGAGGAGGAGTTATGGTGGACGGTGCACGGGGAAGCACGAGACGAGCCGGGTGAGTGTGGGTGTGTATGGTCCTGAGTGTGGGTTCCCTGGTGCATTCTGCAGGGGGCTGTAAAGAACATGTTGGTTTGGCACAGTTTTGATGAGGGGCGTTTAATTTGAAACTTCGGACTTCCGTGTCCAGGAGGATGGAGGGCTCTACAAAGAGGCGAAGAATCTGATGAAGACTGCAGTTCATCCTGAAATAATAATGCAATATATACATGTTCGATCATATTCTAAAAGTAGAAATGATTCTATTTAGACTGGTTAACTATCCAAAAAAGCATTTATCAATTCTTTATAGCAGGGTTTTTAAACCCTGGGAGCTGAAAAAAATGGGCCACAGAGAAAAATAATAATAATTAAATAAACTTGTACGTGAACCCCCCCCTTGTGGAGGCTTTATGTTACATCTCAGAGAGAGTGTTGCCTGCATTGTTGCCTGCGATGCATTGTGTTGGCTGGATCTCGTAAAAAATCATGGACAAAATGTGGGTCGCTTGAAAAAAGGTTTGAAAAACCAGCTTTATAGTAAAAGAGGAAGCTCTGAAAATATTTTTAGATCTAGTTGTGAAACAGTATCATAGATGCCCTGCACACTAAGCTGTAATTTTACACATAACATGGCCAGTGCTTTTTCCAAATTAGCTTTCTGACCCTTTTCATGTTCCACACCTGCCTGACCCTTTTTGTATTCCAATTGTCTTATTTAGATGTATGTTTAATTCTTGCTAACTACTGCTCTTTAACTTTCTCATCGTTTATAGATTTTTTCCCCTTTTGCAATGCACTGCAAATTTAGTTTAAAGCTGTGATTTTCATTTTTTTATCCACACTTAAAGAACATAGACATTTCTTGATGGTATATGCCTGCATCGTTTGTTTGGGCTATAAAGGACGATTTTGCTAAAATCTCTAATAAACCCTTATGACTGTAAACACTTTACTGGGTCAGTCATCCCCAGTTGTACATTTCAGTAACTGTGCTGTTATTTAAAACAATCAGTTACAGCCATCAAAGTTAAACGGAATGAATGAATAAATAAATAATAAAATAACTGGAGATCATGCAAACCCAAGAGAAAACATTCTGACATTTCTCCGTTTTTAGAGAGGCTTGATATTTCATTTCAAAATGTCAACTCATTATAAACTTAACCCTGAATCACTGCTATTTGGAATTCATAAAACTGGTGGACAGTTGGTGTTTAAAACAAGTGAATTATGAAAACATTCTGCTGGAGAAAATATATACAAAGCAAATTAGATTCATAATTCAGTGACGTCAAGATGTGTTTAACTTTGTGACATGGCCTTTGGTATCTTACTGTTAGTGAGTATGATTGATTATAACTTGTGACTTCTAGGTGCTCATATAAACAGGACTAATTGGTTTGCACCCTGTACAAAGTACATAGAATAATGGTCAACTTATCCAATAATCCAAAGACCACTAAATAACAAGTCTGTCATGAATTGAAAGCTGCTGGAACATGGGCAAATCTGTCCAAAGTCGAGCAAGCTTCATATCAACATGGACTTGAAAGGCTGTCACTTTTCAGCTTTTTCATGTCTATGCGATAAACAACATCCTTATCTTTAGTGCACCATTTTGAAACCTGGATTCTTTTCTGCACAGCAGCCTCAAAGACATGACCATGTAAAATGTGCTTGCTTGACTCCAAACAGTGTTTTCTACTTTCTGGCAACTTAAATTTTGACCTTCTTTTTCTGGATTTTGAAATAAACCTGATCAAGGGCAGTTGTAGCCTAATGGTTAAGGTACTGGACTAGTAATCGAAAGGTCGCTGGTTCAAGCCCCACCACTGCCAGGTTGCTACTGTTGGGGCCTTGAGCAAGGCCCTTAACCCTCAATTGCTTAGACTGTATACTGTCACAGTACTGTAAGTCACTTTGAATAACGCCAAATGCTGAAAATGTAAATGTAAATATGGACAAATTTCTTTTTGGCAAAAGGTGACAGTTTGGGTTTTCTTCCTGACCTCTGTCCTATATAATTTTTAATTGTTGCAGTTAAACTAGCCCTATTTACTTGTGGACATCTGATCATAACTTGTTGAAGATCCCATTCCAAAACCAAGGGTATTAATATGAAGTTGTATATGGGCACATGGAAGTGACCAGCTTTATTTAATCATAACCATTAAAAAGGATTAAAGAGTTTTGGGTTTGAATCATAGCTGTGCTAGTGTGCCTACACAGACACGACTGGGAAGGATTGGTCGAACACGTTCCTCATTACAGATAACAGTGTGTGACTCTACATACATGATACTATTCTCTGTGAGACTCCGTCGCTGACAGGTTAAATGCGGTCAGCGTTTGTATGCGTGTTGGAGTCTGCAGATCTACTCGATCCGGGTGGGGGTATGCAGCGGCAAAATAAGTTGCAATTAGGGTATTAGATACAACTAGATTTAATTTGATAAGACTAGGAAGGAAAGAGGGGAAAATGCAAAAAAATAGAATTAGAAAAATGAAAGATTAAAGAGGTCATGCCACAAAGTTAAATTACATTTAAGAACTTTTACACCACCAGATTTAAAATCTTACTCGCTTGATGTATGTTCTGGCCCAAGAGATTTTGTCATGTAATCAGAAAACCCACAATGCACTTATAAAATCCACTGAAATCTTAAGACTGACAAACAGTCTTTGACTTTGTGTTTGAACCAAACAAACAGCCAAAAGTGTTTCCAGAAAATGTGAACTGTCTGGGGTAGGATGGGTGTTGGGGATCAGTGAACCGAGCTAAACTAAACTAGTGATCTGTTACATACTGAAAGTGTCAAAATTGTATTTATAGTTAAATAAAACAAATAAAGCTACCAATCTGTTAATGGTTTGCTCAGCTTGTTTTGTTTAAGCATAATGGCATAATGTCAGTGAATTCCAGGTTCCAAGCACCCTGACCCCACAACCCTTTGTGAGTGCTGAAGTACTCACCAAAGTTATTTCCGGTAGGGAGTTGAAAGCCCGTGCAGGTCCTGCCTCCGCACATCCATCCATCCTGCACTCGTTCTATAAAAACACAACACTGTTTGCGTTATCATCCAAACAAATCAGCTCCACATGGATTGTTTTTTCATGACATTCCATCAATGTTACTCGGTGAACACCTTTTGTACTACTTCTGTACTATTTTTGTAATTATACATGTAGTCATTTCTAAAGTAGACTTTCACCTGGGTTTGCTAGATTTCAGCTGAGAAAAAATTGTATCATGTGCTGTGGTATACTTCAAGAATTGGGTTTTAGTGGCGGAGAGGCCACACAAAAAACTAAATAGATGAACGTGCACAATGGCATGCACTGCACAATGATGCACAGTGACCTTGAACACTAGAGCAGTGAAAATATTTTATTTAAAGTGGTTATTTAAGTAAATGGTCCTTCCAGCATATACAAAAATGGTCCATAAAAAAAGCTTGGTAAGAAAGAACTTAAATAACTTGCATAAACCCCCAATCTTAGGCTTTTGGAATGAACTGGAACACAGATTGTAAGCCAGGCCTTTCTGTCCAATGTCAGTTCCCAACTCGATGCTCATGATGAAAATGAATTTCTGTATTCATATTTGAAAATGTAGTGGAAAGCCTTGTCAGAAGATTAGCAGTGTGTATTTGTGCAAAACTGGACCTTCCAATTGTTTTATTGTCCAGCCCCCCCTTATTGCATTGTTCACAAACTATCAGACATCCCTTCTGTAACATGTAAACCAATCAGCTTTTCTTTTTACTAGCCAGCAGTAGACTTACATTTTGAGCCGTAGTATGATTAGAGAAACACACTAAACTTCTCTGACGGCTGTGTCAGCACCTCAGTTACAGTAGAAGTCGCTGTGGCAGCAGAAACAAGCTGATTTTTCACCAAAGCACAGCGAGAGCCAATATTTATAAATCAAGAAAAAATGGAACATAGATCATAAAAAACTGTGGCCTGCTAAAATGCTGAACAATAATAAGGGCTCAGAGAAAACTTATTCAGAAAGTCCCAAAAGATCCCAGAAATAAATCTAAACAACTGCAGACATTTCTAGCCTCAGTTTTGGTCAATGTTCAGCACCTGATAATTTACTGGCATCAGTAATATCAGTTTATCCTGCAGCTAAAGAATTAAACCTGGTATTTTTGCGAGGCTACATTCTGAACCAATCAGGGAAAAGGGCAAACATATCTAGATGATTTATTTTTAGATAGTATCAGATAGGTTGTCTAAAGCACCAAGGAGAATTAGCCTAAAGCATGGCAGATATAAAAAGACACGGCTTAAATGACCAAAACACACTTGCCTGAGTGTAGCCTGTGGCTGATGCAGTCAGCTGGCAGGCTGATAGGGCATGGCTCTCAGGATGAGATACGCAGATGGTTTCAGGGTGGTGCATCATGCCTTGGTTTTCCTGTCTCATCCTCCATGTCTCCATTTCATGATGAACCACCTGCCTGTCAAATCGTTCCAGATCTTGAGGAACGACCAGAGCCCTCACCTCCGCCAGCAGGGTGAGCTACGGAGTTTACAAAAAAATACAGTAACTAATTCTCTGTGTAAACATAAATTGTATAATAATCCCATAATACAGTTTTTTTAATCTCATCCCCATCCGTCTGTAAACAGAAAGCATCAAGGTTCTCCAGCATGCAAAGGGAAACTGGATATACCCAAATTGGCACAATGCAAAAGAAAAAAGGGCGAATACATCTGTAATGAGAAATGTTCAGGATCCATTTACTTATTTAAATGACCTGAGATCAGATTGAGTTTCTGGCAAACAAATGTGAGTTTAAATATTAACAAACATGGCGACCACCGGGCAGCAATGCTGGCTGTACTGAGTTTTCACAATTTGCAGCTTTGCATGGTTTTAAGTCAGAAGAAGATGTGTACGACTTAAGGGTTAAAAATGTATCATCTTCCCCTATGCACCATTACCAAAAGTGCCTTATTGTTCATGATTCCACAGAAACAGAAATATTATGGGTCTGTTTTTTTGTGGCTTTGTCTTGTAAATGGTTTTGAGCAACAAAATTGTTCCTCTTTAAGATTACTATATACCTGTATAGTCTCTGTGATCATTATCCCTTGCGGAAAGCATCAGTTCAGATTGCACTATAATGTTGCTTCGTACTCGTCTCAAATGGAATTACTGGTATTACTACTGCAACATGTTTCATTTTTTATAAACACAATTGAGCTTAACACTTATCTATTATCAGATTTTGTTTATTTATTTATTTTTGATGAATTTACCTGGATTTTGGGTAGATCAGATTTTTAACAGTACTACATAATTATCAGACAAGATCGTTTAAAACCAGCCTAAAATCTGGACCTCTCTTGCAATTCTGTAGAGGCAAATTAGCCCCCAAATCAGCCCAGTTATCCTGTATTGTGAATCAGGCATTATGCGTCTTTTAACAGTTATTTGGATATCATTATAGATGCTTGATGAACACTGGCCCTGGCACTGTGTTACTTCTATGTCTTACAAAGCACATTAATATAACATGTCCAGACCTTGGCATGTGTGTTGAAGAGCTCGAACAGGGCCATGGCAAGAGGTTCCACTCCGATGTGGCCGTGCTGATACTCCTGGATGTAGTAATTCATGGTCTGTCTCTCTGTGTCAGTCAGCAGCAGGTGAGCCTGTTCCTCCAATGAGCTCCGAGCTCCTATATGACCTGGAGCGGGGCCCAAGAGCCCCTTACAACACACCGGCTACACAGGAGAAAGAGAACTTTAGGTGTTTACACAATGAGTGTGAAGTTAAGATTAGCTATAGTAAATACTGAAATACTGATCTCCAGTGCAGTATAGCAGGGGCAGGGTTTGACTGTATATACCAGGAAAGCAGAAAATTAAAAAAAACCCCAGATAATTAAAAAACTATCGACAAAAAGCAAGTGTGTGGAACATTGAGTTATATCTGAATCAGCAGAATTGTTTTCCAAGCAACATTTCATCTCTGCATTTCTTTGATTACAGTTATTCTTTTTTACAGTGAATAAGCAAAATAAAGCATCAACATTTTTTTCTCGGCTGTTGTCATTAAGCAAGTGGTAGTGTTTTAAATGGCATTGCATTTGTGAATAGCACTGAAGATCCCTGGTTCAAAGTAAGTCATTGGAAAATAAAGGCACCATGAACTGGAAAACCAACACGGACAAACCCTACTGTTTGAGATGAGAGAGATCTTAGCATTTTCTGTGGTCCCCAAAAATCCTAAACAAGCTTTAAACACTATAGACATTTTGCACCCAAAAACATTATTAACATTTTTATACAGTATTTCTAGGTCTGTAATTTTTTCTTAAAATGAGACATTTATTACCATGCAGAACATGCAAAAGAGGGTATACATGTCATGTTTTCTATTCCTAACATTGGCTATGTATAATGTATAATATAATGTACAGTATAATAAGTCAAATACAGTGGTAACTTGTCTTTGAAACTCGACACCCTTCGTCAAGAAATTTGTACCCTTAAACTCAATGTTTACCTTAAACTCGACGTGTGTGTGACTGTCGCTTTGTTCAGCACTCGGCTTGAGCGGTGCGGTAAAACGTCATCAAAGTGCGACTTTGAGACGAATATGTATTTGTGTAGAATAACCGTCAAATCCACTCTGAAAGCTCCACATGTACCTGTGTTTAGCTGTATTTTTCTCCTGTTTCACTTTTAAACTTGTGTTACAGTTTGGGACGCTGAGAAAGGGTGAGAATCAGCTTTTCAGAGTGAGTCTAAAACACTTATTGTTAAAAAAACTTAATGTGACTTAATGTAATAAAAAAACAACACAGGAACACTAAACGTCTCTTAATTATTACTGCTCATAAGTTCTATCCACTAATGAAATTTCTCGCTTGTTTTAGTACAATAAGTCACGTTAAGCTTCTTGCACCACCACACTCCATAGAAATAACGGCACAGTCGGTGCAAAAGCTTTTTTTTTTGCTTCTCATGTGAATGCACCCTTACTGCTACGGAATACTGTATTCCAAGAACAAGCATCTCCATGATTAAGAAGCATAAGCAAACAATAAAGAAGTAAAGGGAAAATATTGTGTTATTTTCAGTGTATAAGTGTCAAAAACAACCCCTTTATTTTACATTAACCTAAAATATATGCAGTTCCATGGGACCATGGAACACATTAACATCCTTATAGGAAAAAATACCTTTTAAACTCAATGCCACTCCCAGAACCAACTGATGTCGAGTTTCAAGGTACCACTGTATTTGTAAAAGATGTGCAGGCAGATTTGGAATTTTAATGTATTGTGGGTTTTGTAAAAAATACAATATAAATTAATGATAATAATAACAATTATAATGTAAATTATTTATCACTTTTGACACTTTAGCCATTTTAGAATAAAAAGCCGTTTAAAGGATTTCAGAGGGCATGTTCAGACTGTTGGGCTGGTTTTAGCTGCTCATTTACCTACTTTTACCACGCAGACCTGGTAAGCCTGGTTCTATGGCAACACTAGTTATTCTCAGGATTCATCTTGTTCTGCATCAACATGTTTATTCTTAGTTTCCCATTTATCCGGTGCAAACAAAATCCGCAGAACTACTTAACTGAAGGTCACACACAACACACAGCAGAGAGAAAATACACACACAAAAATTCCTGCAAGCTTAGAGTAGAGCGTCTTTCTTATTCTACCTAAACAAAACCCTTCAAACTCTTTATTTGGTTGTGTGCAGAGCAACAGGCTATAAAGAAATACATTTTTTAACAAACCTGAGCAAAAAGCCAGATTTTAAAAAGAACTCTGGTCTCACAGTGCAGCCGTGGTTAGTAAATGAACTGCCTAAACAGTCAGTCAACATGATAATATTGTTTTCTATTTTAAACACACACAGTGCATAACATCAACCGTGCAGCCTTCTTCTATGGCTAATTCCGTCCAGTTATTGTATAGTGGAAATGTGTAGGAGTAAATACATCTAAGCTCTGAAGTGTTTTTTTTTAGAAGGCTGAGAAGCAGCATACAATCCTAAGATCACCATGTGCAATGCCCACCATTGGCTGAAATGTTGTAGAGCTACTCATTATTCGATTCTTAGAATAGAATTTGTCATATATACATGTACAGGTGTGCTGTACAATGAAATTCTTTCTTCACGGGTCAGAGCGCAGGGTCAGCCATCGTACAGCGCTCCTGGAGCAGAGCAGGGTTAGGGGCCTTGCTCAAGAACCCAGCAGTGGCTGCATGACAGAGTTGGAATTTGAACTCTCAACCTTTCAGTTGATAGCCCAAAGCTTGGACGAAGCACTGTCCTTATGCACAGTGCCAACTGTAATGTTTGCCGTTTGCCGGGTTTGATGCCCCATAATTTTAGTAAATGAAAAAGATGGAACATACAATGACATTTTAAACAACAGTATGGGGGACAGCCCTATTACAGCATGACAATGTTGCCACGGACAGACTGAGGTTGGTAAAGGATTGGTTTCAATTTGCTACTGAAGAACTTGAACGGCTTTCACAAAGCCCTGAACTAAACACTGTAAACATTTTTTTCTTGGTCCTTTCATGACCCCTGCCACATGCATGACACCCACTGTGGCCAAGGAAGCCTGCAGACTAGCACATGCCTCTTCTGAAAGAACAAACTATGCCACACTAAGACTCAAACCCAGGTTGCTAACCTCACTAATGCACTTGAAGCTGAATTGAAGTGAATCCCAGCAGTCTTGAAGCGTTCCCACAAGAGTAAAGGCTGTTGTAGCAGTAAAGGTCACTGTTCATGATTCTGGAAGTAATGTGCAGTTTCTTTTGTATTGTTTGAACTATTCAGGTCAGTGTGTGGCATTAAGCATGTGGAACAGTTTCAGAATCAGATGAATGGCCAGATTTCAGAGACGTCTTCACTCAGTCATCGCTAATGTTAAGTACTTCAGGCCCTGAGGAGTGAGGAGGATCTATGAATTACTCTCGTTCTGATTCCCTCACTTTCTCTAGCTGTCTCTCTGCATAATTAACCTGCTGTATCTTCACTTAATGTGCCTTTCTTGCTTCCTAAACTTAATCGGATCTACATTAGACTCGGTCGCAGCCTCACGACTAGAGAAGAATAGATTTCTCTTGCTCTATATTGTCCTCCCAAAGCTGTTATAAAACTAGGAAAGGAACAATAAAAGTTATTTTTAGTACCAAAGTAGAGAAAAGTCATAGCTGGGACCGTGTGTCATACATCACACTGCACTGAAGCATCCATGAGTCACCAAACACTGAGTTCAATTTAACCACAACAAAGAAAAGCTGATTTTTCCAAAGTGATGATCACCTTCAAATAACTAGAAATTTGATTTCAATAGTTTAGTAGTATTTAAACTTTTTGGGAGGGACATTTCTGCAGATTATTATTTTATTATAAAGTTATGTGTTATTATGGACTTGCTCACTTGCCCCCCACTCTTCTGGAAAGGCTTTGTACACAATTTTAAAGTGTGTATGTGGAAAATGTTGCCAATTTAGTCAAAAATTCACTTGTGAGCTCAGTTCCTTCCAATTTATTCCAATTATTTCCAATGCCAAGAAGGTCAGGGCTCTGTGAAGGCCTCTGGACTTCCTGCACACCAACAAAAGTCATCAAACCCAGACTTTATGACCCTTACTTATTGCACAGGGACACAGTCGTGATGGAAATAGAGTGGAAATTAAATTTTTTCGCTCTACTTGCAAAATGGTTAAGACTGCAGGGCAAATTCGAATTCTTAATCAAATCTGATTTGTGGACAAGATGTAAATTTGCATGTTATCAGAATGACTTGTTACCAAATGTGTAGGACCCTACTAAATGTACAAAAAATTTGCTTAATTTGACATAACTTGTTTTATTTAAAAATCTGTGAATTCCTATGTGTGCTATTTTATGAAGGAAAAGTCATCTTTTTGTGATATAAAAGGCCACATCAGTCACAACATATCCAATCATGTCTGTATGTAGATGTTAGACTGGCCAACAGCACTGACAGCACGGACCACCAGCGAGAGTGAATGAGTGCAATAACCACTGACAGGCAATATTCAACATATGTGGAGGTATTGCACTTGTCTACGTTTTAACACGTGTTAGAGCTGTGGCTTTGGAGGAAACACCAACAGATGGGGCTAAGTTTAATAATTTTATTGTGTGATTTAAACCGTTATTTCTTGAAACAGTCAAGGAGCCAACAGGTCAAGACTTTTTGAAAAGTGCCACATTTCGCGGCAGTCATTAAATAACAAACTGAATGATAGAATGAATAGAAGCTACAGCCTACCTTAATGGCTGAATTTAAACCATCTGAATTTAATGCTTGTCCGTGTTTTGACCCCACACGTCCACATAATTGGTTTTTTAAGTACTGTTTTCAGCTGCTTTAGACGTCAACATTTTGACTAGGCGATTGCTAACTGAATTGCCGTAGGATTGCTAGGACCGCCTCATAGTGCAGATTAACCTTAAAGTTGAAATTTTACAGCAAATTGCATATTACACGGTATTTCATGGTCAGTGATATGATTTTTACGGCCGTGAGTTTGATAGGACCTCACAAATGAGGTTTGAATTCAATAAAGTGATTTTTAGCTGTTCAGCCTGCAGGAAGTCTGTGCAGGGCACTTCATTAACCGAGCTACAAGGCATGGCTTTGTTGTGTTCGGTCCTGACAAAATTACCTTTGTTAAATGTTAGCCTTTATTATCATGCCAATAACTGCCGGAGGCTAATTCTAAACACAAACAGATAAAAGCATACAGGCAAACAAAGACATGGATTTTAATTACAAAGCATATTTGACAGCTCTGCCAGCTACCCGGTCACTACCACCTTAGGCTCATTCATTGCAGTGCAAAAAATAGTCCACTATCAAAACATCTGGTCAGTGGAGGTCCAACGGGGGCTCTTTCTATTAATATACAGGGGCGAGTACAAAGTGTCCAAAGCAACAGCTGGGCTACATTTAGTAGCTGAATACCCACAAAGTGTATATATGGTAGGTGTAGCATATAACATGGCCAGTTAACATACAGTACATACACTACCGGTCAAAAGTTTTAGAACAACTAAATGGGTTAACAACTTAAAGCTATTCTGAAGCAAACGAGGTTGATCAAGCCTTTAAAGTTGGTGCTACCAATTCCTAGGGGTCTTCCAATTTTTCTTGATTGCTTACAACCCCCTCTGTCTGCATAAAAGTAGTGTTGGAACACACTGTGGTACCATACCCTTGTGAGTATTATTTGAACAGTATTGTTCTGCAGAAAGTATTGTGTTGCTATAAAAATGGCAAGAAAAATACAATTAACAATGGAAGAGAGACAGACCATCGTAACACTTAAAAATGTAGGTCTTTTCTATAGAAAAATTGCGAAGAACATCAAGTTGTCAGTGAGTACAGTTTCCTTTACCATCAAAAGGCACTTAGAAACTGGGGCAAACTCTGACAGGAAGAGGTCTGGCAGACCCAAAGCCACAACAGAATTAGAAGACAAGTTTATGAGAGTCAACAGCTTGCGTGATAGGCAGCATACAGGACAACAGCTTCAAGCACAGCTTAATAGTGGTCGTAGTAAGCAAGCCTCAGTTTCAACTGTGAAGAGAAGACTTCGAGTTGCAGGTTTGACAGGTTGAGTTGCAGCAAGAAAGCCATTGCTAAGACGTCAGAATGAGAACAAGAGGCTTGTCTGGGCCATAAAACACAGCCAATAGACTATTGAAGACTGGAAGAAGGTGTTATGGACTGATGAATCAAAATTTGAAATCTTCGGTTTATCACGCAGGATTTATGTACGCCGTAGAGTAGGCGAAAGGATGGTTCCTCAGTGTGTGACATCAACTATCAAACATGGAGGAAGAAGCGTGATGGTCTGGGGCTGTTTTGCTGGATCCAGGGTCGGTGACTTGTACAGAGTGAGAGGCACCCTGAACCAAAACGGCTACCACAGCATTCTACAGCACCATGCAGTACCCTCTGGGATGCGCGTAGTTGGTCAGGGGTTCATCCTACAGCAAGATAATGACCCAAAACATAAGTCCAATCTTTGCCAGAACTACCTTAGGAAAAAAGAACAAGATGGTAAGCTTGAAAACATGGAGTGGCCAGCACAGTCTCCAGATTTAAAGCCCATTGAGCTGGTTTGGGATTAACTGGACAGAAGAGTGAAAGCAAAGCAGCCTACAAGTGTCACACATTTATGGGAACTTCTGCAACAGAGTTGGGAAGAACTTTCTAAAGAATATTTAATTTCCATTGTAGAAAGAATGCCATGAGTGTGTTCAGCTGTTTTATCTGCCAAAGGTATCTACTTTAATGAATCAAACTTTTATAATACATTTTGGTTTATAAATTAATTCCATGATTTATTTTTTTAACTTCAGTTGTTTTTTTGTTCTATGTCTTCATTTCAGAGTACAATAAGACATTAAACTGCATAAATTTCAATAAAAACTGGAAAAATTGGGGTGTTCTAAAACTTTTGACCGATAGTGTACATAGAAAGGTGAACTGGCCGCTGGATCTACATGTTAATACGTTCTGATGCACTTTAGCTGGTATCAGCACTAACAATACATCTGGCAATCTGATATTTAATTAGTTTTCTGAGGAACTGTGTTGATTCTGTAATCTTTCATGCATAATAACAAGTTATTTGTTCCTGTTTGTTATTTATTTGTCTGCATTTTGCTGAAATCTGTATGAAGCAGGGCTTACTTTGATAAGAAGAAACATAATTTAGGTAACACAAATTTTAGAACAGACTCTTTAATGATTTAAAAATACCAATAGAGAAAATTGTTGTACAATCCTTGTTGTACCATTTTACTGATATCACTGCAGGTGCTTTCATTTCTGGTCACAAGAAGATAGAGCAGGAGAACATTGTCCAGTAATTAGATTAGCTATATACTATTTGTTGGCACTAAAATTTGATTACGCCAGTCCACCATAAAGGTTTAGGACATGATGCTTTAGAAGCTTCACCTCTAAATGAAATGTCTAATATTTTGTGAATACTGTGAAGATTTCCTATGTGTGCTATTTTATGAAGGAAAAGTCATCTTTTTGTGATATAAAAGGCCACATCAGTCACAACATATCCAATCATGTCTGTATGTAGATGTTAGACTGGCCAACAGCACTGACAGCACGGACCACCAGCGAGAGTGAATGAGTGCAATAACCACTGACAGGCAATATTCAACATATGTGGAGGTATTGCACTTGTCTACGTTTTAACACGTGTTAGAGCTGTGGCTTTGGAGGAAACACCAACAGATGGGGCTAAGTTTAATAATTTTATTGTGTGATTTAAACCGTTATTTCTTGAAACAGTCAAGGAGCCAACAGGTCAAGTGCCACCCTGGCTCACTAACATCAAAGGAATGAATACAACCTGGAAAAGATGCCAACCAACATCAGGCAACAAACACACACACATCTATTCACTGATTTACTCATTCACTTTACTTTCTCTCTTTATTTGTCATATATACATATACACATGTACAGTACAACAAAATATATATTTTTTGCATATCCCAGCTTGTTTTTGGAAGCTGGAGTCAGCCATTGTACAGCGCTCCTGGAGGAGAAAGGGTTAAGGGCCTTGCTCAAGGGTCCAACAGTGGTAGCATGGCAGAGTCAGGATTTAAACTCCTGATTGATGGCCCAAAGCTCTACCCACTAGGCTACCATTGTCCCATGAATTCATTTAGAGCAGCCAGTCCACCTTTTGCATATTTTTGTGAGGTAACAAAATCTTGTAAGACCCAAACATTTTATAAAGGTTTTAACCTAATGTATTATATGCTCAGCAATGTCTTTGCTCTGTCCCTTCTTTTACCATTACTGCGTTTCAGGGTTCATTGATACTCTTAATTGATTCTAGTAAACAGTGCCCGGGTCTAAATCCCTAAGGTCTACACCATGTGAGGCCTTTTACAGAAAAAAAGGATGATTTACAGCACCAAACTCCTCAAGGTTACTCCAGCACTAATGCAATCTGCGGCCTGGCAGCCAAAGAGAGAAAAACTGCTCAGCCCAACACTTTCACTTCATGAAGCAGTACTCAACCCCTCCCTGCCCTCTTCACCACCTATTTCTTCCTCTCTTCTCCCTCCGCTTCTCAACCACCTACCCCTTGTACATGTTCCCCTTCTCAAGCACCAACCCCTTGTCCACAATCTGCTGACACATCACTGTTTCACCACTGCAGTGGCTACAGTCCAGCAGCATGGTGTTAACACACAAACCATCACTGATAATTTACTGTAAAACCACACTGTCCAATATTTGCAGAATGATTTATCTAATACAGTGGTACCACCTCGCTGGAACAGAAAAATATCAGTAAATGCTGGTTTTGTGTTGAAATTACGGAATATGCTGGCTGCTGACCAGTAAAAACCAGCACTGCCGCCTCACAGCAAGAAGGTCCTGGGTTCGATCACCAGGTGGGACGGTCCGGGTCCTTTCTGTGTGGAGTTTGCATGTTCTCCCCGTGTCTGCGTGGGTTTCCTCCGGGAGCTTCGGTTTTCTCCCACAGTCCACAGACATGCAAGTGAGGTGAATTGGAGATACAAAATTGTCCATGACTGTGTTTGACATTAAACTTGTGAACTGATGAATCTTGTGTAACAGTAACTACCGTTTCTATCATGAATGTAACCTCCCCAGAGTAATTTCTCTGAAAGTGATGTAATGCACTAGCTCACTACCATTGATATCAGCGTTCGAATCTCAGCTATGCTCAACCTGCTGGGCACTTTCACAGGCACGATTGGCTGTGTCTGTTGGGAGGGATGATCGAAAGGGGTTCTAATTTCTGTTGCAATTGCGGGCTCTGCTGGCTAGTTAAAGGTGTCTGGACAGTGATGGTGAATCATGGGGAGTAGTGCGTGACTCTCTGTGCACGATACTGCTCTCTGTGTAAGCCTGTACAGGACAGGTAAAAACTGTGGCAACTGCACACGTGTCAGTGGGGGCATAGGGGGCAAGTTAGGTTTAACCATTCTCAGCCTTGCTGGGGTCTGCAGCAGTGGAGGAGTGGTAAAAGTGGGTAATTTAAAGAGAAAGAGGAAATGCATTTACAGACATTTAAAAAAAGCCTTCCTATATAATTGTCCACTTTCTCTATAATTGTCCACTTTTCCCACAGCCACTGTTTACTGCAAATACGCTTCGTTCTGCCTCCGCAGCTCTGATGTGATGAACATGGCTGAATGTTTATACAGAGAGACAGAGATCACAGCCCTTCAGCCAGACAAACAACAAGCTTTCAACCCAAGCCTGATAGCATCTCAGAGGACAAGTGAAGGTATGCACACAACCAAACACACACATACACACACTGTCATGTAAATAGCACCTGAATTCATTATAAGGACACTGGCATTGGTTAATGAGATTCCATGCAACAAATGAGGGTTAAAATAAATCCTGGTGAGGTCAAGGAGCTCCTTAAATTTTTCAGGGACAAAATTATTAAACATGGAAAAATGTTCTCTTCACTGGCTTCCTGTAGCTGCACGCATTCAGTTTAAAACACTGATGCTCGCCTACAAAGCCAAAAATGGACGAGCCCCAAGCTACCTTTGTGGTCTGATCAAACCCCTCTCTGTACCACGCAACCTCCGAGCCACTAGTCTCGCTCGACTTGATCCTCCACCCAGGACTAGAGGAAGACAAGCATCAAGACTCTTCTCTGTACTGGCACCCAAGTGGTGGAACGAATTTCCTCTGTCTGTCCGAACATCTGAGTCTCTTGCAGAGACGATTAACAACCTTCATCACCTCTTTACTGAGCACTTAAGCTGACATGTACTTACTTACTAACACTCTTTTACTTAAAAAAACCCAAAAAACTTTGGTTCTAACAGGTTTTAGCAAATTTGTGTTCTTGGACTGTTGTTTACTTAAACTAGAGTAAGGTAATGTTTACTATGGAAGCACTTCTGTAAGTCGCTCTGGATAAGAGCGTCTGCTAAATGCCGAAAATGTTAATGTAATGTAATGTAATGAAAAATCGACACAGTCATAGCAAACATCGTAAACAACCCTATCAGTACAACTGCCTTGATGGTGGCTCTGTGGGTAGCACTGTCACCTCACAAATAGAAGTTCCTGGGTTTGATTCCCAGGTAAGGCAGCCCGGGTCTCTTCTGTATGGAGTTTGTATGTTCTCCCCGTGTCTGTGTGGGTTTCCTCCCACAGTCCAAAGACATGCAAGTGAGGTGAATTGGAGATACAAAATTGTCTGTGACTGTATTTGTCATTAAAAAATGGACCTGATGAATCTTGTGTAACAGTAACTACCTGTATGTACTGAACATAGCATGTGTGTTTTGACAGTGAATTGACAATGAAGAAAATGGAACACGTCTTTAATGTGACCCACAGGCAAACTCATAAACAGGCCATTTATATTTAGCTTACCTTTCCTGAGCTCCCAGCTCCACTATCCTCTTGTACACTGTAGGAAAGAAAAAATAAACACTCTCATCATGGGTAGATGATCAGTCTGCTGAAACACTATAGTCCCAGGTGGGGCAAACTCTACATCCAATCATACAATAGACTTATGGTATGTTTGGAATTCCAGAGACAAGAGCCTGTCCGTTTGCCTTCGGTACAAGAAGAGTGTAATGAAGTGTAGCACTAAAAGCCACCTTGGATGTAAAGGGGCACTTTTGAAATGAGCACCTCCTGGGTCTTCAATCAGCTGTGCTCCATTAGAAAAGTGAGGGGGCGAGAGAGCTAGTGTTAGAATAAGGGAGAGAGAGGTTGAGAGGGAGAGAGCTTTCAGCCAAGAGTGCTGTCAAACAACAATCTACAGTCGCGTTTATACTCACACACACACACACACACACACACACACACACACACACACACACACACACACACATTCACACAAAGTGATGGGTATGTGCTGTTTATATGTTGACTCATCTAACAATACGTTTCTACCGTCGAAAGCCGCCAGCAGCTATTTTGAGCCACATCTTTTTTGCACCACACAAAGCATGTTAAGAGCTTCTGACCTGGATTCCATTATGCAAACCAAATAAGAATTTGAGTGAAATTTTGTACAATTGAGAGAAAATCTTTTCTGCATCTTTACATAAATGGTTAAACTCATCCACAGTGGCAAAACCATCCCTCTCAACAGCACCACGCCAATTTGATTCCTTTTGAAATTCAAATTTCCTTTTCCTTTACATTAAGAGTGAAAGCTGAGGCAACTTTCAGTTATAAAAAAGCATTTACTGTTTATTTAAATGGAGACGTGGACAGAGTTCAAGAAAATGTAACATTCATTTACTTGGCAGATGCTTTTACAGAAAGCAACCAGTGATGCAGAATCTAATTCAAGCATAAAGCTGAGCAGTTCAGGCTGAGATTAGAAGTCTTGCTGTACGTCTGAAAAGTCTAAATCTGATGGAGTAATGCAACAAATCTTTTATTTATTCATAGTCATTCATTTCTTATCTGGTAAAGGTTCCTGTGTGTCTGGGGCCAATAATGGAAACAATGGATTCAATACAGAAATACACCCTGGACGGGCGGCACGGTGGCTCGGTGGGTAGCACTGTCGCCTTACAGCAAGAAGGTCCTGGGTTTGATTCCCAGGTGAAGCGATCTGAGTCCTTTCTGTGTGGAGTTTGCATGTTCTTCCAGTGTCTGTGTGGGTTTACTCCGGGAGCTCCGGTTTCCTCAAACAGTTTTAAGACATGCAAGTGAGGTGAATTGGAGATACAAAACTGTTCATGACTGTATTTGACTGTGCCTGAACTGATGAATCTAATAATTACTTACCCTGTCGTGAATGTAATCAAAGTGTGTAAAACATGACGTTAAAATCCTTATAAATAATTGTAAATACACCCTGGATGTGAATCAAACCCGGGTCCTTGAGCCAAAACTACCTAATGCAGCACCACTGATCTTCCATATATAACTATGCAGGCTTAGTCACATCAGAAAGGTATTGAAGTGAGTGTGGTCAGGCTAAGACTAAACCTAAGGAATTCAATCGGATTATACAGACTTCAGAAATTCAATGTATAGTTTTCAAATTCACTTGGGGAAACATTAGGTCCTACGTGTACACAAAGTTTGGAAGCTTGTTGACAATCTGTCAAGGCCTCAGTTAAGAATTAAAAAGGCATGCAAGCATACATTCTAATACATGTTATTTAGAAAAAAATTTTAGTACAGGTTGCTTATGCAAAATTAAATACACTGTCATGTGCAGAATTTGGTATGTGCAAAACCAGCCTTTAATATGATTTGCAACCTGTGTATCATGATCAGGGCCTGCAGTGGTCTGTATTAAACCTATCCTGGGAACATCACACACACACACACACACACATGATTTTTTTCTACTAACAAACACTTAACAAAACACTTAGTTCATTTTTTATAAGAAAGTAAGTTTCATGTTGTCATAACAACACAGATCTTCCTGTGTTCAATCATCATGTGAGCTTCCTAGTTCAATACAGTGTATCACAAAAGTGAGTACACCCCTCACATTTCTGCAGATATTTAAGTATATCTTTTCATGGGACAACACTGACAAAATGACACTTTGACACAATGAAAAGTAGTCTGTGTGCAGCTTATATAACAGTGTAAATTTATTCTTCCCTCAAAATAACTCAATATACAGCCATTAATGTCTAAACCACCGGCAACAAAAGTGAGTACACCCCTTAGTGAAAGTTCCTGAAGTGTCAATATTTTGTGTGCCCACCATTATTTCCCAGAACTGCCTTAACTTTCCTGGGCATGGAGTTTACCAGAGCTTCACAGGTTGCCACTGGAATGCTTTTCCACTCCTCCATGACGACATCACGGAGCTGGCGGATATTCGAGACTTTGCGCTCCTCCACCTTCCGCTTGAGGATGCCCCAAAGATGTTCTATTGGGTTTAGGTCTGGAGACATGCTTGGCCAGTCCATCACCTTTACCCTCAGCCTCTTCAATAAAGCAGTGGTCGTCTTAGAGGTGTGTTTGGGGTCATTATCATGCTGGAACACTGCCCTGCGACCCAGTTTCCGGAGGGAGGGGATCATGCTCTGCTTCAGTATTTCACAGTACATATTGGAGTTCATGTGTCCCTCAATGAAATGTAACTCCTCAACACCTGCTGCACTCATGCAGCCCCAGACCATGGCATTCCCACCACCATGCTTGACTGTAGGCATGACACACTTATCTTTGTACTCCTCACCTGATTGCCGCCACACATGCTTGAGACCATCTGAACCAAACAAATTAATCTTGGTCTCATCAGACCATAGGACATGGTTCCAGTAATCCATGTCCTTTGTTGACATGTCTTCAGCAAACTGTTTGCGGGCTTTCTTGTGTAGAGACTTCAGAAGAGGCTTCCTTCTGGGGTGACAGCCATGCAGACCAATTTGATGTAGTGTGCGGCGTATCGTCTCAGCACTGACAGGCTGACCCCCCACCTTTTCAATATCTGCAGCAATGCTGACAGCACTCCTGCGCCTATCTTTCAAAGACAGCAGTTGGATGTGACGCTGAGCACGTGCACTCAGCTTCTTTGGACGACCAACGCGAGGTCTGTTCTGAGTGGACCCTGCTCTTTTAAAACGCTGGATGATCTTGGCCACTGTGCTGCAGCTCAGTTTCAGGATGTTGGCAATCTTCTTGTAGCCTTGGCCATCTTCATGTAGCGCAACAATTCGTCTTTTAAGATCCTCAGGGAGTTCTTTGCCATGAGGTGCCATGTTGGAACTTTCAGTGACCAGTATGAGAGAGTGTGAGAGCTGTACTACTAAATTGAACACACCTGCTCCCTATGCACACCTGAGACCTAGTAACACTAACAAATCACATGACATTTTGGAGGGAAAATGACAAGCAGTGCTCAATTTGGACATTTAGGGGTGTAGTCTCTTAGGGGTGTACTCACTTTTGTTGCCGGTGGTTCAGACATTAATGGCTGTATATTGAGTTATTTTGAGGGAAGAATAAATTTACACTGTTATATAAGCTGCACACAGACTACTTTTCATTGTGTCAAAGTGTCATTTTGTCAGTGTTGTTCCATGAAAAGATATACTTAAATATCTGCAGAAATGTGAGGGGTGTACTCACTTTTGTGATACACTGTATCTATGGCTAACATTATTAGCATTTTATGCTTTATTTTATCCGTATAAATTTATTAGAAATATGGTGGGGGACTGGTAGGGCAAGTGGTTTCCTGGTAGTCCTGTGATTTTAGATCAGACACAAGCACAAAACCCTTAGCACTAAGCTATCAAAACCATAAATTAGAGCTCCTATTTCTCTGTAATAAGAGTGACAGCACACAGAACAGAAAATCTGTAAGAAAATTTAGTGAGTAAAGCAAATCAGAAGGGATTAGTACAAGGTCAGTCATTACCTTTTGGTGGCATTGGTCAAACTTTCTGCAGTCTGAGGGCTTGAGATCCACTTGGTCTCGTCCACCACGGTGCGGGCGTGAGGAATACGCCCCACGTCCCTCACAGTCATTAACATGTGCCGTGAGCTCTTCAGGATCCGGACGGCCTCGTCATGAGCAATGCTGTGGAAACTCTGCCCGTTCACATCCAGGATCTGATCGCCAACCTGCAGAGGGTCAGAAAGAGAAATTTAGGTTGTATTTCATTCTTACATTCCATCAGGTTCTGTTTGACTCATTTTTTAATTACACCACAAGTAGACATGAATGTTTTACATACCATAAGGAAAATGAAGTTATAATGAAGTAAAAAGTAAAGACAGTACACAGAAAACAGAAGAATGTGTAACAAAGTCACTTAAGGGATGAAAGATTTAGAAACTGTGAAAATATACGTATCTGAGGACAGAACCAGCACGAAAAAGAAAGTTCTAAAAACTGTGAGAATAGTGCACATATGTGGAGCTGGTACACCCTTTTAAGAGTGGCACAGTGGCTAAGTGGGTAGCACAGTCGTCTCACAGGGTTCTGGGTTCGATCCCCAGGTGGAGCGGTCCGGGTCCTTTCTATGTGGAGTTTGCATGTCTGTGTGGGTTTCCTCCGGGAGCTCCGGTTTCCTCCTACAGTCCAAAGACGTGCAAGTGAGGTTAATTGGAGACAGTAAATTGTCCATGACTGTGTTTGATATAACCTTGTGAACTGATGAATCTTGTGTAACCAGTAAGTACCTGTCCTGTCATGAGTGTAACCCAAGTGTGTAAACATGAGGTTAAAATTCTAAAAAACAAACAAAGAAAACACCATTTTAAAGAGGGTTAAACCTGTAAGAACGGGACTGGACTGTGGCATAGCCAACACAACAAATGCAAGAATAAAGAATATTGAAAGAGAGGTTGTACTTAAAGTCATCGTGCCATGTTAGGAAGGACAGCAATATAACCTGTGAGAAAAGCCAAAATATCATATACCAAGACCAGATAGTTCTGGAATCTGTGAAAATGGTCCCTGTAAGTCAGACTAGCCAGTTGGTCAACACAGACCACTATATTCATGCTTACACAATTAATTAACAAGATGGGTGGGAAGGTTATTGATTCAATAATCACTATGAGAGAATATGATCCTAGTTACCGGTATGACATTATTAGATGAGACTTAAATAACCGGTCGAGCATCAGAGAGCACATTGTGGTGTTGTACGTACATGTAGGCAGATCTAGAAATCGTTCTGGCTGACCTCACAGCGAGGATACAGAAAGTACTTTAGAATGCGGACGCTGCATTCCCACAGGATGGTCTAATCACAAACCATGCACAAAAGAGTCCAGTTTCCAGCTTAATGAAACACAAGCTGCTACACCAGCACAACAACAGAAGCGCTAACAGCTTCACATGGGAATCAATAGAAGGAGCAGCAATCATGTAAACCTGGTATAAGAGATTTCACCAGTCAATGGGCAGGATTGTGTCCATTTAAAGTAGAAGATACATTAAAAAAAACCTCTTAAACTTTAAATAACTGACAACTTAAAGAAAGTGTAACAGTTAATATAGTAGCACTTTGCAGTTTAGGGAAGGTCTTTTCCTGTTCCAGCATGACTGTGCCCATGTACACAAAACAAGCTTATAAAGACATGAATAAAAGCTCGGTTTAAAGACACTTCAGTGACTCTGCACAGAGCCCTGACCTGAACTGGAATATCAATTGAGACATTCTTGACTATCATCAGTGCCCAGCCATACAAATGCTCTTTTGATTGAATGGGCACAAATTCCCACAGACAACTGGCTGTCGTTATAGCTGAAAAGATCATATAGAGGTCACACTGTTCAAATACCATTTGTTTTAAAATGGGAAGTCTAACAAGCTCATGGTCAGGTGTCTGAATACTTTTGGCCATATATATAGTCCATTATGGTTTTAAAATTGCCCAGGATGAACATCTGCCAAATCCAAGGTCAATAACATTCTTGTATTGAATCTTTTAAATTGCTTCCAAGTGCCAACGGAGCTTTTTAATCGGTTGGATGTGAAAGAAAATGCACTGCAAAGACAGAACAAAGCAAAGCAGCTCTCATGGGTGAAGGTTTTTAGTGGGTCCATTTCTTTTTCATTTTATTATATGCTTTTATGGATACAGTAAAACGAGAAGGTAATTTATGGATGTGTGCATGTTTTTTGTGCTAATGAACTACAAAGGTGGATGCAGTGGAAATAGCAGAGGGTAAAATTTTATGGTGTACAGAACAAGATTTGGCTCTATCAGATGTGTGAATTTGATTTATTGCTCCAAGAATGAGATCAATCAATGACTCACAGAGGAAGAGCAGCTTTTATTTGTTCCCCAATCACTTTATGGCACCCGACACCTGAACAATTTATTCAAAACCATGCACATTTTTATGGAGACTATTTTCCTTTGCTGCTGTAACAGCCTTCACTCTTTGTAATGTTTGTGCATTAGAATTTAATTCAGTTTCAGCAGCATCATTGAGGTCTTGCTTTACATTTTTCTTAAGTGTGTTGGGGGCAGTTAAGGTCAGAGCTATGTGCAGTGGTCACTGTCTTCCACTTCATACGCAGCAAGCAATTTCTAGTAAAGCAGCTACCTCACTGTCATGCTAATACATAAAATGATCTTTATCTCACTGTTGCCTTTACATGCAACTATGCAAAATGCAATTATGTAGAATGACAATGCGTGCTTAAACATTAAAAACTTCTTTTAATGACATTTAGAGGCTATGTCCATTTACATTTTTAGCATTTAGAAGACACTTTTATCCAAAGCGACTTACAGCACTGTGACAGTATATTTTCTAAGCAATTGAGGGTTAAGGGCCTTGCTCAAGGGCTCAACAGTTACATCCTGGCAGTGGTGGGGCTTGAACGGATGACTAGTCCAGTACTTTAACCACTAGTCTACAACTGCCCTAAAAAAAAAATCCCCATAAAAACATAAGCATTCTTTTGTTATTCACGAAATTCAGATTCACCACTCCAAAGTACACTTTCCACTGCTCTAGTGTCCAATACTGGTGAGCTTTACATCAGTCTAGCCGATGTTAGGCCTGTGCTACTACTCAGCCCTAAAAACACAATCCCTGAAGCTTGCAGTGTTTATCTTATTGATTTAGTTTCTAGAAGTAGTTTAAAACATAATAGGAAGGTAGACAAGTTGCACCTTGTGGTCTCGTACTGTAGGCTTGTATGGCATTAATGGCTAAGCACTTGCACTTCGCAGTTCAGCTCTAGCAAAACAGAAGTTGGATAAACTGATTTAGCATACTGAGCCTATTCTACTGAAAATGTTGCACTATGAAGATTGGATGGCAGTGCTTGAGTTTAGGCATCTAGTAGCAAAATTTTGGAAGCATATCACAGTACATTTATTCCATAGGCCAAGACACTAAATCGAGCCTTGATTTCTTCAGTAAACACACACATGCCTTGAGTTCCTAGAAAATTTCAGAAACGTTCCTCATACGACCCCCCTGAAGCGTCCCTCTTCCTTCATCTCTGCCACTTCTTATTTTCACTTTATAAATCTCTTTGCTGTCATTTCACACTCGACTCTCAAGGACTCTGTCTTCTCACAATAGCACTGACCTTATCTAAAGCAAGCCTTGGCTATCTTGTGTAGGTGAAGACAACACGATTGTGTTCAAAAGGAGACAGGATGAGTGTGCGCTGCTCCGCCTGTCTATCACACCCAGCAGACTGCTCTGTTTATTTCCTCTCTGTGTCCTCCAGGTGGCCAGAAATGAGCCGGTCATAAAGGACATAGAGAAAGCACAACGTGCCATTATTCCACCGGCTGATGCTATAGGCACAAACAAGAAAACATTGTATTGCGCCTCAGGCACAGACCTTCATCCATCCAGAGACTGAGGCGGACGATGGCCATGAGTGACTGATGAATGTGTACACTGAGTCTCGGATCTAGTAGAGCCAGACTTTAATTTAGACCAACAAAAACCTTGCAGATGGAACAAACAGCAGGACATCAGTCAAAATAAAGTTCATACAGAGACCTCTGTTAGAGAGGCTGATGGGATAGTGTCATCTTACTTTGAAAAGAAATCCAGGTTTCACCATCACCACACACAAACCACCAGGAAAATTGGCCTATTATGCAAATGATTTCAACAGTCATACATAAACTATTCATAATGAATGGGCAAGATATTAGAAAATGTTTGTCATGTTTATAATTTTAAAATAATGTGTGTTTTAGCTAACTTTTCTACTGGATCTAAATCCTGCTTTTTGCTTAGTGTTTCCATTTGCATTTAGACCCACCACAACCCCTGCCTGCCCCATTCCTTCTTTGTTTTGTTTTTATTTAAAAACTATAGATGCACTATATGTTTATTGTAGCAGACACATTGATTAAAGGCTGAAGGGTTGATTTTTACCCCTGCAAGGAAGGTAAAGTCAAACATACACCTGTATCTGTTTTTCCCCAAAATCCACCTGACAAAATTCCAAAAAAATTAAAACTACGTCCAAGAGAAAAGCTTCTCTAATCAGGCAGCCCTTGTTATATCAATAATGTCAGTGTCAATAAGGTGTAGATGGTATTTTGTGGGATGGTGGAACATTGTTAAAGAAAACTTCTGCCAGTTCTTTGAGGGATAATTGAAGTGATGACATAAAACTGATGATTAGCGAGGACATGGAGAGTACTTGATCTTATCCTGGTGTTTATCAAACATCTTTTCTAATCATTTTACCAATACTTACTGTGTGGGGCATTCTCATTCTGAAATATTGAGACATCATCATGGTTTATGGTTGAGTTACCATGTGATCTACCTGGTCCTAAAAATATTTGTTTTTTGGTTCTTATATGACCATGCAATGCAAATTTTATAGCTAATTATACACAGTCGAGTCACAGCGGCACCAGCGCAAAACTCATGAAGGAATCCCTCATTGCTGTCATGGGTAAAAGTACCATGGGTAAAATTGCCTTCCCAGGGGCGGATGGGATCTTCCAGCAAGACAATGCAACATGTCACATGGCTAGAAATGTCCGACATTGGTTGGAAGAGCATGACCAAGACTTCCAAGTAATACCCTGGCCCTCTAATTCATCATACTTGAGCTCAAGCATGGCCCCAGATATCTGTGACAACCTACCAGACCTACCTTACTGAGTCACTCCCAGTCCATCTAGCTGATGCCCGTGCTGCACACGACGGTAACTCTGGATATTACTTTCCTTGTTTCTACACTCACTGTCCATTTTATCAGCTCCACTTACCATATAGAAGCACTTTGTAGTTCTACAATTACTGACTGTAGTCCATCTGTTTCTCTGCATGCTTTGTTAGCCCCCTTTCATGCTGTTCTTCAATGGTCAGGACCACCACAGAGCAGGTATTATTTGGATGGTGGGTCAACTAGGTAAGAGTGTCTAATAGAGTGGACAGTGAGTGGACATGGTATTTAAAAACTCCAGCAGTGCTGTTGTGTCTGATCCACTCATACCAGCACAACACACACTAACACACCACCACCATGTCAGTGTCACTGAAGTGCTGAGAATGATCCACCACCTAAATAATACCTACTTTGTAGTGGTCCTTTGAGGGTCCTGACCATTGAAGAACAGGGTGAAAGCAAAAAATATATATACAGTATATAAAGGGGGTTAAGGGCCTTGGACATGGGCCCAAAAGTGGCTGCATGGCAGAGACGAGATTTGCACCCACAACCTTCTAATTACTAACCCACATCTTCACTCACTAGGCTACCACTGTCCTATACAAGGATTGCAGGCATTTAAATCTAACAACATTGTACCTACTGTGAAGCGTGCTGAAAATGTTTAACTCTGGAGCTGTTTTGCTGCCACTGGTGCATTGCAGAATGTGAAAGAAATAATTAGTAATTAGAAAGAAAATTAGCAAGATGGTTGAACAATAAACTTTTGATGTCAGTTGTAAATGACAGATGGTGACTGCAGTAATAGTAAAACAGCCATACCACAGAAACCATGTTATGATTTTATGACTTTTTCACAAATACATGAATAAAAATTGCACCAGGCATTCTCTAGCAAACCATGTTCACAGTCAGCAGCAACTTTGTGGAACGAAACATATAAATATTTAACTTTTTTACTTATAATGCTGAACCACATTTCACAGGACTGAAAACAAACAGTATCAGTATTATCTGCACAATGAAAATATAATTCTCCTATAATCATTAATGAACTGAATCAAATGTGTTTGATTCATTAAGATGAACACTGGGCTAAATTAAATCAAACCTTCCATTACACTATGCATGGGTATCTGGAGACTTATTAGGAGTTCAGACCCATTTGCTGGTGCTGGCTTTTAATTCCTAACCTGTAATAATGCACGCAGAGGTTCATTCATATGCAAATGCAGGAGTGCACATTTTAATACAGCACTGCAGCACTCTGGTAATAAGAGCTGGGGAACATAATTCACTTTCCTTGTTTATCTGCAAATAGCAGTCTGTAAGGCCATTTGTTATGTGCAGTCTGTTCATTCAAAGTTTTTATTAGTTCCTCTAGACCCAGAATTACCCTAAAACACCATATAGAAGTTAGTTCAGAAACTAGTGCGCACATGTCCTTTACTAAACTGTGTCCGAAATCGCATCCTTCCATACTGAACCCCGCTCTTGCGTACTGCTTTCGAGTACTGTTCAGTATGGAAGGATGCGATTTCTGACCCAGCCCTTGTTTGATTAGCCAGACCATTCATGTTGGATTAATATTTATCTTTATTACCTGCTTCATCCCAGTCAAGTTTGGTAACAGTGGGCTAAAGTCCAGATGGATCGTGAACAATGTGCCGATCCATTTCAGAGCTTAAATTTTTACTGGTTTATTTACTTAAGCTAGAGCAGCCAATCCACCTAGCAGTACCCAGATGGAACCCAGGTGGACAAGGCAAGATTTTTACCAAACTTCACAGAACCCATGAAACAGCCACTATGTGCTGTATCACTGTGTTGACTGGATTAGGATTGTAAATGAATAACAATATGATAGCAAGGTGGTCTCCATCCTCAACTACTTCATTCTGGTTAGGTGGGCCCAGGACCCAGAAGCACTCAGTATAAAGCAGATTTACATTCTGGAGAAGGTGCCAATTCATTGGCAATCCATGCAGGCAGTAACCACAGGTAATGATTGAACCCAAAATATACCTTTTATCTGTCATCTTTATACCTTTCCAAACAAGTGAGCAATGCAAAGTCAAAAATAAGTGAGAGAGAGAGCAATTCAGTGAAAGTCTGGCATTTTTTCAAAGCCAAATGTCAAGTATGAGTAAATGTAGCTGCAGCTCCAAGCAGAGGGTGTACAGAGAGTCAGAAATGAATCAGTAAATGCCACGTCAACCAATAAAACAAACTCCAGCAGCACAAAGCAAGGTTTCTGGAACATACGGAGTCTACAGTCCTGTCACACCTCACGCTCACCTTACGAACCACACATCTCTAATTTACTGACACTCTGCAGTCCTGTTTGGATTGAATTAGCTTCTCAGGGGGACGTCTGTAATAAAATTCTTCTTCTCCTCACTGGAAAAAGTCTCACACTCGGATTGCAATTACATTTCTGCAGGATGTACCAGTTTCCAGCTGCAGAGCTTCTTCGCTCCAGTGGTTTTTCAGCTGCTGGTACAAAACTGTAAACTGCTTGTCCAGTACTCTCTGATCAAATACAGCTGATGTCAAGGATTTGCATCTACTTGTAGGAGACATGTACCGTATGTCCTGGCAGTCTTGTTATTTTAGGTTTTAGTAAGTATGCTATAAATAATAAGCTGATGCAACATGGGTGATACAGCCAGGCTTAGGGGTTGCCATCCAAGAAAGAAATCCCTGCTCTGAAATCGGTACCTACAACTTGACTGAAGTTTGTTGCTGTTCAAATGACTGAAGTTGCATTCTTGTCAATAGTGTCAAGTAATACCTGGTAAAGACAGAATTTTACCAGGACCCTGCATTCAGCCAAACCTTGTTTGAATAGAAATTTAAGTCAAGCACTTGTAATTTACATTTTCTGATATGGAGACATAGGGTCTGTCTTAAAACCTAGTGAGCTGCCTTGCTTCCTACTGCCTACCTGGGCAGTTGCCTAAGAAAAGAGATTTCTAATAAAACATTAAACTTATAAGGCAGATTATTTAGACATACTATTTAGACTGTGATTATGTTACTGCAGTTATTGCTTACTAAGCTAACACAGTTAGCCTCAGGCCATTCAAACCAATGGGTAGAGACGGCACAACCTGCTAGCATGCCAGCTAACGTCTCCCTCTGTGTACTGAAAACGATTGCTGAAAACTGTCACTGACGAGTCCAAATGTGCAAATAAATGACACTTGTGCACCTTTATACAAATTAAAAATCAGTGAGAATTTATTTACATTAAAAAAACTCATTCATTCGTTGCTCCGCATTCATCCACCATATTTGTCATTTTTTGTGAAAAAAAATTGTGCCACACTGAATGCTGGGATTGCCTTCACCGCTAAAGAAGCATTGTATGCTCCATTGTTCTTCAGTAAGTTTGTCACTCAGAAATAAGACACCCTAGTAGGCAGCATTTTAAGGTATCTAAGAATTTAGACAGCCTTCTTCTCAGGAGAGTAGGATGATGTAAAATCCGTCTATGTAGAGAGATCACTAGGTTTTTAGACAGACCCATAATGTTTAAATGTATTTTATTTATCAATGCAATCAATAATACAGTAGCAGTAGTGGCTTAGCACTTAGAGAACCACTAGTTGAAGGGTTAAGTCACCATGTTACCACTGTTGGACTCCTTAGCTGAGCATTTTTCTTTTAGTTGCTAGGATTGTATTTTTTTTCCGTTCCTGATTGTATTACTTCTCTGTGCATTATTGTATTTTTCTTCGTTTCTCCATGCCTTCTGAGTGTGTACGTGTAAAATATAACTATTATTTATACATCCACTACAGTACATTTATTTATATTTAGCTATTTAAGTGTAGCTCATTCACGTTTTAAATACTTGTTAATTATTATTTGCATTATACTAACTTTATTTTACTTTATTCAGAATGTTATTCATTGTTTTTATGTATTTATTTTATTTATCATGAACTTTCATTTTAAATGTCCATATAACAATAATGCTCACTTGACTGCTGAATCCTCATTCGCTAATGTAGTAGCTGTGATATAAATGACAGATCTGTAGTGCTGGGTGTTACCTTCAAACCTCCACACTCTGCAGCCGAGCCATGATCCACTCCAGCTATATAAATGCCCAAAGAATATTCTGCTCCCCCTCGAATCATCAGACCCAGAGGACGCCCGTCATCCAGAGAAATCGTGACCTGAAGGGACACAGACAAACGCTTTGTTTATGATACATAAAAAAAAAGCAGTGTGTGTACCCTGTCTCCCCTTTCAGAGTTGTCATTACCATGGTGATTTTTCACTTGCATCCCTATTTCTGTCTGCTGTGTGTCAGTGCTGTGTATTCGCACCACTCTGTCTTGTCTCTGTCCATTCTCTGCTTATTGTACACTCAGTCCTGAGTTTTCCTCTTGATTTTTTAGTGTATTTATACACCTGATTATGGTAAAGTATTGGAGCATCTGGACCTACATTACCGAGTGGTTCTTTATACTGGTTTTTGTATATTGATCTTGTGAATTTTTTTTATGGATCTCCAGGGTTTGGTCTGTTTTTCTGGTAGTGATTATGGATTTGTCTGAAGTAAGTGCTTCTGAATTGACCTATGCCTTGGATGATTACTGAGATTTTTGGATTTTCCCTAACAAGTCCATCATAAGTCAGATTATTTTGCCATTTCCTTGAATGCTTTAAGTGCCCCTATAAATGGCTAGTGTATAAGTTAAAAATTACATTTTCAGCATTTAGCAGACACTTTTATCCAAAGCGACGTACAGTAGTGTGACAGTATTCAGTCTAAGCAATTGAGAGTTAAGGGCCTTGCTCAACGGCCCAACAATGGCAACCTGGCAGTAGTGGGGCTTGAACCAGTGACCTTTTGATTACTAGTCCAGTACCTTAACCACTAGGCTACAACTGCCCAGTTGACTGTTGAGGAACGTCTATGACAGAGTTCACTATTTAATGCTCTTTGGAATTTAATAAAAAAGCACTGTATTAAATTCTAAAATACAAAATATAACTAGTGATATCAGATTTTTGGCCACCACCGAGTGTCACAAAAAAACTGATTGCCAACATTTATTTTTGCCACTTCCTGGCATGCATTAGCCAATTCTAACTGGTTTCTTTTGAGAAGAAAAAAATCTATAAGGAAAGCATTGCAACTAAATTTTTAACAAAGACTGTAGTAGTCTAACTAATAAAGTTTATAAGACATTCCTGAATTCTCAAACAGTAAACATAACCATTTGAGATGCACGCACCATAGCCATGATGAATCCTTTTAAATCTGGATGGTTTAGACAAAGAAATAAATCACAGTGACAGACATAAAAGTGTCGTAGCCAGGGCTGAAGCTGGACTCATATCACTCAGTTCAGCTCCCTTTGGGTAAAAGCAGCATATCCACTGTGCCTTTCCAATTACTACAATGCCTCCTTCCAAACAAAGGACTTCACTGCAATTTTAATTAAATCACATCATCTAAAAATGTAAATAAAAACATTCAGAAGATGTTTTTCACTCTGAACACTTTTGTGCTGTATGCTTGTGTTTAGGATGTCAGATAATTGGTGAACCATGCAAATCCTTGGGATCCGTGGGATTTTTGCTTGCATGATAGAGATACAGTATCATCATTGGTTTGTTTTTCTGTGGCATTTCCCCCCTCATCAATAGTTTTGATCTGAAATGTGACCAATATAACTGTAAGGGTTTCATCCTAATTTTTGTATTTGAACACTTTGCATCAAGTGGTGTAAACACTCTATTAGTCCTAATGACACATTTTAACCTCAGTACAAAATCACACACTTACCTTCCCCTCTGCACCCTGGTGAGCATGTCCATGCCTTTGGCTGTCAGATTGTTGGCCGCCTGTGTTACGGTGCTGTACCAGGTCGGGTGGTGGAGAGATACTTCGACCCTGAGGATCCATCCATGTGTACACGTGATTCGTCACGTAGCCACCCGGGATCCGCCCCATCGAACATACCGACAAGCAGAGCTTCTTACATCCCTTCAGCACCTGCAGTGGGGGGGACATGAGAGAAAGTGGAATCAGGCGTGTTTTTAAGGAGGCCAATTATTAAGGCGTTATCATTCCACTCCATATCTTCACTTAATGTCTCACTGTTTATGCTGATATCAGTAATCACAGCACTTAGCCTGTGTGTTAATTTAATCCATCAGTGCATACACAGGCAAGCTCTGCCAGATAAATAATACACAATTAAATTTCAAGATCACATTCAGCTCAGATACACGTGTACTCCAAGTTAAAGTTACACTCTTCGGATGTGACCTGTGGCTGTCCTGCTTAGTCACTTTTGTACATGTCTTGAAAGCAGTCATTAATCTCACATTTAATATGAAGGATTTATAAAGAACAGGGAGTTTTTCTTCTGTAGACACAGACCTGGGGAGGAAGCTCATAACAGTCTGACACTCTTGTTTTTATGTCTTTATTGACTGTGAGGCTCGAAGTGAGAGATATAGGAGTAAAATAACAGACAGGAGCAGAACAAAAGCATGTTGTGAGTCAGAGATACACATGTACCAAGAGTACAATGAGTATGTGGAACACTTGAGTATCTTGTTAAGACTAGTTCTGCCTGACTGGAGCTGGCTCGGTTACACTAATGCAGAACAAAGCAACCAGACGGATGACAGCTTAGGAAGAGAAACTGTGCTTAAAACAGCAAGCAGAAATACTAATTAGACTCTGTAATAATCCACTAATAAACCCAGCATACAATTATATCACCATGCATGCTTCAAAGTCTTAAAATGACCTGAAAGTCAGTTCTGCTACAGCTGCTGTAAGTTATAACTAAGGCCCTACCTAATTAACGGGCATTAAAATCGTGCCATGGACCGTGTAATGAGCCGTGTCCCATGTAATATGCAATTTGCTGTGAAATTTTAAATTTAAGGTCTGTTTAGTGATTTAACGCTTTTCATTCACATAGCGTATGAAAAATGGACGCAATATATGGTGGTCCTAGCAGTCATACACTAATTAAGTTAGTGTATGTTTGTAGTTCTGTGGTGTAGTGTGCTGACTGTTTGATTTATGTGTTTTCGTAAGTGCATTTTGTCCCTTTTTGGGGATTCCATAATCAATAAATAAAGTGTGTTTCTCTACACACGTGATCATCTCTGTGCTGCACCTCAAAAGAACAAGCCAGTGCAGTATTATGCTCCCGATAGTTTGTCTATGTACAGTTTATTTCTTATTTTATAAACTCAGCAAACTCTAAAGAAACATTAGCAATCGATTAGACGAAATGTCCAAGATGCTGAAGCCTAAAGCAGCTAAAAACACTACTCGGGTGGGGGGGGTCAAAACACAGACAAGTCTTTTCGTCTTTCACTTATTAAGGCTGTGCTGTGTATTTTGTTGTGTATTGTGTATACACAGATGTTAACAGCCAGTAATGTCTAGTGTACATAAGTACATACAGTTTTTGTTAATAGTTCCAAATCCGTTCAACAGTTTCATCAAATTTTAGTCTGGTTGCATTTAAAAAACATGATGATTGTAAGTTGGAAGTGGTGTTGTAAAGATCCATGTTCTACATTCTCTTCCCTAGCAGTGGCTGTTACTCTTATTTGCTCAACTGGTGTCAATGCTTTCACTGATTAGCATTTGTATTTGAACCTCTTTGTGTGTCATTGTTTTTGGCAAAGCATTGGGTTTGCCAAAAACAATGACACCCCCCTCCACCCACCTTGTTCTTTCTGGTTTTGAGGCCCATCTGTTTATTTGATTTCTAAGTATGGCAACACCTGTGATTACTACCCTGTCTGCCTGTGAGAGGACCTGTGTCCAGTGTGAATTCCAGTCAAGACAAGAGTAATGTAACAATTACCTTCTACATCAATGTATAGACAGTACACTATATCTAACAGAAACCATTTCAAACTTCAGTCTATAGGAAAAGTTCCTAGCTCTCTCTATCAAAAGAACAGGAAGCTTGGAGAGCTCCAGAGAGACGACCATGATAGACAGTAACTATCTGCCTACACATATTTCTGTTTCCTGAGTTCCTGTCTGACATGAGCTGAGCTGAAACCTTTAGGATGGACTGCCACAGCAAGCGCCGTGCTTCTGCATGTCAGTTATGAATTACTCGAGAAAGATGGATTGGTGTACTGGGTGAATCGTGTTCTCACAGTGTATGTACTTAGGTGTTAAGGTCAAGTTGTTGAGTTTGCATGGATCAAACAAGCTGTTCGGGAAATAGAGTGGAGACACTTAGGTTGTGCTGCTGTCCTATTTGCAAGCTCACCATCGCAGAGACGTGAGTCTGAGACTCAGCCGTTCCATCGGCTTGTTTGGGGCAATTACTAGACACAGTTTGGGGGCAGATACGAAAATTGTCTTCTTATTTTTGCAACAGTGACTACTGCTTAATATTGCAAATTACCATTTGAATCCAATACACTAGCTGTTACTGTTAATCAATGTCCTTAAATTATTTTGACTGGCGCCCAGGTGGCGCAGTGGGATATTCCGCTAAAAACACCAGCGCCGAGATTCTGAACTCCTTGGTTCAAAACTCAGCATTGCCACCGGTCCATGTAGCGGGCATAATTGGCAGTGCCTGCAGCAGACATGTTTCTGCTAGGGCGGGATGATCGGACTATGTGGGTGGGGTCTTCAAACGCTGTGCAAGGACCTGATTAGCAGATAGAGAGGCGCCTGTGCAGAGTGCATGGGTGAAAAAGGGTTCCGGTTAGGGCTGCACACGGGTCGGAGGAGGCATGAGCAGCAATATACCCTCCTCGACTGCAATCAGGGATCCCCCAGCAGCGGAAGACAAACTGACTACGCTAAATTGGGAGAAAATGGGAGAAAACGCATAAATAAAATAGAAAGATAAAAATATTATATGATATTTTAATTGCTATTACATGTAATGTGAAAAATACATTAGCATATGCAAAGTGGCCTTTAGTGGCTTGTTCATGGTTTGTTATTAAATTATTATTATCTGAAGCAAAAGTCAAAACGAAACAGAATTATTATTGTGCTTGTGTATATTCAGTTTTGTTCCATAGTATTAATTGTTTTCTGCTATTCTGAGCCAAAACTGAAGGGTGAGATTAATTGAATGACAATCAGACATACAGCCAGATGAGTTGGGACATGTTCAGATAACCACTCTGCAGGAAAATAGTTTTACGGTCTGTAGTTTGCTTATTTCAGCAAATGTTCTAATTAAGTGCTAGCTTCACTGAGCTATGGCCTCTGAATATAAGCTTTTTATCTCTGAATCAACCGAAGCCAGAGAGAGAAAATTCAAGAAGGGACTGACGTAAGTAATGCAGCAGAAATCTGGTGAGTCATGAAAGCCTTTCAAATTTGGGGACTTTAAATTAAGACAGTATAACAAGAAGTGCTTTAAATGGAGGCTGTTCTGTCCAAGAGCAGGCAACCAATACAACAGTGAACTCATGAAACAATCAGTTCTGGCCTTTTGTTCAGTGTTCACCGCTCCCCTCCCCACATCCCCCTAGACTACAGACCCAGAAACACAGTTTAACAGCTGAAAGCAGGAGGAAGTAGGTCTGGTCTTTACTGCTCAAGACACTGCGCCTGTCCTACCTGTCCTGAACTTATTTTTACATGTGAGAAAGAGCAGTTCTGGCACTTTATATGGCCAGAGTATGTGGCATCTGACATGAGCTTATTGGAAATCCTATATCCGAACTATATGCATTAATATAGAGAAAACCTAGTGAGCTCTCTACACATACAGCATTGTACGTCATCTTACGCATGCCCCCGAAAAGAAGGCTCTCTCAGTTCTTAAATTCCTCAACATGCCTTATTGTGACCAAATATTGAAGACAGCAGCTTTTACTGCCACAATAAGTTTCTTTTATTGAAGACTTTGTAATGTAACATTACAACCTTAGACTAAAAATGGTTCATCCTGATATAGATTTAAAAAAAGTGCAGACCTCTTTCTGTCAGAAATGAGTGCTGTTGTTCTATAAATGCACTGCTGTGGTTTAGCACCACACAGCCTCCCGAGGTGAGTGTGCCGAAACACAGATCTATTTTGTGAGTAGGTAAGAATGTGGGTTAGTACAAGAGTGTGTGTTTGTGGGAGTATGTTCGAGTGTTCAAAAGTATGTGTGTGTAAGTAAGAGTTTGGGGGTGTACGGTATGTGAGAGTATGGAAATATATACCTTCCACAGATGATGCTTATGATCATGGGTATAAACAGTACCGTTTACCTAAGGCTCAGTCTTTTACATCCAAAAAAGAGTGGTGTTATTCTATTAATGCCTTTTTGGTGGAGTGTGCCTAAACATAGAGCTGCTGTTTCTGTTAGATTGTATGCAAGCGTGTGTGTGTGTGTGTGTGTGTGTGTGTGCACGATACGTGTGGAGGGTAAGAGTACGTGTGGGTTGTTAGTCTGTGTGAAAAGTAAATGTCAGGGTTTATTCCTGTGCTGCAGGTGAAAAGATGAGATGTGGATGAGAAAGGAATTACCTCAAGGCTGCTACCATCATCTCATACTCGAAATGACAGTACTGGAACAGATGGACCATTATCTGGATAGGATGACAGATCGTGGCACATGTTGGGTTTAAAATGGTTTCATTCATTCCTTTTTACTAGCCACTTTTGACACCAGTACTGCACAAAATACTGCACAAAAGCCAAGAGCACACCACAGTCCACGAGCCAATCCATTGTAGGGTGAAACTGTGAAATATTGACCTTATCACACTCAGGGGCAATTCAGTGTAGCTAATCCATCTTCTGCATGTGGGAGGTAAGACGTGGACATGGAAAACATGCTTAAGACTGTGATCAGAAACATGGACTAAACACAAGACCACATGGACCATGTTATTGTACCACACCCACTGTACCAAGCTGAACATTTTTGTTTAAGTCTCACTAAACCTCAAAACTTCCTGCCACTAATTGCTGAAGCACCTTTATTGCCCTTGAGATGGTATAGTAAAAAAAATATACAAACCCAATTTTCAGAAAAAAATTGGACATTTTGTAAAGAAGCTGAGATTGAGATGCTAACTGTTGCAGTGTGTAATTTTCACCCATTCTTGCATAGTACAAGACTTCAGGTTCTTAGCACTTTGTGGGCATCATTATCTGATTCTTTTTTTCATAATGCGCCATACATTTTAAATCAGAGACAGCTCTGGACAGCAGGCAGGCCTGCCGAGCACATACACTCTGTCTATTGACTCAAGCTGTTATAGTGCATGCTGAATTATTTAAATAAATGTGCTTATATTTACAAAATATAAGTAAATCAGTTAATGAAAACATTTATGTTAGTTAAATAAAGCTTCAAGAAAATAACCAATTATTTCAAGATCATTAAAAATCATCATCAAGATCATGGGTGGTTGTCTGTGCTGTGAGCGACAAAGAAATTGCAACAAGGAATTGAAAATGCCAACATTAAAAGAAAAAATGCCCCTTTATTTAAAAGGTTTCATTTTAAATATCCAGGCCTTAATATCCAACCTATAAAAACACACTATTTAGAGATTTCAGCTTTGCCTTTCAAAATATAAGTGCTGTCAGTAAATTAGCACTTTTATTAGGATGTAAGTGGGCATGTGCACTTTGCATAATTTGGGAAAGGAGGCATTGCTTTACTTTAGTTGCGGGCCGAGTTAAAATATATGTAGTTCTAAATGTGATTCGGCTCATTTCTGTGCTCTGGAGTTGTAAAGTAAATGCGCTGTCACTTTTAATCAGCACAGAGACTCGCGTTTCTTTTCTTTTATCTGTTTCTCTGATATTTATTTTCATTCTAACTGCCCCAGACATTAACTGTACAATCTTTATTATTTCTTGTCTGTACTTGTTTGCATGTGTAAAGAGACAGGTCTGTTATAAAAAGACATACTCTGAAGTATGTTTGGTAAAATAGCTTGCTTCTGTCAGTTAATAAGATGTCTAGAACATCTACAGTTTTTCACCATGCTGTAATTTCTCTATTTAATTAATTTCATAGAGACAGTAAATCAAAGTGCAACCTCAATCCTGGATTAAGAAAACAAGAAGTAAAGATCTAACTGACTTTAAATGACAGTGTCACATTACCGAGTGTTGATTTAGTTTGTAGACTGTAATTAGACGGATAACCTGTCCTCGGTAGTGTGGGTGTAGTTTCACATTTAATCCAGTTTTTATTGTATTTTGTTTATGCATTTTCTCCCCTTTTTCTCCCTTTTTTAGTGCGTCCAATTGCCCGATTCCATCATGCTTCCTCTCCACTAATGCCGACCCCTACTCTGATTGAGAAGAATAAAGCTAACCCACGCCCTCTCTTACATGTGGGCAGCACCCATATGCATTTTTTCACCTGCACTAGGCGAGTGCTAATGCAGATCAGCCCTGTGTACGGAGAGACACACCCTGATCAACACTCTCCTTCCCTGCCTCTGTGCAGGAGCCATCAATCAGCTAGGTTGAGTTGCATCAGTTACGAGGAGACCGTATCCAGCTTACTACTTCCCCCACCCCTATATAAACAACAGGCCAATCGTTGATCATGTGGCCGCTCAGCCCAGCCGGATGGTAGAGCTGTGATTTGATATGATGTATTCGAGATCCCAGCGGTGTGCTAGCGTGTGTTTTACAGCTGCGCCACCTGAGTGGCCAATCCAGTTTTATGATAGAGTAAACTGAGGTCTGAAGAATGTTTAGTGCTGTATCTTTCTCCAGATCTGTACTGTTCTTTAGATTCCTGGCTTGTTATAGATGGACTTGATTTTGATTTGTTCAGTCTCTACCATGCAGAAACACCTCACAAAATGTTGGACTATTTATCTTTATCGCATGGTTAAAAACAGCTGCTACACAAATTTCCAACACCAGTTATGTCAATCACAAATTGAGTGAGTTGGCAAGGTAATGTGATGTGGTGCATGGCATCAGATCTAGTCTGAAAATCACAAGGTGTGCAAACTTTTTACATATTACTGTTTTCTATTTATTATAAAGCCATTTACATTAACTGCATCATCTAGCTCAGGGTTGCAGTGGGTCTGATTCTAATAGGACACACAGGTGCAGGACATGGACAGGCTGTCAATCTAAAGCTGGTGAACATACACATTTAATTATTCAAGTTTAGGGGAATTTTGGAGCAGTCTGTCCACATACAAGCATGCTTCTGGGAGGTAAGAGGAAGCTGAAGCACTTGTGGGGGGGGGGGGGGGGGGGACCCATGCAAACATAGGCAGGGATTAAATGTTTAACTCATGTTGCTGTGCGGCACACACAGGTATGCCATCTTGTCACTCACTGGTAGTATTTACAGTTTTACATTTGATACATAAGGGGGATGGTGGTGGTTCTTTGTCAGATGGCCACAGATGGCCACAGAAAATGCCTGGTTTGTTCTTTGTATCTCTGCAGCTAATAAAGCAGACACAGCTAAAATTGTAATTGATCTATTATACATTCATTGGGGTCAATCAGCTCGTGTCAAGGTTATCCTAACACTGATAACTTATGTCATTCTAATTATCATAGTGGTCTTCTTCACCTCAACATAGTCCTTCCTCCAGCTGATTAAGCTTGCTTTATCAATCTAAATAAATGCATAACATAATACAGTATATGTTTAGCATAAATAGAAGACATGGAATGTTGAGTCTTTCTTGATAACAGCCATTGTTGTACATTGTCAGTAAATTAGCATGTTCATGTGCACTTTGCATGAATTGGGAAAGGAAGCATTGCTTTACTTTAGTTGTGGGTTAAAATATATGTACTTCTAAATGGGATTCAGCTAATCCCTGTGCTCTGAAGCCGACAAGTAAATTAGCTGTCACTACTATATATGTTTATCATAAATCAAAGACGTGAAATGTTGAGTCATTCTTGATGACAGCCATTAATGTACACTGATGAAAAATAATGTACACTGATGTACACTGATGAAAAATAATATACACTGATAAAAAATAATGTACACTGATGAAAAATAATGTACACTGATGTACACTGATGAAAAATAATGTACACTGATGAAAAATAATGTACACTGATGAAAAATAATGTACACTGATGTACACTGATGAAAAATAATGTACACTGATGTACACTGATGAAAAATAATGTACACTGATGTACACTGATGAAAAATAATGTACACTGATGAAAAATAATGTACACTGATGAAAAATAATGTACACTGATGTACACTGATGAAAAATAATGTACACTGATGAAAAATAATGTACACTGATGTACACTGATGAAAAATAATGTACACTGATGAAAATAATGTACACTGATGAAAAATAATGTACACTGATAAAAAATTAAAAATAAAAAACTTAAACTTTTGCAGACTTTATAACACCTGCAGAAAATTGTGCAAGCTGATTTGCTTGTGATTTATACGTAGAATTGTGTAGTGATAAAAATAACACTGTTTCTGTTTTTTAAGTCTGGCTCAACAATTCCATGTTATTTTGGGGTTTTCTACATTTGGGGATTTCTAGTCAAAACAATGTCAAACTTTATAACTCTAGTGAAATTAATCAAGACATTTGTCAAATGTAAATAGTGTGTGTGTGTGTGTGTAAATTAAGTACTTCATTCAAAGAACTAATGTGATCATTTTGCACCATATCTATAGATTTATAGTGATTGTGGCGGGAAAAAATACGAAGACATGAATGTAATGAATTACATGTTTCCTAACCTTGTGAGCATATCAAAATACAAAAGGTATATTACTTGTCTTGCAATGCATTTTTTCTACAAGTCTGTACGAGGACAAATTTTTAAATCTCACTCCTGCACAATACTTGATTTATTTTACATTACTTAGTAGATGCTTTTATCCGAAGCAACCTACATTTGTTACTGAATACAACATTGCCTACTCCACAGGAAAACAATGGTACATCCAGCACAAAGAGGTTTTGTCATCTACTATATCATGTTTATGCAGTCATACAGTAATTGCAGTCACATTATAGGAAAGATAATAAACCATCTTATTCGGCACCCTGCCTGGTGTCTAATGTAATATATTAAACTCTATTTTTTATTTATTATGAAATATTGGTCCAAGTTTAATTATCGAAATGTTGAGTTTTAAGTTTTATCATTTTGTCTTAGAACCAAATGAATTATATCCCAAACACATGTTGCAATGAATAATGTGTGTATGTATTTTTAACCATGTAGAGAATGTCAACTTTTAACATTTCAGCCCACTGACACAGATATGATGCTGACCAGTACCTGAATAATAATAAAAATGGCATTTTATGATATGCTTTTCAAGTTGATGAAAAATCAGATCTCTGTTAGACCACACCTGGGATTTCATTTACATAAAAAGTATTAATAGAATCTGATAAATCCAGATTTGATCTAGACTTAAAATCCAAGTAATCATTTCCGATGAGTAAATCAGAACCTGTGAGCTTTAGGGGAATAGTCGGAGAAGCAATGTTACACATTGCACAGTGTGTCAGATATAATCATTTACTTGGCTGATCCAGAAAATACTGTCCAACATTCACTGGGGAGTGCAGAATGTAATGAATTGGGATGCCTGACAAACACCTTCCACATTACGATTCCAAGAATGACGCAAAATGAGTCCAATTTTAATGTAAATAATTAGAAGAGCGCCACATGTGAATCAAATATGTCAGATCAATATTCAGATCCAAAACGCACCCAGACCGCCTTGCCTCAGGTTGTTTTTTTAGTAAGCACTGGAATAGAATGATAGATTTACCAGTGTGTACACGAGGGAGGCTGAGAATCAGAGAATACAGAGTTGATATTCTGGATGAGTTCAAGGTAAGAAATGTGGATGTTTTCTAGGGACAACAAGATAAAAGAATAGAAGGCATGAAAATATTGATAGAAAGCAAGAAAGTTCATTCAATCTGACAGCAGAGCAACAATAACAGCTATCGTCTGTCTTTAAAGAAAAGACCCATATAATAAAATAATTCATTCTTATAGCAAGCTATTATATACTTCTGTAGAAATGAATTACAAACAGATAATGATTCTCTGGGATTAGTATGCAAACTGTATACATTTTAATATACAGTGGATGGAAACAAGTATGCACTGTATGGCCAAAAGTATGTAAACACCTAACGCAAGCAATTTGTTTAGGCTTGTAGAGACCTGGTTTGACCCCCATGTGAAAGATCTGAGTCATCAACTCACCATCAATTATATAATTTAGACTTGCATTTAGGAAATTGTGAGATAATAAATCAACTGCTTCTGCCATTTCGGTGAATGATTTATCCTTTTGTGAATAAAGCTTACACCAGCAAAATTCTTCTTAATAGAAAACTAATTAAGTCAAATTGACTGTTTTGCTCCTGCATGCCTAACAATTTGTAACTTTAACCAAAAGGTTAAAATTATGATAGCTGCACATCTGTTCATTCTGGTGTATTAACAAAAACAATCAGGTTGTGTTAATTAGTTTAATTAATGAGTTTAGTGTACGTGCTTCAGATCTCACACTATCCTAAAGACGAGCCGTGTATTTCACTTAAGCTGAGCTCTAGAGTTTAAAAAACGTTAAGGACGACACATCAAACTGTGCACCCGCCTTAAAGGCTGCCTGCTTAATTAAACAGCATTATGAATAATTTAATTCCCGACGAGGAACAGAATGGAACCGATATATAACGCAGAACAGGGATTCCCATCAGGAGCAACTCCCTACACCTCTATAAGCTTAGCGTGCTGAGCCAATTAGTCAGGAACAATTAGACATAATGGCAAAGAAGCTAAAGCTGGATAGAGATCAACTTCATCTCAATGCTAGAGAAGTTTCATTTCAAGTAAGAACTATAGGTTGCCGGAACTTAACAAGCAAGTGTTAGGCATTCAAGTTAGGATTCAGTTACACTACCAAACACCTCAAGTTCTTTCAGAAAACACTGCACACTTTTTATATTACCATATTGACAACGCATCAATATCAATACTAATCAATATCAAGCTGATATCCTGATAGGCTACCAACATATAACTCTAAGAAGGTTGTTATACTGTCACATGACTGAGCTGCCTTACATTTTGCCATAATATTGTTTTTAAGAAGCATCACAATGGCACAGCTGGTAGGGTGGATGCCACGCCCTACCAGCAATAGTGAATTGACTGTTTTAAATTGCCTCTAGGTGCGAGTAGGCCGCAATAAGTAATTTTAATTATTATTGACAAACTTAGGTGTCATCACAATTGTAGAATTAGCAATAACTACTTTGGAACTGGTCATAGAAGGTGTGTTTGCTTTACATTTACGGCATTTAGCAGACGCTTTTATCCAAAGTGACTTACAGTATATTGTCTAAGAAATTAGGGGTTAAGAGCCTTGCTCAAGGACCCAACAGTGGCAACCTGGCAGTGGGGGGGTTTGAACCAGCGACCTTCTGCTTACTAGTCCAGTACCTTAACTGCTAGGTTACAACTGTACCTCAGCCTCCCAAAAATGTGCAGAGAGGATTGGCTACTTTAAATTCCCCTATATGAATGAGGAAATAAATTAATTGGTAAGTGCATGGTGCCGTGCATGAATTACTGCCCTGCCTTGCACCCAGTGTTTCCAGCCGGGATGAAGATATGACGTTATTATAATGTACTAATGAATGAAAGAAAAAAAAGAATGAATAATTAAATCCATTAATAATTTTCGCAGTGAGGCAGCTAGCTTTAAAAAGCAGCCTGCAGAATGAACTACATAATATATTTTGGTAAAAACACTGACTTGTGTGAATGAGCATAAGGAATGCCAAGCTATTAGTAACTGAATGTGAGCCATATTAGCACAGGGCTTTTTGCTAATTGAAATGTATTTACAGCTTTAGCACTGTTGAGCTGTTGCTCTGTGCAGGCTGGGGACCAAGTTCTGACTGTGCATTGGATTTGCATTACACACATTGGCAAGCCAACAATGGCAGAAACAGAAACAGAGAGACAGAGAGAGAGAGGGAGAGAGAGAGAGGGTGAGAGAGAGAGGGTGAGAGAGAGAGAGCGAGAGAGAGAGAGAGAGGGTGAGAGAGAGAGAGAGAGAGAGAGAGAGAGAGAGAGAGAATGATACACTTTGCAGTACAGTCTGGATTCAATGTTAAAAAACCAGCACACTGCTACAGCCCACACACACAGAGTCAGAGCCAGAGAGAACGAGATGCCTATCATTATTTTCCTCTTCAACACCTCACTATCACCAACCGTTATGTAATCACACTTTGCTTTATGCTCTCACTAAAAGCCAACATAAAACAAAAGCCAGGCTGGGAAGATAACGAAATACATGTATTCAGCATGATTATTTAGAAATGAAGTCAATTTTGTTCCAGATACATTTTTAAAGGTGTTCAGAATACAAGTGTAAAATAAAAATCGACACTGTAATTAAATAACACATAAGTACTTGATTGTCAGGTACATTGCTTTTCCATAAGAATAGAATATTATGAACTGCTTACTGCTATTTGTTTTGTTTTTTTCTTATCAATTGCGAACAATTTTGCAGTCCCAACTTGTTTGATAAAGTTAAGATTAAAACTCTGATCATTTTTTTGTTTACTACTTGAAAGCAAAAACACATAGCAACTGTGGATTTCAATGAGCAACATTTTTATTTATTTTTAAATTCTATTAGCTTTTACCCAGGGTTGCGACAGGTCCGGTTCCACCGTCTTCTTTGAAGACGTCTATATCGCACACTCTCACCATCCAATCTGAGCTTGAACTTAAGAGGATCTGCCATGATTAATGGGGAAAACTGCCAAAATCCATATGTGCAAAGCTTGTAGAGATGCATCTAAGACAGGGCAGCGGTAGCTCAGCAGTTAAGGCTAGCAATTGAAAGGTTGCTGATTAAAGCCCCACATCTGCCAGGTTGCCACCGCTGGGCCCCGAAGCATGCAAGGCCCTTAACCCGCAACTGCTTGCAATGCTTGTGGTCACAACTGTAAGTCGCTTTGGATAAAAGCTTCTGCTAAATGCCAAAAACGTAAAAATGTAAACGTAAATCTAACACGACTTGAAGCAGTAACTGCTGCCCAAAAAGCTTCTACAAATTACTATATAAAAGGTCTGAATAATTTTGTAGACAATAGATTTTAGTTTTTAGTTTGAAAAATGTGTATTAACTTAGTCATTATGGGTGATTATATACCCATTCAAATCCACGACACAGTGTGCAAAAAATACTTTTTGAGGGGGTCTGAATATTTTTAAATCCACTGTAAATGTACACGTATTCCATTATTTGTTGTAGCTGGTTGTACTGCCAAGTGAAAACCACTACTGACTGACTTCAACATTTATCTTCATATATATGTTATCTTCCAAAAGAAATTAGGTTAAATACAAGAATTATTTTAACAGGTTTTCTAGAGTAAACAGAGTAACGTTGAAAATGCAATACATGCACATGGAGTGACAGTGACCAAGGGCTCAGGAGGTATAATAAGAGGCTACAGTACAGTACTGTGTTCATGGAGTGAGAAAATAATAATGTAGATGCAGAACGCTTTTTTGCTTTATGCTGGTACACACACACTCAAGCATAGCCTAATCATAGTGTACATAATAATTAGTAAGTTATAATCACTGTCAAGGGGTTTTACAGTGAAAATGTCAAAGCATTTGTGGTTTGGCTCCATTTTGGTCATTAGAGACACACCAAGAACCGGAATGAACTTTAGAATGTCTCCAACATTCAAGGTTTGTCTGAACTGTAGAAGGTCGAAAGCTCCTTGTTTAACAAGAAGTCATTCACTTAACAGGTAGTATTAGGGAGTAAAAGTTCTGTTTATTACTGATAGAAAAGTCAGTTAAACAATCAAATTCAGCAAGTTTGGCATGTTTTCCTCATGTCTGCATTCCTTTCCTTAAAGTACTCTGCCTTCATTCCACCCCTCAACAACATAACAGAAGATGGACTCTCTACTTGTCAATACTTTTGGATGTGAGTGAGTGATTGAATAATGTTTTACTTTAATTGCATGATTAAACTTTAAAGTACGCCATATGGACAAAAGTTAACTAAGTCCAAATAGTGGATACAATATAGACATTTCCAATCCCCTCATCCCCAACTTGCATTGTCTCCTTCATTTCCACCTCATGCACAACATCCCTGTCGACTGAGGAGAAAGCCTATCCACCAACCAATTGAGTCTGTAAATGTCTGGGCAGGTTGGTGGGACCACTAAAACTCATACACCAGCATAAAAAGAAGCACAATGAAAAGATAATGCCTTTATACAGGAAGAACAACACTACCACCTTACTCTTTGAAAATGTAGTTTCAGTGTTATTTAACCTGGAAATTCCATCCAAAAGCTTGTGAGAAAGTCTATGTTAAAAAATTAAAAGGTAACGGCATTGCTGGTGTTTCATTAACAGTATATTTTTGTAGTGTTTCAAACACTTTTCATACAGTAATATTAAATTTATATATCTAAATGTATAATACTAAACAAACACACTCCAAATTGTAAAAACTTAAAACAATCTTCTTAAAATCTGATCGCCTGCAAAAAATAGTAAGACAACATCAACAATTTATCCATTAGGTGCTACATGAAGCCAGGTAAGCATCAAGGTACAGACAGGCCTCGCTCACCTCAGATAAGTTCAGTGTTTGTGAAAAGCATGGAAGAGTTGTTCTGCAGGCTGTAAGTGTAACTTTCATCTAATAGAAAGCCTACACAACATACCACAATAAGAACATCAAACCAAACAGTCAAACACGGTGGTGGTATTGTGATGGTGGTGGGATGCTTTGCTGCTTTAGGACATGAGTACCGATCAATAGTGAAAGGTATATAGTTTCAATAGATGAAACTATGAATTCAGTTCTACATCAAAGGATAACAAATAAAAAGTCAGGTCATTCTGTAACCTAAAGTACATTTGGGTTTCATTTTGGTACAGAACAGGCTCCAGTTCTGAGCTAGTCCACCTCTAAATGGTTAAAAACTGATCCTCAGTTATGGAAAGTGTTTGGCTGGTGTTGTTGATGATGAAGGTGGCTCAGTCAGTTATTAAGTGTCACCATGTGGTGATAAACATGTTGCATAACATGTTGCCTTTATTATTAAATACAATAATCCCATGACGAGTGTGATTGTGTTGTATTATATTCTAGGTCCTCACAGCAACAAGGTCCTGGGTTCGATCCCCAGGTGGGGCGGTCCGGGTCCTTTCTGTGTGGAGTTTGCATGTTCTCTCCGTGTCTGCATGGGTTTTTCTCCAGGAGCTCCAGTTTCCTCCCACAGTCCAAAGACATGCAAGTGAGGTTGAACTTGTGAACTGATGAATCTTGTGTAACAAGGAACTACCGTTTCTGTCATGAATGTAACCAAAGCGTGTAAAACATGACGTTAAATACTAATAAATGAATAAATAAATAAATATTATGTTCTAAAAAGAAGAGTAGACGGGGGCAAATACTTTTCATCGAACTGTACATTTCTCAGTCACAATGCTTATTTAGTCTGCTTGGTAATATAAGTAAAATGTAAGTGTTTTGTGTTAACTGACCTTGACCGCCTCGGCGTGGGTGACCCGGTCAAATATCACATCATTGACCCTGACGATTTGATCTCCCACACGCAGTCCCTCTCTCTCTGCTGAGGATCCTGGCTCCACCAGGGACACGTAGATGCCCACTCCATGTTCTGCCCCTCCTCTAATGCTGAACCCCAGACCCTCATGGCTCTTGCTACGCTTCAGGGTCACGTGCCGGGTATCATCCGTTAACTCCGGGTATGCTGTCCCTTGGTTGTTGGTGCTGAAATCAGGCGCCGTGCTAAAATGCACACGCGTGTGTGAGTTTGTAACAGAATGTGGGTTTCCACCATGGTGCGTGTCCACGGCAGTTGTGGGAGGGTCAGTTTTCAGGTACAGTCCCTCTGAGGTGTACTGGTCGAACAGCAGCTGATCTGCACGTGGAAGCACGAGGCGCAGCATGGGCAGCAGCTGGCGCTTACTGGGAGTATCCAGGATGACACGGAGCGTCTGGACGAGGTCGTACACGTTGCGCTTGGCGTGGTACACGCTCAGACAGTGAGCGAACTGCTCGCGCTCCGTGTCGGCTAACAGCACGTGCAGAGCGTCGTGCAGCCGCTGAACGTTAACGGAGAGCGCGCGACCCCCGGACCCTGCGGAGTTCGCGCGCGACTTTAGAGAAACGCGCTCCAGCTCTGCGCTCATTCTGGCACGCGCTGATCTCAGTGCGCACAATGCAAACTCCGCAGCTTCAGAGTCGCTTCTTGTATCGGGAAAATCTGCACCAAATTAGGCCTATAGGCGAACAATCTCGCTGATTAGTGGTCATCCTGAGTATCTGAGTTATCTATTCTGGAGAAAAAGAGGCTTTAATTATAATCAGATCGCAAAATGTGTGAGTCGGGCAAAGTTTCATAACGCATTTATCATCAGGTAGAAACTGAACATGATTGTTGCCAGTATAAAAAAGATGAAGAGAAAACACGCAATGTTTCAATTATGTCTATAAATAAAATACAGTGGTACCTTGAAACTCGACGTCAATTGGTTCTGGGACTGGCGTTGAGTTTAAAAGGCGTTGAGTTTCAAGTATTTTCCAATACGTATGGGAAACCTGTTAATGGTCCCTTGGAACTGCATATATTTTAGGCTAATGTAAAATAATGGGGTTGTTTTTGACACGTATACACTAAAAATAACACAAGCATAATATTAAAACACTGAAATGCAATCAAGATGTCCAGATGGAGATACGGTGCGCTTTTTGCTGTTAGAGTGTCAAGCCCAGCGCCATACCAGTACAGAAGAAGTTCATCCCGCCGTCCAAGAGGTGACTGCTGATTTCAGTGATTTAAATCCCGTTAGATTAGATATTTTTCACAACCTAAAACGGTGGGGAAAATAAAACACGCACGGCGAGTTTAAAAAATACGCGCAAAGTAACTTTTCTCCTGCGCTCCTCTCCGTGCGCACAGACCCGAATCCTCTTAAACAATTAATAAATAAAACTATAAATGTCTTAATATTGTCGTGTTTGTGTATTGTAGCAGTAAATCAGTCGTTCAGGCGTCTACATACTGACATGATTGGCTGTGTCCGAGGTGGAGGGACAGTCAACGTCCCTCGATGGATTGACGTCCTGTCCAGGGTGTGTTACTGCATTGAGCCCGGTGATTTCAGGAAACTGGACTCACTGCGACCCTGACCCTGAAATCACTGCTTTGGTTTATTTGCATTTAATGTACTATAAATGTCTGTACTTCTGTTAGAGTGTCAAACCCAGCGCCATACCAGTACAGAAGAAGTTCCTCCATCCGTCCGAGAGGTGACTGCTGATTTCAAAGATTTAAATCCCTTTAGATTAGATATTTACCTAAAAAAAAATTAAAAATATATACCTAAAACGGTGGGGAAAATAAAACACGCACGTTGAGTTTAGAAAATAGGCGCAAAGTAACTTTTTTCCCTTGGTCTGAAGCGGAGAACATGCTCAGCGCTGCGCTCCTCTCCGTGCGCACAGACCCGAATCCTCTTAATAGTAACGGAGCTCTCAGCCCAGCCAGAGCGCTACAGGAAATGACGTAGTAAGTGCGTGCCTACGTTGCCCAGCAACACACAACAGCGCTACTTTTCGGTGCAAAAAAATAAAAGACGCGTCTTTAATCATGCGGCTCAATCGCAAATCGATCCACATTTCCTACACAAGTGCACTCCCTAGTGCTGAAATCCATGGCTTTAGGACTTTAGGTAGAGGACTGTGTGGCTAAGCTCCGTTTGAGATTAACCCCAAGTTATTTTTAGTCTTCAAGGTTCACTTAAAGAATGACGCGCATCAGGAGTAAGTGGCGCACTTTGTGAGATTTGTTGGGCAGTCACGTGGTAACATAATAGTAAAAATGTGAGGTAATGCAGAATTGGTGCCCCATGAGCAAAAACACAGTGCAGTAATCATTCAAAACTTATTTTTTTGTACATTCAGTACTTCTCAAATCCTACAGCACTGGTTCAACAGATGTAACCACTACAGTCCTTAAAGCTGCAGTGTGTAACTTTTTGGGATGTTGGAATTTGGAGACTTCTCTGTCAGGGATATGTTACTGCAAACAACTGTCCAGTATATTCCTGCCCTGTACCCAGTGTTTCTTAGTGGAATTGGACGGGAGTGAAGATTTCATTTTTTGTCTCATGAGCCAATCAGGCTTTGACATGCCATCAAGCAAATTCCAACCGGGCTTACAGTGTATCACAAAAGTGAGTACACCCCTCACATTTCTGCAGATATTTAAGTATATCTTTTCATGGGACAACACTGACAAAATGACACTTTGACACAATGAAAAGTAGTCTGTGTGCAGCTTATATAACAGTGTAAATTTATTCTTCCCTCAAAATAACTCAATATACAGCCATTAATGTCTAAACCACCGGCAACAAAAGTGAGTACACCCCTAAGAGACTACACCCCTAAATGTCCAAATTGAGCACTGCTTGTCATTTTCACTCCAAAATGTCATGTGATTTGTTAGTGTTACTTGGTCTCAGGTGTGCATAGGGAGCAGGTGTGTTCAATTTAGTAGTACAGCTCTCACACTCTCTCATACTGGTCACTGAAAGTTCCAACATGGCACCTCATGGCAAAGAACTCTCTGAGGATCTTAAAAGATGAATTGTTGCGCTACATGAAGATGGCCAAGGCTACAAGAAGATTGCCAACACCCTGAAACTGAGCTGCAGCACAGTGGCCAAGATCATCCAGCGTTTTAAAAGAGCAGGGTCCACTCAGAACAGACCTCGCGTTGGTCGTCCAAAGAAGCTGAGTGCACGTGCTCAGCGTCACATCCAACTGCTGTCTTTGAAAGATAGGCGCAGGAGTGCTGTCAGCATTGCTGCAGAGCTTGAAAAGGTGGGGGGTCAGCCTGTCAGTGCTCAGACCATACGCCGCACACTACATCAAATTGGTCTGCATGGCTGTCACCCCAGAAGGAAGCCTCTTCTGAAGTCTCTACACAAGAAAGCCCGCAAACAGTTTGCTGAAGACATGTCAACAAAGGACATGGATTACTGGAACCATGTCCTATGGTCTGACGAGACCAAGATTAATTTGTTTGGTTCAGATGGTCTCAAGCATGTGTGGTGGCAATCAGGTGAGGAGTACAAAGATAAGTGTGTCATGCCTACAGTCAAGCATGGTGGTGGGAATGCCATGGTCTGGGGCTGCATGAGTGCAGCAGGTGTTGAGGAGTTACATTTCATTGAGGGACACATGAACTCCAATATGTACTGTGAAATACTGAAGCAGAGCATGATCCCCTCCCTCCGGAAACTGGGTCGCAGGGCAGTGTTCCAGCATGATAATGACCCCAAACACACCTCTAAGACGACCACTGCTTTATTGAAGAGGCTGAGGGTAAAGGTGATGGACTGGCCAAGCATGTCTCCAGACCTAAACCCAATAGAACATCTTTGGGGCATCCTCAAGCGGAAGGTGGAGGAGCGCAAAGTCTCGAATATCCGCCAGCTCCGTGATGTCGTCATGGAGGAGTGGAAAAGCATTCCAGTGGCAACCTGTGAAGCTCTGGTAAACTCCATGCCCAGGAGAATTAAGGCAGTTCTGGGAAATAATGGTGGCCACACAAAATATTGACACTTCAGGAACTTTCACTAAGGGGTGTACTCACTTTTGTTGCCGGTGGTTTAGACATTAATGGCTGTATATTGAGTTATTTTGAGGGAAGAATAAATTTACACTGTTATATAAGCTGCACACAGACTACTTTTCATTGTGTCAAAGTGTCATTTTGTCAGTGTTGTCCCATGAAAAGATATACTTAAATATCTGCAGAAATGTGAGGGGTGTACTCACTTTTGTGATACACTGTATGTGCTTTGTACTGAGCGGATCTCATCCTGCTGCTTTGCCGCATAGACCTGATTCATGGAGTGCCACACTGATGGTTGTTTGTCCCACAGGTTTTCAAGCTTGTTTAGAGTAACCATTAGGTTTTTTCTTTCCTCCATGACCAAGATCTTTCTTGCCCAGATTCCCAATTTCCCATGGAAAGTCTATGATCTATGCCTTGCTACAATTTCATTGATACACAGACAATGGACTCTAATCGAGTATGGCCCTGCAAAGGGTCTGAATACTTCTATAAATAAGAGATTTAAGATTCTTGATTTTAATTTATTTATTAACTACAGCATTTCCCATTCTTGCTCATGAGGGACCAAGTCTCTGCCAAATGTACCTTTTATGTCCCAAAACAATTGCATCACCTGTATAGGATGTATTAAACTATCAATAAATAAAACTATAAATGTCTTAATTTTGTGGTGCTTGTGTCATACAGCAATAAATCAGTCGGTTGGGCGTCTACATACGGACATGATTGGCTATGTCTGAAGTGGAGGATGGTCAAAGTCACTCGATTGATTGATGTCCTGTCCACGTACTGCATTGTACCTAGTGATTCCGAGAAACTGGACTCACTGCAACCCTCACCCTGAAATCACTGCTTTGGTTTATTGTCTCTACTTCTGGGATTGAGCTTTGTAAATGTATTCTAAATATCTTGCTTTTTTATGTATATTACCCAAGTACTGAATACAGTGTATTACAATACACAATGTACAATACCAGAGGATATAAAAGAGAGCTTGAAGACACCCACATCACCGAGAAGAAAGTTATTCTGCCAGACCCGAAGCTACAAAATGTTTTGACAGAGTTCAGGTTGTATAACAGCACAGAGACACTGTGTCCCCTAAAGCTCATAAAGAAGCATTATCCGAGGTGTTCAGCAGACATCTACACTCACACACTTTCTCTCAGTCTATTTATAGCCCTATATTTATTGTCGCATGTTGCTGTAACTAGAGCAGCTTTTCCAATTTACAGCCGTTTCTGATCTCACTGGGTCTTTCTGGGTTTCTGGTTCATCAATTTAGGGTCTTGTGAGATGATGCTATTAGAACCAGACTGGCACTCATCATTAGTTTGCAGTTACCATTTTTCTTCACCGGGCTGCATTAAGAAAATAAATGTACAATTACTGATTATATATTACACTATATGGTTAAAAGTATGTGGACACCTGACCATGAGCTTGATGGATATCCCAGTTCACAGCCATGGGCTATAATATAGAGTTGGCTCCTTTTTAGCAGCTATAAGAGCATTCATTCTTCTGGAAAGACTTTCTGCTAATATTTGATGTGACTAATGAAGTCTGTGGTTATTTAATCAAAAGGGCAATTGTAAGTCCAGATACTGATTTTGGCCGAGAATGTTTAAATAGGAAAGAGTCTGTTGCCAAGTTGGAATTATACAATTTATTTGATATAAATGATTTAATTCACCTCTATACAATGGGTGTAGCTGAAACACAAATTTCATAATTAGGAGAGGTGTCCACTTACTAAGTCAAAACCAGCTGTTTGGTTTGCTGCTTTATTAAATGGGAAGGTTGTAGCTCAGTGGTTAAGGTACTGGACTAGTAATCAGACGGTTGCTGGTTCAAACCCCACCTTTGACATGTTGCACTGTTGGGCCCCTGAACAAGGGCTTAATTGTTTAAGTTGTATTCAGTCATAATTGTACATCTGAATACAATTTACAGCTAACCAGCTAAGCCTGGTTGCCAGATAAAACAGACTTGTTGTCCCAAGCTGTTTTTTTTTTTTGAGCTTTTGATGATCTGACTGGCTGTGAGTATCTGAAATGTGAGTCTATAGATGAACAAAATTAGATGGAAAATACATTTAGATGAAACATCAACACGCCAGAGGAGAAGACAGTTATCTAAAGTGTATGAAGTTGGTTGAATTTGCATTAATGCTCCAGGTGTCAGCATCGAAATGACTTTATAATCACACACACTTCAAAGTAAATGTTAAAACTATGATGTAAATCAAATTTAGATTACCCAAGGGCACTGCATTGTTACCCAATTTCATTGAACTTATCAATTGTTTAAAAGTAATTTTAAAACTTTTATTAATATTTGAGTGCTATTTTTCCTGTGTGTATACATTAACTTGAGCGTGTGTTGGCTCTTATCTTTTGGTTGAATTACTGCACATGCTCCAGACTTCAAAGTGAGACCCAGATTTTCGGTTTCTTTGCATTTAAACAGTTTCTGCTCAGGGCTTTTTCATCTGACAGATGCAGAAGAAGAAAAAGCAATATCTGTGTGTGAGTGAGTGTGTGTGTGTGAGAGAGTAAATGAGTGAGTGAGAGAGTGTACAAGTACAATGTACAAGTATTCTCAATTTCTTTAGCACACTGTAAATAAAAGCACATGTACGACATTTACTACATTTGTATAATTTAATTCTCTATTTTACTACTGCAACATTAAAATATAATAGTAGAGACGAAGCGCAGAATGGAGTTCAGTTAAAAACAGGAGCAAGAAAAGGCTTTTGTTTGATTACCTATGCACTGTTTAATGGAAGTACAGGCAAAAGTGCATAATGGTGGGCAGTGCCAACCCTTTGATTACAGTAGTATAAAATGAGATGGACCTTATGCTGCACTCTTACTGTCCAAAAGCTTAATGCTGCAGTAGAAACAGCCAGGCCAGACCTTGACACAATCAAACACAATAATGCTGATAACCTGTCAGTCCATGTTTAGACTAAGGGTGGGCGAGTTTACAAAATGCTAATATATAAAATATAAAGAATTTCTTTATAATAAATGTATTATTATTTAGTAATACTAACACAGCTTACAGAGCAGTAGTGATGAATTGTGGTGCCAAACTATTTGGGGGGACATTGGAACAAAAATACATTTTAACAGAAAATCTGTTTAAACAATTTGGTGTGTACAAAGCAAACAACCCCTCACTCACTTTCTTAACCGCTTGTCCAATTAGGGTTGGGGGGGTTGGCGGGGTTGTGCTGGAGCCTATCCCATCTTTTCAATGGGCGCAAGGCACACAGTAACACCATGGACGGGTCGCCAGTCTATCGCAGGAAACTCCGCATAGGAAAAGGTCCCGGAACGCCCCGCCTGGGGATCAAACCCAGGACCTTCTTTCTGTGAGGCGACAGTGCTATCCACCGAGCCACCCAGCTAACAACCTTAATAACGTATTAAAATGATAATAGATATGGAAAAAAGCTTTTTTACAATCCTCACTTGCTATCCATGATCTTTTATATCTATTTACCCCAGCTTGCAAACATGACCTCTATAAAACTCCCACACCTGAAGTTTTTTCCTCAGTAACACTCAGAAGTTTCCTTTATTGTTATTTTAAAACAAACTTATGCCAATAAACCTCATAAAATTCAAATACTCTTACTGAAAAATTCATAAAGCAGATGTTTATAAATATGCAAACTATCCAATAATTCTAATATAATAAGAAAGTGTAAAAAGCATGAAACAAAGTTGTGGACAATTTATATAATTAATTATTTCACATTTAGGTTTGTTTTTTAAATACAACAACATGTTGCTGTAAGAAAAAATGCTTATATAGAAAATGTTAGAAAATAAACAATGACTTTCTTTGCTTAATAATTAGCACAGCCGATTTAAACCATTATATATGAAAGCTTTATTACTACATGAATCCTGCTTTTTTAGAACAGCTTTGATGTGGGTAGCTTTTCCTGCAGCAGGAACTGGCAATCATGACCATGTGACTGGCATCAAGGATTCACAGAAATGCCAAGGCATTTTGAGGAGGAATGTTTTGCCTTTTGTGATGAAATTAAATCTTTCCAATAAGACAATAATCTCAAGCACACTTTCAAGTCAACCAAAGCTTGGTTAAGGAATCGGTCCTGGAAAATTCTGGAGTGTCCTTCTCAGTCTGCAGATTTAAATCTCACAGAAAATCTTTGATGGGATTTAAAGAATGAAATGGAGCAGCAAGAAAGCCGTTGAACCTCACAAGAAGAATGGGCAGAGATTCCACAGAAGCTTTTCAGCTTTTTTTAGCTAGATGTTCTTCATTTCAATTCAAAATGATGTCAAATTATGTCATAAAAATTGCTTGTATGTATCAGTAAATATTGTTTCTCTGTTTTCTTACACTTCTTGTTGTATATATTCATTTCAATACACATCACCATTATACATTTTAAGAGGTGAATAGATCTGATTGCAGCTTATCTGCTTTAACTGTTGCTGAGTTGATTTAATATAACTGTTATGTGATTTTGTAATATATTTAACTTTAAGATAAGTTGTTACAGAAGGTATAGATTTTTTTGTCCAAAAAGCTGGTGTTGTAGACCTGACACACACATCACACAGTGAGTTTATTTCTGTGATTTTTTGTAAAAAGGTTAAAAAAAATCTGTCAAATATACAATTTTGACATCAATACTTAAAATGTGTGATCATAAAGAAAACAGAAACATAATATATACTAATATTTTAAATAAAATATTGCAGTTGTGATTTGACATATTATAATGTTGGATATTATGCTAAATGAATTGTTACAATAATTAGATGCAGAATCAGATGCAAAAATCTAGTCCCAGTTAGCTAACTAATGTTTTATACTGATCTTGAATTATTGTTTTCTGCTTTATCCGTCGAGTCTCTGTAGGCAAAACATCTGGGGAAAATCCCAATACTTCCAGCTGTGTGTCCCTCCAGCCATTCTTCATTTACTGCAAAGAAAAATAAGGTAAAGGTTTTCCTTTAAGTTAACTCTTCACATACTGTTCTCTGTTGTCTGTTTACGTACCTTCACTGAGGACGTCAATGGTGTCCCCCTCACTAAACTCAAGGTCCTCAGGTCCCTTTGCCATGTAGTCATATAGTGCCACCATCTGGTAGATAATAGTTCTGTTGGCCAGAGGATCCTCAGCCTGCGGCAAAAAAATATATTTTACACATTAATGCAATTTTACACAATAAATCCTGCAAAGCTGGTGAGATTATTTGTTATTGAATGTTGTAGAATTTGGATTATTTCCATAAGATCAATTATTTTATTAATGTTGTAATATAAATCTGCCAACCCAGCTCATAGTGTTAGCCAAGGTTTTTAAGGTCTGGCATTCGAATAATTTTATTATACTTACTTATATGATTAACAAGGGTCACGCTGTTACATGAAACAGAATACTACACATGCAGCAGTGCTTTCAATATGATAAAACCATTACTCAAGGAATTTGTATTAGCCATTTCAATCCTGTCAGTGTACAGACACAAGCTTCTTTATTTAAAAATGAATGGTTCTCCATTTCAGTTTCCGAATTGTTTCATTCAGTTACAGTGTAGGGTTTCCAGGCATGAACTGCCCATTTAAAGTCTTGCCACAGCATCTAAATGAGATTCAGGTCAGGATTTTGACTCCAAAATCTTTATATATTTATTTTTTTAGCCATTTTGAGGTGGACTTGCTTGTGCCCAAGTCCTATGTAAGCAAAGTGGCTCAGATCATCACACTATCATCACCATAGTTGACTCTTGGTATGATGTTCTTATGCTTGAATGCAGTGTTAGCGTTACGCCAGATGTAATGGGACCCACAGCAATTACTTTTTCACACAGGGCCAGATGGGGCTGAACAGCATTTTCCCTTCCATATATAAAATCATTTAAAAAGCATGTTCAGTTTGAAATAATAAATAAAAGTTGTAATATGGAACATATCACCACTTTCCAATATTACATTAAACACATGTATAATAATAAAATTGGTGATATGGAACATATGTGTGACAAATGTGCAAAAATGAAAGAAATTAGGAAATTGGGGCAAATACTTGTTCACAGCACTGTATACAGTATGTATTATGTATTAACAGTGAAGCCATCCTGTATAAGCTGCACTTTTGCATTTGCATCATATAATAGCAGAATTACACATTAATTAACCAAGTTCAACAATTTACCCTAAACTTCCATTATAAGTGAGTTTTTCCCTGTTTTTTTCACACAGGGTTGAATACTGCCCAAGTAATCACACACGTGATAAAATTCCTCTGTATTCAGTCATTCTTTAGCTTTTTCCCAGCTATGTATATCACATAACAGCAGCAGAGACTAAATCTTTAACATTTTTGTAAATGATTTATCTAGTACCTGACACCACAGAGTGGCCCGACCTGATTCTGCCACTTCAGCCAGGCCTTGCAGACCCCCCTTTTCCACCAGAGGCGTCAGGACTGAGGAACCACGCTGCTTATGTCTGTGAAACAGAGAACAAACCAGAGACAATCATCTAATGGATTTAAACTGGTTTTAGGCTATAGCTGATAGAAAGCAGGTCAGTGTTGTCACCTCAGACGAATGAGTTCAGCAGGCTGGCCTAATTTCTGAGCAATTCTCTTTTGCAGCTCCTTGTACGGTGTCTCAAGTGGGACACTCAGTGAGATGGTGTAAGTATAGTGCACCTTGACGACGACCGAGTCAGTTTCTTTTGGCTGGGAAGGAAATTTAGCATGTTTAGGATACATACTTATAAACATGTCATAACATGAGTAGACATCAAGGTTAACATTCAGTGATACAGCATCACAGTAGCATTCGTGGTTACTGTTATAAAAGCTGTCTTCATGTCTGCACACTGCTAAAGTTAGCACTTAATACTGGATTTACTGTTCTGAGTGAGGAGAATGTCACTTCAAAGCTTAGTGCAAAGCTTAGCTTTTCTAAACAGTAAAGTAAATTTGATGCAGATTCTACATTTGATGTGTATTTGAACAGGCCATCTTATTACAGTTTCTGCATTCATGTACCATCAGGCAGTATTCAGGTTTATAAAGCAGGTGCTCTGGTCTTAAATAGTCCAGTTCATATTTTTATCTACCTTGCTTTTCTCCTCGGGGTTTCTGTTCTGACTGAATCAGGTCAGAGCTATATTCAAATGCGCAACTCCACATCAGTCTCCATACACATTTTCAATCCCTCAATCAGCCATAAAAGGCCTTTCTGATTAACTGTACTGAAAATATTTATTAAACACAAATTAATATGATCATGTTACGCCTAAATGTGTAAATACAGCATGCACACAGAACCATAACGGTTTAAGCTGGTGTAATAAACATTTCTTACAAGCTTCACTCATGTCATCGTAAAGCCTAAAATAAATGTTTTACCAAAGAAATCTAATTAAAAGTAATTTTTGATTAGCCAAGACACATTTGGTAGTAGACCAGGCTTCTAACTTTCAGAGTGATTTATAACATCAACAAGTCCTAACTTAAACCTAAAATAAATGCTGTGGCAGGACGATCAGCACTGTGTCTAATTTGCAGAAAACGTGAGCTAAAATTCCTCGACATTAATGTAAAGGAACAAAACAAAATTATTTGAAAGTGTTTAAGGTGCTCAGATGGTGCAGCTGTAAAAATATTACTGAACAGACTGCCGCAATTATGACCTTTGCTGGCTGATTGATGGCACATGCACAGTCAGGGGATACTGGAAGTATTGGTGAAAAGCTTTATTAGAAGAATAGAGGCTTTTACTGCTACTCTATATTAATGCTCATTATGTCCAGCAAGCTTATAATCATGTGTCCACATACTTTTTTTCCACGTAGTGTGGCACTAAATGCCACAAATCTGTTTCTTTCAGGTTTAATGTTGATGTGTCAGTGATCTGTCTCACCTGAGGAGCAAAGCTCTGTGCTGCATTGCTGGATTGTGTAGAAGGGCTGTTGTTTACTGTGCTGCCATTCAGAGGGGGTAAATCTATACACAGAGGTAAATGAAAAGCAATTATGACTTTGCAACAAAAATAACATGCTACATATGCCGAGCTTCTATTTTACGTGCACCTACAGTATATTGATTAACCAGTAATATGAATTTTTATATGACAAAAAGTCTGTCTTGAAGAAACCTTACTAAGTTGTACCTGGAGTGGGAGAAGCAGCAGCCTGTGGACGGGTAGGTGGCTTTATGCTGGGTGGCAAAGGAATCCCACTGGGAATGTTCTATAATGAACACAGAGGAGAGATGATGATCAAAACTGACTCTAAGAGGCACAAAGAAAATGTTCTGTTCTGCACTCACACAAGATAATATTTCTTTTTATTATCAGCTGAGTCATAAAACCTCTGGCTAGCAGGAAACCAGAAACCAGAAAAGTCCTGCCTGGATTCCTCTTCCCAGAAACATTCAACACTAGGTGAAGGTGACTCATTTTTTTAAAGAAAATATCAAGTTAAAGTGTAATCCAATCTGAAATCATTTGGTGTGTACATTCACGCTATTATAATAAAATATGTCATGCAGGTGTGATGAAGTTTTTAACCTCTTTCATCTTTTTGCCTTTGGTCTTCTTTGTGGCTGGTCCAAGCAGAAAAGTTGGTAGCAGGCCTCTCTAAAGTAACAGGCAGTGGAAAACATAATTAGCTTCAATAAAGAATTAGTAACATACAGTAGAACTAACAAATGTTGCATGAAATGAAACATACTTGTCCGTCATATATAACTGTGGCAAGCCCGTTCTTGTCATCATCACTGAACATGAATACCCATGCACCACCTGGGACAGTCAGCTCACCAGCATTTTTGCCTATGTACGTCTTTGTTACACACATGTACCGCGAATCCCTGCATAGTGAGAATGCAAAGATTTAACACAACTTAAAAAATCCATTAAAAATCTAGTTGGAAATGCAATACATCAATTACAGATTGTTCAGCCATTCATTTAATGGTTGTTTTATCACTTATCACCAGTCATCTTTATACTCAAACCACAACTTTGGCTGCCTTAAATATTAGGATTTAAGGCCCAACATATGTAGGGTAGAACTTCAAGAATGAAAACTGGAACCCCAGAACTAAGGGACATGCAATAAATAATAAATAAATAATAATAACAGCTTATTAGATATGTATTAAATTTTGTTACATTAGCTTTAATTTCATTACTCTTATGTTAGACCTTTGGTCTCTAAAACAGCTGGTGCTTTTATGGCCTAGCCAATCTTGAAACCTGTTAAGAAGACATTGCCTGTAATTTAAAGTGTATAAATAAGCTACAAATATATTAAAGTGGTTAAAATACTCATTCACTGTTATGTATTTAACCTGTACAATTAGCCAATTAAGCATACTTACTGGCCCTCCTCTACCTTTGGCTCATAATATCCGGGTTTCTGCAAAGAAACAATCATGAGGTGTAATTAGAAATCTGTCACAGCTAACGCATGGGTAATCCAAATATCTAGATAGTAACAGCTCAGATTTGCTGTCTTTGTTTAATCAGATTATGTTTAAATGAACACATTCCATGCAAACCAATAAAATGTACTTATTGCATTATGGCGTCAAGGATTTAGGCCTGTATTGTAGCCTTGTGTACTTCCACACTTGTTGAGAAAAAATAGGTTATGGCCTTTACAGTCAAAAGATCTCAATCCAACTGAACACATATAGGAGGGTCTAGGGGAGACCAAAGGCCTGTGATGGATTGGCACACTGTTCAGGGTATCCTACCTTGTGCCCAGACTTTTTGGGTGGAATCAGGCCAGCCACAACCCTGACCAAATAAAGCAGTTATTTGGAAATAAAATGAACTTAACAGAAATCTCTCCAGAAGATTTGACATTTGCAGTACTATGTTATGGCACTTCAAAACATCTGCTAATTTGTATGTGTATATCTATTCAATTTCAAAATTGATTTGCCCCAGTGGAAGTGAATTTAGTGGTTAATCTTCTGATTTCTGATTAGTGAATACAAACCAACCAGAAAACCATTGTTGAGTTTTTGGATTTTAACCATTAACTGCTTAGCTTTATGCTGGGGTTGGATAAAAGCTTCTGCTTAACAAACACATGTACACATAACCATACCTGCAACCTAAGTGGTTCGAAACCTCCAAAGTCATCGTTAGGGATGTCAGAAATAATGACCTAGCAAAAGACAACCAACCATCAAACACGACCCTTACTGGACATTTGAATTGCATAAATTTATCTGATAACTAGATAATTGTAGCTAAAAAATGATTACCTCTGCTTTACCCAGAAAGTCTCTGGGCTTCAGTTCTTCAACATGCTGCTTCCTAGGGCGAAACACCACTCCCTCTGGGACCATGAGGGGTGTGATCAATTCCCTCTTCTAACATACACAGACGCAGCAGTTATAGTATAAATACAGTAAGCACTTTATACTTCTATACTCCTATGAAGCATGTTATATACAGTATAACTGTGTGTGTTTTAATGACATGATCATATAAATAGGTGTGTAAATGTGAAGTGTTTCAGTGTGCTAGTAAGGAAATAGCAAAAAGCAGGAAGTATTTTTTTTCTAGGACTAAAAATAATAGATTATGCAAAGCCTATCACAAGAACATTCAGTGAATTTCAGAAAACACTTTGAATTAGACACCAGGTTATTGCAGGTTATCATATTCTTAGCAGTAAACATACTGGTTTGTTTAGGTCAAACACCAGACAGCTCAGAATTTAACCTGCAAGCTTGGAGCTGTAAATCACTTACACCACCTGTCGTGTTCCAGTGAATGTTGGAGGAAATTAAATGTAATTAATTGTTGTTAGTGGTCTCAGACTTCTGAGCCCTACTACTACTGGGTAAAGGAGAGCATCTTTGCAGAAGTGTTGCCACTTGAGTGTGTGTTGCCACTTGCAGAAGTGTTGCCACTTGAATACTGAGTTCTAAGTACAGAGGAATGAGAGTACCAGAAACATTACAGCATTTATTATTTTAGCATTTAGCTTTTATTCAAAGCAACTTATAAGTGTGACTGATTACAATCCAAACAAGTTAGAGTTAAGGGTCTAAATCAGGGACCCAACAGTGGCGGTGTGGCTGTGGTGGGGCTTTATCTAGTAACTTTTTGATCACTAGACCAGTACATTAATCACTAAGCTACCAAGTCAAGTTCGGTTTTGGTCTAACATGAAGGGCTCTGCAGAGGAGGGCTAATTTGATGTTTTAATGGATTAGGTGGACTTTGGCTGCCTCATTAAACCACTGCAGGCTGTATTACTTTAATATGGTAATACAGTTTCATTGACCTACATTATTATTTTTGCATTACTTCCATTTGTTTATTGAAGATTCAGTAAGACCCTATAAGTAAGCATATATTTCATGCTTTGGGACTAGTGTTTCTGGATGAAGATGTTACTGAAGAGAATGAATGAATGAATGAATTATTGTGTAAGTTGTGTTTATTGTGTGAACTTTACTCATTAAGAACTTATACAAGAGTAATACATTAGTGAATAGCAGTAAAAATAGCTGTTCTTACTGCTACAGTCGCCAAAGCTGATTCCACCTGTCCACATCGTCCTCCTCTCTCCTGTAACGCTGCCTGTAAGATCTCTACTGCTTTATCCCATTGTCCTGTTCTACAGTGCACTGCTGCTGCATTATACAGTACCTGTTTAACACACACACACACACACACACACACGCACACACATACCCATCAGCACTGTTGTGTTAGTCACAGATATTATCTCGTTGTAACAGCACAAAGTGCACCTTGTCATACCGCCTTAGAACACAGTGTGTGTTTAATGTTTAATGATGATGTCACCAATGTTCTGCCAAAATGACAAATCTGCTACTGTGGCAAATAATTCCACTTCCTTGTTAACCAGGAAACAGTGTGTACACCACAGTATCACTGCAAAAATACCATTTTATTATATTTTTTGTTGTAGACAATATGTATCATAATATTTAGATTTATTGTGGTTTTGCTTATCAAGTGCCAATAATAAAGGAGTTATATTATTATAAAAAACTGATCTTAGGTTCAGATCAATACCTCACATATTTACCAACAACAAGCAAATAATCCATTATTAAAAGCTGGTAAAGGTGCATTGGTTAATATTTAATTGTTCCTTCTTTTGGAAACAGGCGGGAGACACAATTAATCAGAATCATTGGAACAATGTAAATAAAGCAATTACATCGTGATACTAAGAAAACAGCTTTTGATATATTAACATTGTCCATTAATTAATCAATCAATCAATCAATCCATTATGATGAGGATAATGATGATGATAATGATTATATTACTATTATTTTATTTTTATTAATACATTTAGTAGTAATTCTAAAGTATTTCTAAAGGCACAGATACCAGAGAATACCCATGATACTCAGAAAACTGCAGCCTATTACAAACTATATTGATTAAATGTAATACATATAGTATAAAATAATTAGAACAGTTTAAAATATCATTAAAGGAGTATAAATAAATCAGCTTTGTCTTTTTTTTAGGTTTTTATTTATTTTATTTATTTATTTTACTTTATTACTGTTATGTTTAATTGTTATATAGGTTTAGTTAGGTAACTATATCGCTGTATTTATTTATATATTTTCTACCCATACTGAAGTAGGAAAGATACATACAACACATAGTTTATCCCTATTGAACCAGCCACTTGCACCTGCTCAGGCTGAGAACTGTTCAGGTCTGTGAATAAAGAATGTCTGATATGCCAAATGTTCACCTGCATGATATCTGACACTGAATTAAAAACAGGAGAACTTTGCTGATAGATTGTTGTGCTGGTGAATCTGAGACCACAGTGCACACAAAGCCAGTGGTGATATTAGATAATGAGAAAATGTGAGCAATTTCCTTACAATTACAGGATGATGACAAGAAAGAAAGGGCAGAGAAAATACAAATATGTTGGCTGTATTATGCAGTAATAATAATAACTAGAGAGTGCATTTCCGGAGAAAATGCGAGTGTGATTGCCGTGTGCCGGTCGGGCGGGCGTGCGTATCCCAATGCTTTATCCAACTCGGGGTGTCATCAGTGGGCTTTACGATTTAGAGTTGAAACGGCGTCGATATCTCGATCTTTCAAAAAATGAATAGAAGTGAGTGGAGTCGAAAAACGGGCGTGGCAGGTGGGCGTGAGTTCGAATCCCCATGCTGTACCCAAGTCAGGGTTACATCAGTAGGCTTTACGATATAGAGTTGGAACGGCGTTGATATCTCGAACTTTCAATAAATGAATTGAAGTGAATAGAGCCGAAAAACGGGCGTGGCAGGTGGGCGTGGGTTCGAATCCCCATGCTGTACCTGAGTCGGGGTTACATCAGTGGGCTTTACGATTTAGAGTTGGAACGGCGTCGATATCTCAAACTTTCAAAAAATGAATGGAAGTGAATGGAACAAAAAAACAGGCGTGGCAGGTGGGTGTGGGTTCGAGTCCCCATGCTTTATCTGAGTCGGGGTTACATCAGTGGGCTTTACAATTTAGAGTTGGAACGGCGTTGATATCTCAAACTTTCAAAAAATGAATGGAAGTGAATAGGACCAAAAAACGGGTGTGGCAGGTGGGTGTGGGTTCGAATCCCCATGCTGTACCTTAGTCGGGGTTACATCAGTGGGCTTTATGATTTAGAGTTGGAACGGCGTTGATATCTCAAACTTTCAAAAAATGAATGGAAGTCAATGAGGCTGAAAAACGGGCGTGGCAGTTGGGCGTGTGTTCGAATCCCCATGCTGTACCCATTTTGGGGTTACATTAGTGGGCTTTATGATTTAGAGTTGGAACAATGTTGATATCTCAAACTTTCAAAAAATGAATGGAAGTGAATGGGGCAGAAAACCGGGCGTGGCAGGTGGGCGTGAGTTCGAATCCCCATGCTGTACCTGAGTCGGGGTTACATCAGTGGGCTTTACAATTTAGAGTTGGAACGGCGTCGATATCTCGAACTTTCAAAAAATGAATGGAAGTGAATTGAGCTCAAAAATGGGCGTGGCAGGTGGGTGTGGGTTCGAATCCCCATGCTGTATCTGAGTCGGGGTTACATCAGTGGGCTTTACGATATAGAGTTGGAACGGTGTTGATATCTCGAACTTTCAAAAAATGAATGGAAGTGAATGGGACCAAAAACCGGGCGTGGCAGGTGGGTGTGGGTTCGAATCCCCATGCTGTACCCAAGTCGGGGTTACATCAGGGGGCTTTACAATTTAGAGTTGGAACAGTGTTGATATCTCAAACTTTCAAAAAATGAATGGAAGTGAATGGAGCCGGAAAACGGGCGTGGCAGGTGGGCGTGGGTTCGAATCCCCAAAACTGTATCTGAGTCGGGGTTACATCAGGGGGCTTTACGATTTAGAGTTGGAACGGTGTTGATATCTCAAACTTTCAAAAAATGAATGGAAGTGAATGGGACTCTTACAGGTTAAATAAACGTTATAGAAATAACCATTGAACAACCATTCAAAGAAAACGAATGGAAGTCAATGGGACCAAAAATCGGTACAAAAGCGGGCGTGGCGGGTGAACGGACGGGCGGATCAAAAAACTTTTTTTCAATAAGTGATGCCAATAACGGGCCGGACGATCTAGAGTTGGAACGGCATCGATATCTCAAAATTTTTTTGAAAATGAATGGAAGTCTATGGGAAAAAAATCGCTACAAAAGAGGGCGTGGCGGGCGAACGGGCAGGCGGATCCGAAAGCTGTATACAAGCCCGCGTCGCACCAACAGGCCGGACGATTTGGCGTTGGAACAGTGTCGATATCTCGAAAACTGCGGGGCGAGATAGCCGGCGACGAAAGTGGTGGAATAATAAAAAGAAAAAAAATAATAATAATATGACTAACGGATAACAATAGTGTGCTTGCCCATAGGCAATCACACTAATAATGTAAGATTGTGTAGTTTGAATATTTTATGTTTTCACATTTCCTTTTTTAGGGATGTCAGAAATATATTTAAACAACTTTCATTAAAAATGCATAGCTGGGTGCAGTGACACCACACTTAGTAAAAATGAAGGCAAGTTCAAACATTTTAGATCAAAAAGACAGATAAATGAGCAATAGTCCTAAGACTATTTTATATTTCTCCACTTCTCCAGTGTAAAATGTGGTGGTGAAATTTTAATGTTTTAAGACAACCTGCCAGCTGTAGAGTCTGTAGCGTAGGCCAAGCTGCTTGTAGTCAATGACAGAGTTGGTCCTCATGTGCTTCTGTGCACTTATACAGTCACTGAGTGCTTCCTCCAGTCTAAGAGAGTGATACAGATACAGACTGGTTAGAAGAAAAAAAATGACATGACATTATATACTGTATATATTTCTGCTGACAAAAATAAAACCAGCAGAAAACACATTAAACCAGCTTCTGTCCAAGCTGGAATAAGGTGGTTTACACTAATCCAGTGTTGATGTGGCCCAGTTTTAAACCATGCTGTTTGCTTTCTTACATTATCTGGGCCATTATGGACATTTGTCTCTGTAATTATATTAATATATGTTATATATATATTTTTCAACTACATAAATCTTTCATACCTGCCTGCCAAAGTTTGCACAGCAGCTCTTTGGAAAAACCCCACAGCAAGTCTCTCATCTTTGGCAATGACCAGATCTAATGCCTGAAATTGAAGATTAAGAATTAAACCCAAACAATATCTCATCTATTACAACACTAGCTACATTTAAAGAACCATTTTGTTCATACCCAATATTTTTCCAAATTTATTTATATAGATTTTTCTGCTACTAGCAAAGTGTCTCCATTAATAATACAGCTATCAGTCTGAGACACTAGAATGCCATCCTTCACCCGCTGAGGGTTATAATTTAACTTTACCTCTTTAATTTACCTTAATGGCTTGATCAATTTGTCCCAGTGCGAGATGAACAGTAGCTGTAACAAACAGGATACAAGATGTGGGCTCAGAAATCTGGATAAGCTTGGCAAGAGCACCATCCCAGTCTCTATTATCAACAGCTCGGACAGCTTCGTCCCACAGCCGGATCAGCTCAGTGTACAGCATGGGTGCCAGAATCACTTTTCTGAAATTACAGTAAAATGATCTCAAATACACACTTTATGCTAAGCACTTACAACTAATCTGGGTAAATAAAGAGTGCAAAAGGGTTACTATGGCCTTTTTAACCCAATAGCTTACATTCGCCACCAGTAACATATTGGTTAAATCATTCTATAACTTTCATAGAGTTAAAAATGTCTACAATGTATTATTATGTACATTGAAAATAATGAAATAATGAAATACTTGTGCTGTCAAAAATGTAACAAGTGTAAAACATCACCTTAGGATCCTAATAAATTAACTTATACATAATAAATAATTAACTACATTCATAATACTGTATTTTTTTTTTTTTAATAATAGCATATTATAATACATGTACATGTCCAGGTATGCCTACAAGTCCATTTTAAATTAAGATTTTGATGTTCTCAACACCTGCTAATATTTTTAAAACTAAATGAACAGATCACTACTCACCAGCACACAAACACAGAAAGAAACTTCTTTAAAACTCTTCAGCGAGTAGAAAAGATGACAGCAGCTCTAGAGCAAATGAATTATGGTGTCTCTCTTTCACCTGCCCTGTGAAAAAACCAGGCAGGACTGAGGACAGCCGAGTCTAACTCACACACCTATTAGGAAACCAGGAAATTCTGCCTCTGGCATTCCTCATTTCATTTATATAGTGTGTGTGTGTGTGCGCGCACAAACAAAAGCAGGAATGCATCTGCTAGAGGAATTACAGGAATTACACAACAGTTAAGACAAACAGGTTATTATCACAAGAAAGTCTCTTCTGTCAGACACAGTGAGGTTTTGTTCGTACGAACAGCACGTTTCCTGATTTCAGTCAAAAAAAATTACTATAGTGTTTCACTGTATCTCTGTTCAGCAGATGTGTGTTGTATTCCCTAGTGTCATAAGCACATACTAGAAGTCCAAGTGTAGTGGTTAAATTATATTATTTGATGTATACAATATCTGAATATATACCATTAAAGTCATTCAGAAGGGGCATGTATGTCTCGTATTAGGATATTAATGGTTTCTGGAAACTTGTTTGACCAAAAAAGGAGAATTAATATGTATTTCATAAGTGTATTCTGAATTTTTCAAAATGATCACCAAATATACATACAGCAACTTGAAGTAAACAAATATTTCATGTTGTGTTATTGGATAAGCCTTTGTAATAAAAAAGTTGTCACTCTTTATATATTTTATTTTGGTTAATTTTGTTGACAGTTTATTGGGGCGGTACGGTGTCTCGGTGGGTAGCATTGTCGCCGCACAGCAAGAAGGTCCTTTCTGTGTGGAGTTTGCATGTTTTAACCGTGTCTGTGTGGGTTTCCTCTGGGAGGTCCGGTTTCCTCCCACAGTCCAAAGACATGCAAGTGAGGTGACCTGGAGATACAAAATTGTCTATGACTGTGTTCGACATTAAACTTGTGAACTGATTAATCTTGTATAATGAGTAACTATTGTTTCTGTCATGAATGTAATTAAAGAGTGTAAAACATGACGTTAAAATCCTAATAAATAAATAACAGTTTACTGACTCACATTTACAGTGCAACACTGATCATGCACTGTTTTAAACAACCAATATATTTCATGGCATGATCAATGCTGCAATGTAAAATTTAAGTGGTAGAAACTAATAATCATACTCTATAATCTATATAATCATCACAAAAAAATTATGTTTAATTTTAAGTAGACTGAGAAGAAAACGAATGTAACAAATGTATGTTTATTATGTTTTTGTAATGTATATTTTCTGCTTTAAAGAACATTTAGCATTTTGTAGTTTTCCTCACATCCGCCCACCGCTTTTCAGGAAACCCACGGATTCACTGCAATGTAATTGATGTCAGAAAAGCGGTGGGAAAGCAATAAAAAGGGTCTCAGTCCAAATCACGTCACGTGTCACCTGAGTCACGTGATTTAAACAGCATGACAAAAGTCACATGACACACACTGAGTGGATTTGAAACCGCTGTGTGTATGTACATTGTAACTCCTCTGAACGAGTCAGTCTGGAACCATGGCCGCCTGGTGGAGTTGTTTTGGTTGGACGGTGATTGCTTTCTGTGTTAGCTGTGTCTTCGGGGTACCTACGGTAAAGTAACATTTAGTACATGTCCCAAAATTAACATTGTTTTACTTAGTGTTGGACTGAAGCGCCGTTACTCATGTTACTGGCAGTGACGACGTGGTAGCGTCTAAAAATACATCAAATAGAATTAATATAACTATATAGACCCAGCATAGATGTAGTTTCAAATAAACATACGAAACTACTTAAAGTTTCGCTTTCTCAACACACATAATATAGATTTTCTCTTTTTGGCTTGCAAGTGTACGACTAAGATTCGGAGTCGAAAAGAATCGACTCCCCTGTTGTATGTATAAAAAAAATTGAAGTCGACACCAAATCTTTGGAGTCGATTCCGCTTCTTACTGTTTTCCTCAAACAGTACACAGCCAAATAGATTTCATGAATTTAATTTTAAATTGACTAAAGTTGTACTTTTACCCATTCATGTTCACTCACCCATAATGAAGAATTAAAAACATGTTATTTGAATTTGTAAAAAGTTAAAATTATTATTACATTAAAAAGTTAAAATTATTATTACATTATTTTGTACTTCTTTACAAAAGTACTCGGACCCTTTCCTGTGGAACTCAGAATTGTTGTCAGGTGCATCCTGCTAACTTTAATTATTCTTGTGGTGTGTCTAGATCTCAGTTGAGTTGACATGTTGCAGTTTGACATGTTGCTGATTAGACATATTTTTATATGAATACCTTGGGTAGTAAGGGATTTCAGTTTGTGAGTTTGCATGTTCTCCCCGTGTCTGTGTGGGAACTTGAGAACTGATGAATCCTGTGTAATGAGTAACCAGTTTGTCATGAATGTAACCAAAGTGTTAAAATAGTAATAAATAAGTGAATAAAATTCCACTTTGACCTTTAGTCACATCCATGCACTACATACATGAGCCTCAGTTCTGCAAAGCCTTTTTTTTTTTTTTAATTAATCTAGTCTCAGATGGCTTCTTAATGCTGCTCTTGTGCTAATGCAGAAGAGAACATGGAGAAGTAGAGGCTCACTGGCGTATTTTTGTGGCGCTATCACAGGTCACCACAGGGGGGCGCCCGTGTATCATTGATAAACAGCTGGAACGCTCGTCACGCCACACTGGCTTCTGTAAACAACGCACTTTGGTTACTTATTACATTTCGCCACCCATCCTTCCCAGTTCATTTCAGGACAAGTTTCTACATACACTGGGAACTAATGTCAGAAACCACCAGTGGGAATATTTATTTAGCATTTTTTAATGAATTCTATTCTGCAACTCCCTGAAGACCAAAGGATATCGAGGACTGCTGACTTTTTTTCCCCACAGTTACCAAACATAAACTATGACCACTTATAGGGCACTTGAAGACGTAGAACGTGAAGAATACAATAATATTATTTTAGCTAGGTTATTTTAGTAAAACTGAAGTTGTAATAACAGCTACAATGTGATCAGGGCCGCAGTAACAGGGTGCCACCAGAGTACACTAGTCTCAAGGCAGGAATTTACCCTGGACAGGGTGTAAATCAGTTACTGATTGATGTGTTTATAAATTCAATAAACATTTACATTTATTGAAACAAAATAAAATGATGATTTTTACATGTCTGTGTTTTCCACGTTTTAGATTTCACAGGGTTCCTTACATGTGCAATTAAAATTTGTATTAAAATAGCAATTGTGTATTCACTTAAAAAAACTAATTGCTTGTTTTTATCACTGTTTTATCCCTCTTTATGAACATGTTTGTTTAAAAACGGAAGCAAAGCACAGGACATCGGAGAGAGGGAGCTGAACCTCGGTTTACAGAGAAGTATTTCACTCAGATTTTGGATCACTTCAACTACAACAGCCTGGGCAATGGCACATACCAGCAGCGCTACCTAATCACTGGTGTGTATTGCTTTTTACATTTGTCCTTACTGTATACATGTAAGGTCAAGTGTTAGAATTTTAAACCTACACAACTAATGTATGCCTGGTTCTACTTCTTTATTAAAGACACAACATATTTATGTTAATTGTTAAACTATCTTATGCGTAGCCCATATGCTGCTCTGTACAAAATCATTTCTCTCTGGAACCCCACTAATCAGGTGGTATTTGAGTGGTGAAAAATTCTCCACACTGGTTTAACATGTACATGACAGTGATGTGGTAATGTTGGTGCATTTGTGTATTAAATGCGACAGCATTTTTAAAAACACTGTTTAGACTTCGTATCTTCTATATTAAACACAAACCCTGTTAACACACAGTGCGGGTAAATAGCTGAAAACTCATTTCTTTTCCATTATGCACAGTGTCTTAAGTCTTTTATTTCATTTAGATCAGACAGTTTCTGATCTAAATAAAGATCCGACAGAAAATAAAGTACATTAAAAAGAACATACTGGAAGAGTTGTCAGTTTTACCTTGAATCAGTCAGTCTTGTTGCTCATGTAAACACGTCTGAAAACTCTTTTTAGCCATTTATTTTCTCTTTGTGGAATGTCTGCTTCTAAATACTGTAGGAAATTAGATACTGGAATGTTTAGACTCCTGCATCACCTGTTGTTTTAATTTAATCATGGAAGAGTGAAACTAATTAAACTGTTCACCCTGGATTTTGTATGGGAGTGTAGTGTGTATGTGGCTTTATTTTTTTATTAAGGTTAGTTTTAGTAAATTAAAAATTTTAAAGTTTAATTGTTTATTGATTTTTGAAGTGTAAGGACTTGCTAATTTATAATTCTGAAAATCCTTCACTTTATTTGCATGTCTGTACTGACCTACAGTGGGGCCAAAAAGTATTTAGTCAGCCACTGATTGTGCAAGTTCTCCTACTTAGAAAGATGAGAGAGGTCTGTAATTTTCATCATAGGTACACTTCAACTATGAGAGACAAAATGAGAAAAAAAAATCCAGGAAATCACATTGTAGGATTTTTAAAGAATTTATTTGTAAATGATGGTGGAAAATAAGTATTTGGTCAATAACAAAAGTTCAACTCAATACTTTGTAACATAACCTTTGTTGGCAATGACAGAGGTCAAACGTTTCCTGTAAGTCTTCACCAGGTTTGCACACACTGTAACTGGTATTTTGGCCCATTCCTCCATGCAGATCTCCTCTAGAGCAGTGATGCTTTGGGGCTGTCGCTGGGCAACACGGACTCCACAAATTTTCTATGGGGTTGAGGTCTGGAGACTGGCTAGGCCACTCCAGGACCTTGAAATGCTTTTTACGGAGCCACTCCTTCGTTGCCCGAGCGGTGTGTTTGGGATCATTGTCATGCTGGAAGACCCAGCCACGTTTCATCTTCAATGCTCTCACTGATGGAAGGAGGTTTTGGCTTAAAATCTCACGATACATGTCCCCGTTCATTCTTCCCTTAACACGGATCAGTCGTCCTGTCCCCTTTGCAGAAAAACAGCCCCAAAGCATGATGTTTCCACCCCCATGCTTCACAGTAGGTATGGTGTTCTTGGGTTTTTATTTTTCCTCCAAACACGACGAGTTGAGTTTTTACCAAAAAGTTCAATTTTGGTTTAATCTGACCACATGATATTCTCCCAATCCTCTTCTGGATCATCCATATGCTCTCTGGCAAACTTAAGACGGGCCTTGACATGTACTGGCTTAAGCAGAGGGACACGCCTGGCACTGCAGGATTTGAGTTCCTCTCTGCATAGTGTGTGTATACTGATGGTAGCCTTTGTTATTTTGGTCCCAGCTCTCTGCAGGTCATTCATCAGGTCCCTCCGTGTAGTTCTGGGATTTTTGCTCACCGTTCTCATGATCATTTTGACCCCACGGGATGAGCTCTTGACCCCAAGGGAGATTATCAATGGTCTTGTATGTCTTCCATTTTCTTACAATTGTTCCCACAGTTGATTTATTCACACCAACCTGCTTGCCTATTGTAGATTCACTCTTCCCAGCCTGGTGCAGGTCTACAATTTTCTTCCTGGTGTCCTTCGACAGCTCTTTGGTCTTGGCCATGGTTGACTGTTTGAGGCTGTGGACAGGTGTCTTTTATACAGATAACGAGGTCAAACAGGTGCCATTAATACAGGTAACGAGTGGAGGACAGAAGAGCTTCTTAAAGAAGAAGTTACAGGTCTGTGAGAGCCAGAAATCTTGCTTGTTTGTTATTGACCAAATACTTATTTTCCACCATAATTTACAAATAAATTCTTTAAAAATCCTACAATGTGATTTTCTGGATTTTTTTTTCTCATTTTGTCTCTCATAGTTGAAGTGTCCCTATGATGAAAATTACAGACCTCTCTCATCTTTCTAAGTAGGAGAACCTGCACAATCAGTGGCTGACTAAATACTTTTTGACCCCACTGTAAATAAGTTTTTGAGAAATATATTCATTTTGCTTTTCTTGGTTATAATAAACTTTCCCGTGTCTGCAGACAAATACTGGAGAAAAAATGGTCCCATCTTCTTTTACACGGGCAATGAAGGGGATGTGTGGGACTTTGCTCTGAACTCTGGATTTATATTAGAACTGGCGGCTCAACAGGAGGCTCTGGTGATATTTGCTGAACATGTGAGAACCTTTATAACTCCACTGACAGTCCTGTAATGTATTTAATGTACTGTGACATTGTGGTGTAATACATTTCCAACTGTTTGTTGTTGCATGGATTATATTATCACACAAACTCTCTCTCTCTCTGTCTGTCTCTCTGTGTGTTTTAACTTTAGAGATATTATGGAAAATCTCTACCATTTGCGGAAGAGTCGTTTAACATCCCACAGATTGGTCTCCTGACAGTGGAGCAGGCTCTTGCTGATTATGCAGTCATGATAACCGAGCTTAAAAAAGAGCTGGGGGCACAAAAATGTCCTGTTATCGTTTTTGGTGGAAGGTAAGCTTTTACTGTTTATGTTTATGAGTTTATGTTGTGCCTTAAAATGAAGCTAAAATACAAGAATGTATTTTGAAGATGTAGTTTGAGGAAAGTATTTGGCATATGCCTAGTAACCCTTAAGGGTCCTTAATATTTCAGGTTAGATAGACTCATTAGCCACTTTAGCTTTGCTGCTGCTATGCATAAACAACCTTATTTGTTTTGATCTAATACGGCCTCTGTAACATTTGGCATGTAGACCATTTTTCTGTATCACTGGTTAATTTTTCTTCTCTTTTTTCCAGCTATGGAGGCATGTTAAGTGTGTACATGAGAATAAGGTACCCCAATATTGTGACTGGAGCTTTAGCTGCCAGTGCTCCTATTTTATCTACAGCAGGAATGGGCGACTCAGGACAGTTCTTTCATGATGTAACAGCTGTAAGTTATATGTTTTGTTTCATATGTGAACTGTTGCTTCTTTATAAAAAGGCTCAGTAAGTTCATTAATAACATCATAAACTAAATATTAAATATTTTGTGCAGGATTTTGAGAATTATAAACCTGAGTGTAAGGATGCAGTGAGACTGGCTTTTCAGAAGTTGCATGTTATGGCACAAGAAGAAGGTAAAAAAATATATATATATATATATTATGTAAAACTTAAATGACTATACTTATATTTCTGTTTAAATAAACCAATGTTTCTGTATTTATGAAAATCCAAAAATGTATGAAATGTATTTATGAAAGTTTTGTGCAGACTACAAAGGCATCCAGTCAGTGTTCTCCTTGTGTAAGACACCATCCTCATTAAAAGACATCCACCAGCTGAATGGTTTCCTGCGCAATGCCTTTACACTACTGGCCATGATGGACTACCCCTACAAAACCAGCTTCATGTCTGACATGCCTGCTTTCCCTGTTAAGGTACATTTGAGCATTTTTGGGTGTTCCCACCTAATTTTGATATACCTATTCTTTCTAAAAGTCTAATCAAATAAAAACATCACTTGAGTGCAGCTTACTACTCCAGAATACTAGCAACAGAGACAACATTTCTTACTAAATTAAAATTTCCATTAAAATATACAGATGTACAGATGTTTGTTCCCTGGAGATGTTATAGCTTATTTTTATTTGGAAAACAACAACATGAAAGATGATCATGGGTGTCTGGGCATATGTGTAGGACCGTATTAAAACTGTGAAATAATTATTAAAATAATTTGTGCTGAAATAGTTGTTGGCTTTCTCTGAACCTTGATGCTGGGATCCAGTCTGAGCTTGCACACTCTGGAATGTTGCACTGTGGCCTTAAAGTATGTTTTACAAGTTCACAAGTGTTGTGTAATCGTAAAATCATATTCAGTGAGTAAATGATCTTATAAAAGGCTCTTAACTCCTTAAACTGTCACACTTCATCAAAATCACAGCAATTATTACTTAGAGTAGTATACACCCAGGAATTAAAAATACTTACCACCCCTCTCGCCCCCAGCGTTAACCTGTTATTAACCTTCTAACCACCATTGTTACCTAAAATGTTGTTCAAAATCTGACCATTTAGTTTTTTTTTTATTCAGCAGTGCAGTGGTGTCTGTTGTTGTTGTTGTTGGTGTGTGTGTGTGTGTGTGTGTGTGTGTGTGTGTGTGTGTGTGTGTGTGTGTGTGTGTGTGTTGTAGGTAGCGTGTGAAATCATGCTGAATAAAACAGATGTGCTCGCTGCTCTCAGAGATGCTGTCGGTAAGAAAAGCAGATGTGCTCAGTTCCTCAGTCTTAACTGGCACATAAAATGTTTGTATTGAAGAAGGAATAATACAGAATTAAACTAAATCACTAAACAGTGAGATTAGATGTGTGTAAAATGTTAACAAGACTTTCTGGTGTCTTTCTGTAGGTATTGTGTATAATTCAACAGGCCAGCAGGGCTGCTATGATGTGTACTCGCTCTATGTGGAGTGTGCAGATCCTACTGGCTGTGGCCTCGGCTTCAACAGTTATGCCTGGGATTATCAGGTTCGTTACATTTATTAGTAGATTTTTGTGCTTATTTTTGTGCTCATTGTTTAATTCCTCTTATCTTTTACAATTAATGATGAACTCAATTGAGGCCAGTAGGAGTAAATAATGTTCATCATTCAGCTCAACTTATAAATGCCCACCATCGCTAAGATCTGGGTTTGAAACTTAGCCATGTTGTCGCCTGGCTGGGCATCTACACAGACATGACTGGCTGTGTCTAAGGAGGGGATGAACAAAGCCCTGTGATGGATTGGCACCCTGTCCAGGGTATTTGTGCCTTGCAGCCAGTGTTTCCTGGTGGAACTGGATTTGCTGCGGCCCTAGTGGTTAATGAAGTATTAACATGATAGTTATTTTATATTGGTTAGTGTATTAATGTTAAATTCTATAAATTCTAATGTAGATCAGTCTACAGTTGTTGCAAATCTATTGATTCAACCTCCATTTAAATATTCAAACAATATATGTATACAGCATATCAATGTATTTAAGCAAAACTAATTTTAGATGTTTATTAGTCGTGTACAGAGGTTGAGATGTACTTTGAAAGCAACAATGTGACAGACATGTTCCCGCCCATGGCCTTTACTGAGAGTATGAGAGCACAGTACTGTGAGAAGCGATGGGGTGTGGTGCCACGGCCAGGCTGGCTCAAAACTCAGTACTGGGGTGATGGTGAGTACAACATGCTAATAAGCTTCGGACCACAGCAAGTCACAGAAAAACTCAGATAAATGTACAGATTTTTTTTCATACCTTAATTTTTTTTCCACCTTTACTGCTTATTTGGTTTCTACCTGCACTAAGCAAACTTCAGACACTAAAGATGCTTTGGCAATTTTTTTATTTAGCATGTACTTATGTTTGTATATGTGTAATGTGCATGGTTTGGAAAACCACAACTTTGAACACATCTGCATGGTTTATAGTATTTTTTTTCTTGTAGAATCAACAAGCTAAATGCTTAGAATAAATAAAGTAATTATTGTATGAACATGACTTTGAGATGGACGTAGCAGCTAAATAAATACATAAATGCACATGATTATTTTCAGCCCTTTCAACTGCCAGCAATATCATCTTCTCTAATGGTGATCTGGATCCATGGGCCAACGGAGGGGTGAGGCACTCAAAATTTTGCCCTTTACAAAATGTATTTACTCAAATGACACGTTGTACTGTAGTGAGATTTTGTGATTGTTATAACATTCTGTTCTTTTAGATCAGGAAGTCACTGAGTGAGTCTCTGATTGCAATCAACATAGCTGACGGAGCGCATCATCTAGATTTAAGGTGAGCAGATTCCTTCAAATTGATAAAATAACTTTACGGGAGATTTGACGTTGTCTCGGAACTACAGTAAAGTAACACATTACACGGCTAAAAAAAAAAAAATAAAACTGGAAATACTGCTTTTAATGTTGAACTGAAAAATATAAAACTGAGAATTGTTTTGTATAAGAGGCTGTTAGCTAGCTGGACTGCTGTGATGAAGCATGAGAACATAAAGCATTTTTAATCTCAGTCTCCATCTGTTTATCATCCTGGTAATTTAACTATTAAGGTGTCCTATTTTCTTAGTCATTAAATGTTTATTGGAATGCGTGCCACATCATTCAAACCTATAACTACCCTCCACTTACTGTAAATGTTGTATTAAACACAAAACTGTTTTTAAACGAGCTGTACTTACGTAATGGTTTGTAATGGAATGTTACGGTTAACAGGGCATCCAACGTGGCGGACCCGGCCTCAGTGGTAAAGGCACGCCAGCAAGAGGCCTCCATTATTGCTCAGTGGGTGAGCGTGTCAAGAGAATAAATGGGGCTTGAAAAGTATTATCTGATTCAAATTTCATCAGTACTGGTACTTTTTATCTTTGTTTTAATCAAAATGTTCTGTGTAAAGCTGATAGCTAGCTAAAAGATAATATCCAGTCAGCTACTTCACCACAGAAAACTCGCAGCATAAAAAATAAAACATTCAGAAGTCAGTCCAGTACTAGTAATACTAGTAGTGGAATCTGTGCATGCCATGCATCATTTTCATAATGTCATTATTTCTGTGTTTTTGAAGCATGTAAAACAAGTTTAAATAAAGTGTACAAACTCTTACACAGATTTTATAAGTAGAAATGTTTATTGACAAAGCTTTTCTGAGCAGATTTCGCAAATTACAAAACGATCAACCATTAAACAAAACACAGAACTGATAGTGCAGGGAATATCTGAACCATAGAAACAGACTTCAGATATAAATGTGTGTAAAATGTTAAGATAATTAAAAAAAATTTTTACGCCCTTGCACCCTCAATTAAGCCGCACCTTAAGGGTAAAGGGTGGAACAAGGCTTATGTGTATGCAGGTTTATGTAATGTGGATAAGGGGTGTGTGTGTTTGTAAAGCCACCTTGGTTTTGCTAGCTGTATAAATGTACTGAAATCATGTGGCAGTACTGAACACCATGTACATTTACTAGTTCAGTTTAATTTCAAACACCATTGTGACTGTGTAAATAGGACTGTGTTAAGATAAGTACAATAAACTGCAGTGTTTCACCGTAATACAGTTTGTTTGTGCGGCTGTATTAAAAATATAAAGCATCAATGGTCTGTATCATGCAATGTATCGTTACACCTTTACCTGCATGAAATACAGATTCCAAGTCAATTTGAATGTGTTAGATTTTTTTTAAAACCTTGTTTTCATAATGTTACTTAAATAGCATTGCTTTTGGTCGAAATATTAAATGACATTCATTACTTGCCCCAAATAAATTTTCAAAAGCCCTTAATTAAGTTTGTAAAATGTAAACTCTTACCATGTACAAATAACAAATAAGCTAATCGAATGATCACGAATGATAGTTTTCAGTATTATAAATAATCAGAATTTTTCTATCTTTACAATAAATCTACAAACATTAAAAATTCATCCTTAATTTGGGATACATAAAATAGAAACATTTCAATACAAATATACAGTTATTTATACTCAAAAAGTCATTGCTTAGGAACGATGTAAAGGCACAAGTAGAAAGAAACACCAACATCATGTGGTGGTGATCAGTCTGTGTAGCCCTTATCGACTCTGAACACTTCATCAAGTTTTCAGTCACATACAACACAAGCAAAACAGTCATATTCATCATTACTAACTGGCTGTAATCAGGAACTAAACATGTTCCAACACCACCTTATAAAAATCATTTACAAACTTCTGAAGTACTAAACTGAACCATTTCACAAACTACTTAAAACAGCTTGCTAACCATTTTAAAGCAGTTTAAACATAATGACACTATGTGGCCAAACATTTTTGGACTTTGAACTATTACATTATTATTGAGTGTCTTATTGTTCAACTATGGTGATTAATCTACAGTTGAGCTCTTTTTTGCTGCTTTAACAGATTGCTGGTCAGCTTTTTCTAAATTTTGGAAATGCTCCTCAAGGATTCATTTTATTTACAAGAGCATTTATGAGGTTGGAAACTGGTGAGAACTTAACTTTATGATGAATTAGAATGCCATCATCAAACTTGGCAAGCCATTTTAATAGAATTTGTTGGGTGCACAGGGAAGGTGCCATGCTTAAAATAGTTTTTCTGACATTTGCAAAGCCCAGAATGTCAATGGGACTCAAATGTTGAATCTTCGATACATAAGATAAAGCTTATTATGATAACACAAACTGTGCATAATGAAGTGGGCATTTATATGGATAAATCTGGGTTTGGTAGATGCACCCAAAACACTAGCTTTAGGCTTTTGTCCCATAACTGCATAATCTATAAGCTTGTGCTGAACTGTTATTGTATGAATGTTGCTTCTTAAGCCATACTGGAAATACTGTGTCACATTTTACCACATGCTGGTCCCATCCGGCTTACCGCTTAAAAGCTCAGCTGCTTTAAACAAACATCAAAGCATCTTCAGGCCTGAAACGTAACCCTAACTTGTGGTATACCATGAGTGTGAAGCACGATGATGGATTTGGCTGCTAGTGCAAGCATGGCATTAATAAGTCTGTATGGAAAAAAGCTATATGCTTTCTTTTAGTTTTGCACCAGTTACCAGTAGATGTGGTTGATTAGAAATGGTGTATCAGTAAAGTCAAACAACACAATAAAACACAGTGAGAGAAATGAATTATAGGCAGGAATGGCAGTAGCCTGTGAAAATAACAGCTAAGATTGTAAGTGATCACAGAACATGTAATACACCACTCTTTGAAGCTACAACATATGAAAATATTAAAAAAAATTATATAAAACACATGATGATTTGGACCTGAAATATTTAACAACAAGCATTTCAAATAAGTGGGACCACCATAAAGTGCTTGTAGTCTGTACAAAATAATTCACAGTTTAAATTGGACTTGCACAGATGCACACGGTTAACTAAGTGGGCGGATAGTGACAGTATAATTCCTGCCTGCCTCCCTTCTGCCTACTTTGTGCTTTACAGTGCTGTAGCTCAGACTATCAACACATCACAGTTGAGTCAGAAGCCTGGAGTACAAGGAGTAAACACACGGACCCACTGAATATAAAAAACAGAATTGCTGTAAAGTTTACAGCATACAGAATTAAATGTTTTTATATTATGTAGAAATTTAATCACTAATCCAACTGTATTTAAAGCACAAGATTTTAAGGACTGGAAAATAATGCAAACTATTTTTCTACAAACACTGAATGTGGGCTGATTAGTTGGGTGTAAGGTTAGACTTATTTTGCACTGTAACTAAATATTAATGTCTAAAATATTTTTCTGTAACTAGTGTGTGTGTGTCACAATTCAAAGCACATCTGGTTTCTCAGTAATTCCTCACAGAACTGGCGATGTGGTTTAGAACACAGCAGTACTACCTGTAATGTCTTTTATTTCAATGTGTCTACAGAAAATTATCTGAAAATGTGAATACACAGTAGGTGAATACACCTACTTGAAAATTAAGTTTTACATAAGAAGTTGTTTTACCTAATTGTAAAAAAAAAATTAATATGATATCAAGATCAATAATTTATTTTTATTTTATTGCACTACTCTCTAACAGGAGGAGAAATGTGTAATCGTGGTGCTTTTTTCACTACAGATAAAATATAAAAATGATTTTTGTGCTTACTAGCAACACACAAAAGTGGTTCCCAGTTTTGCAAGAGTCAATACCGTGAGAATATGTCTCATTTTTTAGCCAGAATGCGAGGCTTTTAATTTGAGCTTTAATTGGTCATTAGCCTGAAATAAGGATCCCTGAAGTGATACAGTTAATGCTCTATGTAAGCTTATTTTAAACTTTGTGTTGTAAACTGGTAGCTGTGGTTTATATGAATGAATTCAGGCTGAATGTGGAGAACATCAGCTTCATAACAAACACCAGACATGTCTCAACTACGTTTGGGAAATTGGAAAACTGTGTAAACGTTCTCGAGCTTATAAATTAAACCAATTCCTTATGAACTTTTAAAAGACTCACACTGCGATATCATCCCCTTTTTACAGACAATAAATCTCTACATAGATTCTCTTTTATAAAAAGCTAATACAATCACTCATCACATGCCTCCAGTTATTTACAAAAACAAAATCTCACACCCAGAGTTGAATAGAAACATGGCAGTTTAGACAAAGTCACTTACAGAGATTCTTTTGTAAAGCCCTGAGAGAAGCGTGTGTACTGTCACCCATCACTCTGCTTGTGGCCATATGGGCAGAGCATGGGCCTCTGTGTTAAAGATGTACTTGTCCAGGTTTATGAGGTCGGGGTCGTTTGAAAACAACAGGTAGAAATATTTGAGTGTCTCACCCAGGAAGAAGCTCTCCATCTTGTCTCTTGGACTGGGAGAGGCTGGGTCCTGCACGTTATTAATGGAGGTATAACCACCTGATTCAACCTGTGAGAACAAAGCTGTTTTAGAATCAAGGCACCATAGGGCGTACAGACTAATGTTAAAGAAATGGTCTATTGATTGGAAAAAAGGGCAGGGGGGCCTTAATTTTATCCATAAAGACAAAATCCAAATAAAAATAGTATGAACACACAAGCAACAGATATCTAGGGGAGTTGTTGGGGTGGTCAGTAAACCTTAAATATTTCAATAAACTATAACATTATAAATGTAACGTTTGGTCTGTTCTTGGTCTAATTAATTTTTGCAGAAACAGGACTACTTGTTGAAAGAATAATTAGTTTTGGCTTTGATTTACAGTCAAGTTACATTCTACTAAACTAAAATAGATAAGTTTGTAGAAAAACATTTTCTAGACAAATTGTAGCCCACACTTCAAACACTGTCACTGTTCAATGCTATAATAAAAAAAACTAATCAACCTACAACACCAGCAAAATTAACTTTAATTATAGTGTAAGCAACTGAAGTGTTTGATCAAACTGTATGGGGAAGGAGGGGGGTGGCTAATAAATGTTTTAGCAGTGAGGTCACTAGATCCTCAGTGGAAGTGGTGGCCTTTCATCTACATCAGCGGTCCCCAACCTATGGCACCACAGTTTCATATAAGATATAATTACATGGCGGGGGCGAGAGAATTTAAAATAGAAGGACTATAGAATGAAAAATCAGTGTGAATGCTGAGCTTTTTTCACTGCAACGAGAAACTGAATTGCTTTTGTAGCGATCTCTAATTATTTATTCTTTCTGTGTGGCCCAGTACCAGTCCGCGGTCCGGTGGTTGGGGACCACTGATCTAGATGATCAATTGTGGGTAAATGTCTGATAGTGTCAATTCTTTAAGTAAAATTATTAAGTAAAAATATAAAAAAACAACAAACATTGTCAACATGAAGGAGAAATCAGCTCTGTATTTGTTATCTTTAGTCTAACAAACCCTGATGAAAGCTACTAAAACACTATCAGCTTGGCTTTGGTTTCACCTGCTGGATTGGGAAACTGTAACCTGTCTTATACGTTACAAATACTTCATCAAACGACATTACTTATGATCTGCACTACTCACCCGTGTGTATTTATTGAAGTTTTGTAGGATCTCCCATCCCCATCTCTGGTACTTCTTGTCCTTGGTGAATCGGTACAGGTAGAAAAGGCTTTCCACAGTCTCCGGCCGTAACAGGTTGTGTCTGTCTGCAGGCTGTGGACAAACAACCACAAGTGTTGAAGAAGAAAATATAGAACAGTCATATTTACTTAACAACTACAGGGTTTGGACAATGAAACTGAAACACCTGGTTTTAGACCACAATAATTTATTAGTATGGTGTAGGGCCTCCTTTTGCGGCCAATACAGCGTCAATTCGTCTTGGAAATGCCATGAAACCTCCCACACTAAAATGACAGGTGTTTCAGTTTCATTGTCCAACCCCTGTATATTCTCATTGTAACAAATATGAAACATTTTTAAATAGTTTAAATATGATTTACACAATAGAATATTTCATCATTATTGCTCAGTCCGGATTCAACAGTTTAAATGAACACCCACAAAGTGATGCAACATCATTTCAGCAAGAGCACAGACCTCAAGCTACTGCTCAGGTGTGCTCCTTACAACCTTAAAAACATTTTGTTTTAGCCAATGTGCTACTCAAGTGATAAAGAGACACTAACTTTAACGATCACATCATGTGTGCCGGCTGCGTCCATGTTGAAGTGTGCGATCTCAGGACTCAGGCCCGTCTCCATCTGTGCATACATCTGGTAGCAGGTTTCCATCAGCTGTTTGGCCAGCTCCATGTGTTCTGCTGACAGGCCGTTGTGCGCCCCCAGAGCCAGTGTGCCTGGCAGGAAACACACCAAGTGGTCCTGAGGGAGATAAATAAATCATTAACACTCTCGTGCTTGGCCTTTGACACAACCACAGTGAGCTTTCAAATGTAGAAACTGAATTAGAAAATTTTTGTTGCATCACCTGATTAATGCATTTAACTAAAGAATCACTCAGAGTATCATTGATAATACAGGAATGTGTACAGATTTGAAATTTACGCTTTGCACTAGGCAAATGTTATTAGAATATGGAAAATAAAACTATAAGCATGACTCAGTTGGGGGGAAATTGTTTAAGTGGGATTTTGTTAAAGTAATGGAAAAATGAAAAGTGGTTTATTTAGATTTGTAATAGCGTTTAAAAGCGACTAAATCAGAGTAAACTAAACCTGTATGCACAACACTACACTCTTAAACTAATAACAATGTGTGTGTGTGTGAGTTGTGTGAGTTATGCAGTAATCAGATAAATGAATTAGTTTTGTGTGGTGTATCACTGGCATTATTGTTATAAAGTATTGTGACTTACCATCTTGGGGCTGAAGCGTCTATAGGACAGCTCCCCTACAAAGGTAAGGCCAAGGGGAGCAGACTTCTTTACCAGGTTTTTTTGAACTCCATCCACAGCCTGCAGATAGTCCTCCAACAACCTGGATACAGTGATCAATATCATCAATTTAACTCATATCAAACGTTTGGTTTCCTTTATTAAATTTAATTAAATCCCACCAACAACAGCTGCTCATGTTTAAGTTATCTATCTGGTTAGCTTTTTAAGTTTATTTTTTATTTTTTATTTATTTATTTATTTATTTATTAATTCATTTGTTAGGATTTTAACGTCATGTTTTACACTTTGGTTACATTCAAGACAGGACGGGTAGTTACTGGTTACACAAGATTCATCAGTTCAAGTCTTTTAATGTCAAACAGAGTCATGGACAATTTTGTATTTTCAATTCACCTCAATTTTACATTTTTGCACTGTGGGAGGAAACCGGAGCTCCCGGAGGAAACCGGAGCTCCCAGAGGAAACCCACGCAGACACGGGGAGAACATGCAAACTCCACACAGAAAGGACCTGGACCACTCCACCTGGGAATTGAACCCAGGACCTTTTTGCTGTGCTACCCACTGAGCCACCGTGCGGCCCAACTGTGGTACAATAAGTCACATTAAATACCTGTCTGTATTACAGGAGATAAAAATGTAACAACCTGACTGTAACCATGTGATAAATCTCTCAATCATCACTGGCTCACATATAAATGTAAAATTATTCACACTGAGCCTGTTACTTAGGGGAAAGTGTTATCTAACAGTGCCCGATGTGGAAAGGTACAGAGACCCCGTCTTGTTTAATCACACTTATAAATGTCAAGAGTCAGGCGAGTGCTGAGAGGATCAAACAGAGAGGGAATTAATGTTTCTGGCTTGTGAAAGCATGTTGTATAATCCAGACTCATGCTACATGCTGAGAAAAACACAGAGCTGACTCACTCAGTTTCCTTCCTGCCTCCCTGGATCCACTGTTTCAGCAGATACTCGTAGTAGCTGTCAGCCCTGGCTCCTAGTGTGTACATGCCCAAGTGGGTAAACTTCCCGTTGTTGGTGTTGATGAACATGGGTACCAGGCCGTCATGCTTCCCATCCAGGTTGTGCACCTTCTTCATCACCTCCATCACAGCATCCTAGAGAGGAACGGGGGCCGGAAACAATAAATCTAATCGTGTTTGGCTACTGCAGCAAAGCAAAACAATTACTGGTAATTCAACTTCACATAGACAAATAAATAAGAACAATGCTAATTGGGAGAAAAAGCACATCAAGCAGCCAATCAGTCATGTGACATTCATTTAGAATCATACAGGTTGAACTAAATCATTTAGATTGACATTACTGTTCAAATTTCACTACAAAATAGTTACCTGAAGCTAGAAGCTATAAAAGGCCACAGTACACCTGTTTAATTTAGAATTCAATTAAATGTTTTTTAATAAGATCTTCAGATTTATTTTATATTTGCATAAAATGTGTCTTCACAACACCAGTCAACACCAGTTGTGTTAAGCCCCCTTCAGTTGAATTGTACCCGTACAGTACAATGCCGTACGCATCCAAATCCAGAACTATCCGTGCCGTACCTTATCTTTTTTTTTTAATGGCAAATCAGGCACAAACACAAGCATACTGAAGCAGGCTGTATGTATGGGAGGAGCAAGAGGAAGCGCAGGGCATTGATTGGTCAGACAGAATAGCCACTAGAGTTAAACAGTACAAGCACTATATTGAAAACCCAACTGCAACCCGGTTTTATTAAAGTAAAAAAAAAAAGAAAACTATGAAAAAAAAAAAAAAAAAAAAAACAGGTGAAAAGAAGCGGTTGGCAATTGCATGTGTCAGAAGGGACGTGTGTTGGGTTGGTACAGCCCCTTCTTGGTCAGGGCAGGGGTCTGCAGCAGTTGAAGAAAGATACAGCTGGGTAATTGGAAATGCAGAAATTAATTTTATAGGATTTAATAATTATGAGAATTTAGACAGAGTTCAATAAATGGTAAAGATGCATTAAATAAATAGATGTTTTGAATTTTAAATCAAAATCTTTCTTCTCCTTTGTAAGACGCATCTTGTGTATATTTTACTAATATGTACAAATTAATTTGCACCAATCACATGGTTCACTACCTACATTCAAAGATTTTTAGTACCCACACCACTCACCTGGTATTTGGGGTCTCCAGTGAGGCGACTGAGCTCTCTGAACTCCAGCTGAATGCTGGTGACCTCGGCCACAGTGCTGTCGGTGGTCCACTGTGGCGGGTGAGCCGTGCCGGTACCGATGTTTACATCCGAGTACGGGATCTTTGACGGCGTTTTGAAGGCGGGCATCAGCCTGGATCCAATGTCTTTCTGCATTATCACACACAAGAAGGATTAAGAAACTTTAAAAAGTCTTAAAGCTTTTTCATTTTTATAGTCTAGGGCTTAAGTGGCAGAAGGAATGGAGGAGGCACCTCATGGTGCAAAGCACATCTTACAGTTCTCTCAAACACTCACAGCTTTCTCCAGGAAAAGCTCATCACCAGTCAGATGGTAAGTGCTGAGCAGACCTCCCAGGATGCGAATAGTGCTCTCGAACAGATTCACTTCCACGTTCTTATTAAATGAGAGATTTTCAGCCACCCATTGCCTTGCCTCCATGAACTCTGTCAGAGAAAACCATTTCAGAAATATGTAGTCTGCAAAATTCTTAGTTTGTCAGATTATTAATATTATGTAATTATATTTCTATCAGTACCACAATCACACCACAATTAACTCTGCTTGAGTCTTAAACCAGTGAAGTGCTTTAACTATAGGCTGCTATATACTGTTCTGCTATACCTACACTGTAATGACGTGTTACTCAGAAGTGCAAAATGCAAAAATGGTTATAAGCCACATTAATTTTTATCCTGGTCAGGGTTATGATTAGTCTGGCCTCAAATCACTAAGCACACTACAGTAACACAATCTGGAATGGACACCAACCTAATCCAGGACCTCTGCAATCCCCAACCCCTTCACCTCAAACATGAGCACAACTTGTTTACCTTTTTTGAGACCCATAATCCACATTGTGTCCAGTGCATCAATAAGGGTCAGCCCCAGCCCGAACCATTCCGAATACGACTTTGAAATGGGTTTGAGCTCATCATGCCCCCAGGCAAAATCCTTATAACCTTTCCATGCATGTTGGAAAGCTTTTCTCACTGCCTCCTGCCTGCTTTCCGCTAAGAAAATCAATAAAATAAAGAAAAAACAAACAAAGAACACAGAACTGTGATATTCCAGATGGTTTTCACTATGTGTCTAAACAAGCCAAACATAAGAGAAGTGGGAAAGCATTAATACAGACCTAGTTGCCATTCCACAGAGTCATCCAGTTCAGCTGCATTCTCTTTCTGCCCATCACTTGATTTTGTGCCAGGACTGATCACAGTATCAGCCCAACTACAAGCAACACAGAAAATGAAACTGACAGTGTGTACATAGAATACAACCTCTCAAGATAAGACAACATTGCTTTAGAATAAATTTGCCTGCTAAACAGGATGGTCTATTTCATTCCAGTTTACCTATGCCAGCCATACCCACTGCTGCGAGTTACAATTTAGATTTTTTGAATGAAATGTACATTATTAGGGCACTCGGGTGGCACATTGGTAAAGTACGCTGGCCTACTACTGTTGAGATCTGTGGATCCAGGGTTCAAATCTCAGCAGTGCTATTAACCAGTCTGTCCAGCATGATTAGCTTTGACCCTCCCGTCTCCAGACATAGCTAATTACATCTATGTAGAAGCCCGGTTGGCCGATAGCACTGCCGATACTCTGACCTCTGCTGTATGAAATCTGGAAAGCAGTCAAAGCATTTTGTCTTTTGTAGTCTTACCCGATACGTGACTTGCTCTTAAAAAACTCTGTGATCTCGGCTGCCACTCCCTGAGGTTCTGAGCCATTCTTCTTACTGAACACACGATTCTGCAGAAGAGGTGGTCCTCTCCTTTGATATCCCTTTTTCTGGTTCAGAAAAGAAAGTGACAAAGCTCATTTTAACAATAACACACACAAAACATTTTGGTCTGAATATCATATTCAATTCCTCAAGTACTGCATACAATGGTCAGATCAATCAATATACATATATACAACTAATAAAAGAAACTCATCAGCAGAAAATGATACATTCATGGTCACAGCAGACTGGACAAGATTAGAGTTATGAATTTTAAGTCTCAGTGGTTGCATTAACCTGGTCAGGTGCTCTACAAATACAGTTGTACATTGCGAATGGGATGGTCGGTTGGGAAGTAACTCCTACTGGCTGGTTGAGGAATACTTGTAGTACAGAGTGTTCTCTCATTTGTATTGCGGTTTTATGAAGAAGAGCTTGATGGCTTTACAAGTGTTAGAGAGGGCGTGTGCTAGTCTGTTGTCCTGCTTGAAAAGCATGGAAGTTATACATGAGAAACAATGCAGAAGCGATCAGGTGGCACACATTATTATGTTAGCCCACTACTGCCGAGATCCAGGTTTGAATCTCAGGTGTGCTATAGGCCGGCTGCGTGTCTACACAGACATAACTGACTGTGTCTGGGGGGGAATCCTGTACCAGCATCCTGATGGTAAATTAAACTTCCTCAGGCTGTTTAATGTGCTGAATCTCAAGCTTTTCTTAAACAATGACTAAAGACCTTCCTTTATACTAAGTATTTAAGTTAGTAGTTTATACTCATAAACTGATGACAAACCTCTAAAGGTGGCTCATGCAGAGATCCTTTACTCTGATCCCGCAGCTCTTCGCCATATGGCAGCTCCACCCCACCACCGTCCCTGCCTTTATATTCTAATAAAAGAACAGCAACAGTAAAGCAACAATGCTGATCAATGACTAGCTTGTTATAAATGGTTAAAAGATGTAAAAAAAGTCATACGTACCTTCTAAAGGTGCTGAGAATCTGAGATATGCAACAATGACAGTGAAAAGGAGCAAAACCAGAACAAACAGGATAAGACTTCGTTGCAAGCGTGAAAGCTGATTCCACTTCTACAGGATGAAAATAAATGCAAAACAATGCAATACCAGCGCAAGACTAGACAACATCCAACAACTGACATTTCAATGTATACTTTCACTGCAACTCTACCTTACAATGACTGATTCAAATCCTTAGTTAAAAATAATTCATGACACAATTTGTACACTGAGGCAACAAAAAGTGCACAGTGGTGCACCTGAATCTAGCTTTGTTTAAAGCATCAAGATAATTTCTTTTTGGGGCATAACATCTTGTCTGCAATGCCACTTAGGGTTTTCACACTCTGGTTTATTCCCACCCCGACCCCTCTCTCCTGTACAGAGATATATCATCACTGATATATAACACGCACATGCACAATCATGCACATTTAATAAATGATAATAAATAAATCTACAGGTAGATTCGAACAGATGGTAAGAAAAGACAACAGCCACTCTTCTGGGGGGGCTTCTCACAAGATATTGAAGTATGTCTGTGGGAATTTGTGCCAATTCAGTCAGGAGAATTTGTATGGCTGGACACTGATGTTGGTCATGAAAGCCTTGATATTGACATTCCAGTTTATTACATAGCTGTTCATTGGTACTGAGGTCAGGGCCCTGTACAGGCCACTGGTGTTTCTTTAAACTGAGCTTTTCTTCATGTCTTTATAGACCTTGATTTGTGCAAAGGGGCACAGCCACGCTGGAAGAGGAAAGGGCCTTCCCTAAATTGTTGCTGCAAAGTTGGAAGCATATCATTTCCGTTATGTAATTGATTTTTTACACCTGTTAGCAACTGTTGTGGTTGAAACACATGAATTAAAAAAATAGAAGGGGTGTCCCAATACTTTTGTCCAAATAGTGTATCTGTAACAGTGTACGTAGATCAAATGAGCATTTCATTATCTCGGAGGTCTCCTTACCCGCCAGTAAGACAGCTTGCGCTGTTTTCCATTTGTATAATTTCCACCTTCATTTCCACCTACTGTCAGAGAGACAAAATCCTTTTTGCCCTGAGACAGCATTTTGCAGTCTCAGTCTCTCCCTAAAGGTAGAAGAACCAGACAGGCTGTTTAAAAACCATATCACAGATTTCCAGTAGGTCTAGCAAAGCCTGTTCATGTTCAGCATGGCTGAGTGGGAAGATGGCAATGAAATTACACTTTGCCCAGTTTGCCTCGCCCTGCAGAACTTTTAAGCTTTTTAATCTCAGCTGTAATATGTCTCACACCCAATATTCTGATTCACTGAATGATGTTTGCTTTTTCTTTGTGAGATATTTATTGACTTTGCTAGATGTTATGCATTTATATATAAAAATATAGATTTTTTTAACTAGCTGTCCTTCTGTTCATAAATTGAACTTAAATTATATATATATAAAAAAAAGAAACCTCAGACTAATCAGTTGGCAGAGGACCATATTGTCTTCACAAAGGGAAATCCAGTACAGAGGTGCTTGTCAATGTAATTGAATTATTTCATTTTCTGCCAATTTTACTGCAAATATATAGAATTAAAAATCGTTTTCTGTACAGGAGGTACACTGAATTTGACTAGGGGTGTTAACCTCATTTATAGGGCCACTCCATCTACTGCTCCAACACAATGGAAAGACCAAAAGAAATAACATAGATACACTATGGCTCAGACTAATGTACATGCCAAGTATGTCTTTTAATGCCTCATTATAGACAGAAACATCACCAACAAGGAGCTGATGTGAACCCATCATTTTAAAACAGAACCCTTTTGGTCAGGGCCGACTACTTTCTCAATTAGTTGTAGAAACCTTAAATCCAAACCTCGACTCTGCTACCAAGGTGTGTTTTCTTGTTGAGGATGAGAATGTAAAACACTGGCTTTGCCTAGTTTACATAATGTGAATGAGACACGGTGCTTGAGTGTAGCTCCCTGTAAAAAAGTTCATACTGAAAAGTTTATTTTATTTCTTTTGTTTTTATCTTCTCTTATTTCTACATTAGTGCAGGTATAGTTTTTAAAATGACACATTTTTGCTTGTGTTCACGATTTACTAAATACACAGCTATTAAATGTAAACATCCAGATTAAATCTGTCTTTGTTTCAAAGGCCGACTTGGTTTACCTGATTTGTTATGCAAACATGTGGGCTTCCTATTACTGTGAATGTAACATGCCTAGGCCATCCAGTAACAACAAGCAATAGTGTATACACTCTATTGAAGTGTGGTAACCCTGAACTTAAGCTGTTAATCAGAAAGGATGTGGGACTAAACCAAAAACTAAATAAAAAAAAAAAAACAACAACAAATGTGCCATCATGTTCGGTGCTGATCATCTCAACCACTGTACTACATTATTAAATGGAAATGCACACACACACACACACACACACACACACACACACACACACACACACACACACACACACACACACACACACACACACACACACACACACACACACACACACACACACAAGGATGTACTGCTCCTCAAAATGCAATCACAGTTACAGTCAATCATTCGTTTACATTTTAAAGCAGAAATGAAAAGTACAAAAAGGCAAGTATTTCCAAATATTTTAGTAATTTTTAGAATCCAGAGTAGAAAAATCAGGATGCACCTCAACACACTTTGAACTGCCATAGCAAAGGGACTGAACACTTTAATGAGAAACAGATATCAGTTTTTGTTTTTAAATATTTTTTTTAAAACTCATTATGGGATAGTAAATGTAGATCGATTATTAAAATTTGCAATTATATCCATTCAAATTCACGATAAAGTCTAAATACCTCCTAAATCCGGAGTATATAATGCATGTCTGTTTAGAAAAATGCTTTGCTGTCCTCTGCTACTACTTTGTGTAAGCATTTAATTTGTAGATAAAATTTAAGCTCTGGAGGAGGGCGGCACGGTGGGTAGCACTGTCGCCTCATGATCCTGGGTTCGATCCCCAGGTAGGGCAGTCTGGGTCCTTTCTGTGTGGAGTTTGCATGTTATCCTCTGGTTTCCTCCCACAGTCCAAAGACGTGCAAGTGAGATGAATTGGAGATACAAAACATGACGTTAAAATCCTAATAAATAAGCTCTAGAGGAGAGGGTACCTGCAGTATTTATGACATCCCTATTCGATATGGATAGAAAGGCAACAGTTTTAACATGCCTAATAAATGCATGTCCTCCTAATGGGTTTCCAGCGGGTACTCCAGTTTTCTTGCTCAAATGCACACAAAAATAAATGAATAAACAGCCCAAGTTAAACAAATTAAGACTCATATGCAGGAAAAACTTAATTTCTTTCGAGATTAATAAAGTATCCAACCATCCATCCATCCATCACGTTTTCATCAGTCCAGATGCTACCTCCATCACACTTAAGTGCAGCTGCAAAACCAGTTAAAAATACATAAAATGCACAGAATACTGTGATGTAAATTAATTGCATACATTTAGTTCGCCCACGTCCAAGACTTGTTTTCTTATATATAAAAAAAAAAAGAATTAATGTTAAAACAGTCTGCAATACGATAAATATCGTGCATCTTTGCAAAGTATCGCAATATGAGGGCAAAAATAGTGTCCCACAGCTGTAGCTAGAAAAATTTAAAACCTTTCAAAGACGTTTATCGACAATATTATTATTTAGTTTAAGCAAAGTGAACTTACCTTCCTGTTAAAATACTTCCCCTGAACAGCAACAGTGGAGCAGAGCTCAGCCTGACCAGCTCAGGATCTCACTCCAGTCCCAGGCATGACACGGCCTACCTCGCTCCCACCATAACCAAGTCACCAGAAACACTCAGCAAACGTCAAAGTGCGTGTCTGCATTTTAGAAAATGCACAAATACAGACGTCCAGCCATCCCGCAGCCTTGAGCACGACTTCTCTACAACAGACGTGTCATTTAGCGCTCCCACTGTCACACTCTCACCTGATCTAGTGGCTCTAATCACGAGTGGCTAGGATACAAATTCTTATGAGGCAGCGCTACCCCAGCAACCAATCAACACCCAGCAACCAAATCTCTACTGGAGCCCTATAGTTGTGCACTACAGAAAGTGCAGAAGCGAGCACATTGTACTCTATCTAGTGCACTTCCATAGACAGAAGGACGCATTTTGAAACACCTCCTGATGATATTTCCTTAACAATAACAGCCGCGGTAATGTACAGTCACATTCTTTAGTCACAGATTTAAAGTAAATGAGTCTCCTGATTTGAATACCATTATGAGCATATCAGAGTTGTTCCTTAAAGAGCTTATCATAATCATGGTGAATTAAAGTTTTTCAAAAGAAATGGGGGAAAGCTAAACTACAATTCTGTGAAAAAAATTATAAGTAGATTATTTTTACTGTAGACATTTACGGCATGATTTTATCCAAAGCGACTTACAGTAATGACTGAACACGACTTTTGAGCAGTTGAGGGTTAAGGGCCTTGCTCAGGGGCCCAGCAGTGGCAACTTGGTGGTGGTGGGACTTAAACAGTCAACCTTCTGATTACTAGTCCAGTACCTTAACCACAGAGCTATCACTGCCCATAGACGTGTCAAAGCTGTAAATGTCACATCAGCTGTGCATCAACGTAATAATTTTATTAGTTCATCTGAATTTTATGAAATAATCTGAATTATTTTCCCAATAAATACTTAATCACATAATTTTTGGCCAACAGCATGTGATCACCCTTCCTATTTATAATATCTAGATGTTTTAGCCAAACCATTTTCTAACGGTTGCATAAGATTCATATGTATATATACATTATATATACAGTGTATCACAAAAGTGAGTACACCCCTCACATTTCTGCAGATATTTAAGTATATCTTTTCATGGGACAACACTGACAAAATGACACTTTGACACAATGAAAAGTAGTCTGTGTGCAGCTTATATAACAGTGTAAATTTATTCTTCCCTCAAAATAACTCAATATACAGCCATTAATGTCTAAACCACCGGCAACAAAAGTGAGTACACCCCTTAGTGAAAGTTCCTGAAGTGTCAATATTTTGTGTGGCCACCATTATTTCCCAGAACTGCCTTAACTCTCCTGGGCATGGAGTTTACCAGAGCTTCACAGGTTGCCACTGGAATGCTTTTCCACTCCTCCATGACGACATCACGGAGCTGGCGGATATTCGAGACTTTGCGCTCCTCCACCTTCCGCTTGAGGATGCCCCAAAGATGTTCTATTGGGTTTAGGTCTGGAGACATGCTTGGTCAGTCCATCACCTTTACCCTCAGCCTCTTCAATAAAGCAGTGGTCGTCTTAGAGGTGTGTTTGGGGTCATTATCATGCTGGAACACTGCCCTGCGACCCAGTTTCCGGAGGGAGGGGATCATGCTCTGCTTCAGTATTTCACAGTACATATTGGAGTTCATGTGTCCCTCAATGAAATGTAACTCCCCAACACCTGCTGCACTCATGCAGCCCCAGACCATGGCATTCCCACCACCATGCTTGACTGTAGGCATGACACACTTATCTTTGTACTCCTCACCTGATTGCTGCCACACATGCTTGAGACCATCTGAACCAAACAAATTAATCTTGGTCTCATCAGACCATAAGACATGGTTCCAGTAATCCATGTCCTTTGTTGACATGTCTTCAGCAAACTGTTTGCGGGCTTTCTTGTGTAGAGACTTCAGAAGAGGCTTCCTTCTGGGGTGACAGCCATGCAGACCAATTTGATGTAATGTGCGGCGTATGGTCTGAGCACTGACAGGCTGACCCCCCACCTTTTCAATCTCTGCAGCAATGCTGACAGCACTCCTGCGCCTATCTTTCAAAGACAGCAGTTGGATGTGACGCTGAGCACGTGCACTCAGCTTCTTTGGACGACCAACGCGAGGTCTGTTCTGAGTGGACCCTGCTCTTTTAAAACGCTGGATGATCTTGGCCACTGTGCTGCAGCTCAGTTTCAGGGTGTTGGCAATCTTCTTGTAGCCTTGGCCATCTTCATGTAGCGCAACAATTCGTCTTTTAAGATCCTCAGAGAGTTCTTTGCCATGAGGTGCCATGTTGGAACTTTCAGTGACCAGTAGGAGAGAGTGTGAGAGCTGTACTACTAAATTGAACACACCTGCTCCCTATGCACACCTGAGACCTAGTAACACTAACAAATCACATGACATTTTGGAGGGAAAATGACAAGCAGTGCTCAATTTGGACATTTAGGGGTGTAGTCTCTTAGGGGTGTACTCACTTTTGTTGCCGGTGGTTTAGACATTAATGGCTGTATATTGAGTTATTTTGAGGGAAGAATAAATTTACACTGTTATATAAGCTGCACACAGAGTACTTTTCATTGTGTCAAAGTGTCATTTTGTCAGTGTTGTCCCATGAAAAGATATACTTAAATATCTGCAGAAATGTGAGGGGTGTACTCACTTTTGTGATACACTGTACATACAACTATTTTAAATTATTATGCTTTTGACTCCTGTTCCAGCATAACAATGCTTAATAATGCATGCTTCATAAAAACATGGTTTGAGAACCAGCCATGTTTACCAGTCCAGTGACTAAACTGTATAGCTAACACAAAGCACCATTCATAACCAATTCAATGCTATGCTTCCTTAAAAAAAACAAAAATGTAATTAAATGCTCTTGCTCATACAGCTTCTCATACTCACATACCTAGAAGTGTTTTGCAGCAGCCAGTTCATAGATTGGCAAGTTGTTAAGAGGTTTAGGAGTACCAAAACAAATTTTACTTAGTGCCCAGAAACAAGGATAAAAACCCAGGACCCTGAAGCTGTACACTTACAGTAAAGCATGAATTACAACTATGCCAACTCTGGATACTTTTAGTGTAAAACAACACAGCATTTTTATCAGATCTGTTTAATTTCTGCATTCTGAACACTGGAAAAAATGCAGAAATGAAATCTGGACAGGACACCAGTTCAAACAGGGCATCACAAACTCACCCATTTTATGTCATGCAGTGGATTAGTGCTGTGTCCAGGGTGCATTCCTGTGTGTGAAGCAGTTACTAAAGATAAATAAATTGCCTCTCCTTTTGGGTGTGCTCCATTGTGTCACGTAGGTGTATTATTTCATTTTATAGCCAGCTTACACAAAACCTAATTGTAATTTAAAAAGAGCTGTTGTGGTTTACGTCAAATAGACTTTTCTTATAAATGTATAATAAAAGTTCACGGGCAGTTGTAGGGGTGTGTATGATAACACAAAGCAGTAAAGGTAAAACAAAGAGGAAAGTAAATGTACCAAATCAAGATTCTTCTTAATAGAATTAAAAAGGTGCACTCTATACAGTACATGTGTTGGCTGGAAATTCACACAGAGCTGACAATAAAAGTAGAAAACACTCTGGTAAGCTATAAATGAAAAAATGCAAATACTGTGAGTTGGTTAACAAAATAATCAATCAGACGAACAAAAATGTTCTTGTAAATGTGTTTGTGAGTATAAGTACCATGTTTGCATTAGAAAATGTAACCAGTTGTAATTTTTATTATCATTACAGACATTTTCCAAATAATCTCCATTAATCCCATTTGTAGCATATAATAAGAACAATGGGTTGAAATCTAATCATTCAACATAATTACGCATCAGCCAAGGAGATAAAAATGCCCTTATGTAGGTAAACTTTTCATCAGAACAGGAAATGCTGCCAAAATGTTTGTTGATCTTGATGTAAAAAGCAGGTACACAGAGTGTTAGTCATAATGCACCAAAAATACTACAATGCCAGTAGCGTCCCCAAGTCAATGAGTATTTAAGTGCACCTTAACCCACAAACACATCAGCAATTAGATGCTTTCCATAAAGATGATGTCACACAACAATGTACCCAGTGTCAGATCAGACCCGTGAGGAACAGTTTATTCAGTTGGATAGAATATGTAATGTCCTGTCATAATGTTATTAATTTAATGACCAGCATATAAATGAACACATTTTTAAACATTATGGACCTTAAATTCTTTTACAGATCTAAAAAGGACCTGAATGTTGAAAAACCTATCAAACAGCAGCACTGTTGGAGCCAGCCATCCAGCCACATCAGTGATTTTTACATGATCTGACATGATTGCTGCTTTACTCTTAATACATCTGATATTTTTGCTTCTTTTATTGGCTTGCCATCATTTTGTACAATACATCAGAATCAGTGTCAAATCTGGCAGAGCTTGATTGTTACCCTTCCAGCTCACATAATAAACTAAAACTTTAACAGAGATCACAGTGTGTTTGGTCAGAAGTTGTGAAACCTGAACTAAAAGCGCGTCTTCAAGCAAACAGAGTGTTTGTACAGTAACAATAAAAAACCTGGATGATGTCACTTACAATACATCACATCACATAAATAGTAGCATTTAAAACAAAAAGAAATGTAAACAACATACAACAAAGAAACAACAGTTCTTTTAAGAAAGTTTGCAGCTAAGTTTCCTGTCCACCAGTTCAAGAGACGTTGGTAAAGAAGAAATAAAGGAACATGTTGAACTCTCAGCTGGTTTGTTCCTTTCTTGTTGAGAAAACATCCATTATTCCTAGTATTCGAGGAATTGTCTCACTCCTTATGTCTCTGTCTGTGCTTACTGAGGGACCAATTATCACCAACTCTGCAGCCAACAGTCTACAGGGAATGTGCCTGTGGGCTGAGGAAGCTTTCATCTAAAACACACAGGTCCTACAGTAAATCCAAAGTCCTCTGAGAGGTCACTATGGCCAAACAGGGCCAAGTCTCTGATTGGTAAAAGATCCAGATCTTCAGTCTCAAACTGGAACACAGACTGCTGAGGTCCTGTATCCAGCTCTTCAGTTGGCTGCAACATTAGTGACAATGATTAAGAAATATAGAGTCAGACAAGCAGCAATGAACAGACTGTAATCAAGGCTGGAAATGAACTTTCTGTTTCTTTCTAAACATAACTGTGTACTGTTGACTAGGCGTATTATGGTTTTATAAAAAAACAAAAAAACACTTGTAAAATTATAAACATGCCCAGTATTTTCCTTTAACACTGCAAGTAATCTTCAGTAATACAGACATGTTTTCATTCTTTCTTTTTATGCATTCAAATATCAGTTAGCCTGTAGGTTTTTAGTCACGGACTTATTTTCATTTAATTTCAGTTTAATCATCTGCATTATTTACACATATATGATGGACTATGTCTGAGATTGGGGGTGGCTGCTGAAGTCCTGCAATGGATTGACTTTCCAGGGATTTTTCTGGGTAAATCTGACCTACTTCAATCCTGACCAAAATAATGTGGTTCATGAAAATGAAATAAAATATTGTAAACATTTTTTAGTTAACACAGTCACCCAAACTCAAATCTTTTTAGTTTTAGTTCCATACACATCATAGAGGATTAGTAGGTAGCACACCCTGGTCACTATGCCAATGTGATATTGGGTAGTAAAACGATTATAATCCCTAACCAATGATAACTAGACTAAGCCAACTAATTCACTGTGTATGCTCACTGCCTAGAGTATAATGGTGTTGTACAACCTATGTGCTGCACTATATACACAATAGAATGTGTTTCAGAAATCAGCCACATGAAAATTTGACTCCAGCTTGGGCTGGCCAATTGAAGTATTATTTTGAAAAAATACAGATACACTTTTGGAATTTACAGTAATACTAAAGTTGTAAGGTTTTCCACCCAAATGGCTGGTAAATGAATGTAGTAATGTAATGCACCAGTTAAATTTTTGACTCAAATTTAGCAGCTGAACAGAAGTTTATTTCAAGCCCTGACTGTAATAAATAATATAGCTCATCTGATAAAAGCATACCACACAATCATGTAACGTCCCCAGGAAGCTCTGTCTTCGTGAGTCGGCGAGGAATTTGATTTCTCTTTCAGCTGATGTCTGCCTGTTGCCGTGCTTGCAGGCAAATGTGATGTTCTGCATGACCTGCATGCTGCTCAGTCGCAGGAACCTCATTTGCACCACGCTGGTTTCTGTGTATTCAAACTTCACAGGACAACAGGGATTCAAAGAAGATAATGATACACAGTGATGAGGCCTGGTAAGACTGAGCCCTGTGTGTAGCGTACCTGAAAGCCGTTCTCTATTGTACTCAGCCAGGTGAAAGTCTCATCCTGTGAGTCTCTCAGCCAGGCTTTCATCGGGACCTGCAGCAAAGGGAGGCGTATTTATTTTCTTGATACAGCAGCAAAAAAAAAAAAAAAACATGGGTGTCTTTCAGGATCAGAAATACGACCCGAGAAGCCTTCTGTTACCTGTGGCTGAATTGGAGAAAGGCACGTTTGGCCACCTGAACTGAAACTGCAGTAGACTAGGAGAGAATCAGTGGGATTGCCTTGGTTTGGATCAATATAGTACATTCCTGAAACAGATCCATGGTGAATTACTTGTGTAATGAGATTTTATAAGGTTAATACATCTGAAAATGTATTTAAGGCAAAAAGAAATACTATAATGACCTGAGAACCTTTAGCTATGCTATTATCATGGATACATATACACCACTATTACAAAAAAACAAGAAAAGACCCTGGATGTATTTTTGTTTTACAAAAATTGGGAAGTTTGTTTTATATTCCAAAAGAAAGCAGTAAGGCACACCACTCCTTTGTAAATGAATTAAGCACAGAGCAATCTGGCTATTTAACTGTTAGTAAACTAGAACATATCTGACAAGGCTAAACACAAGTGGGATGTCTGCTTCCCTAGTCCTTAGTCCATTTATTTATCTTTAGTAATCACTATTCAGGATTGGGATGGGTTTGAAACCACTGGCAAACACTGGGTGCAAGACAGGAAACCACATGGGACAGGGCAACACACAATAAATCTTTTACTTTCTGTGTGTGTGTGTGTGTGTGTGTGTGTGTGTGTGTTTGCCCTGTGATGGACAGGCGACCTGTCTGGGGCGTTTCCTATTTTTCACCCAGTGAATTGGACCCACCACAACCCTGAATAGGATAAAGGGTGGTAAAACAGACAATGAATAAATGAATGAAACTGAACACCAATATACTAATTGTCTTACTCTTGTCTATGAATTTTACACTATGGAAACACATTTTACCAAATTACTTATTTATATAATCTGTCAAAATCATATTAAATCATACATTTTAAGTAGATGCTAGTTTAAAACCAGGAAACCATCTGCACCTGCAACCATGTAGGAAACCTTTAATTATTTAGGCTCATACCATCAGTATAGTTCGGATGGCACAACATCAGTTCTAAGCAAGTTGTTGCCGGATGTGCTTTAGTGCCATCGGGTGGATCAACGAAGAGTCGCAGGTCTCGTTGAAGAGAGTCCAGCAGGTTTCTGATGAGAGAGTAGTTGGGAGTGTCTGCTTGATACATAAGCTCCTGTTTTGGAAACAAATATTTCTAGTCATACACACTGCAGAGCTGCAATAACTGGCATAACAAAAACACCTACTGCAGTTCCTCTGGCACATGCACTATACTGGAGGTGAAAGACTGCATGCTAGTTATTACTAGTTTTAACGTCATGTTTTATTACTGGTTACACAAGATTAATCAGTTCAAGTTTAATGTCAAACACAGTCATGGACAATTTTGTATCTCCAATTCACCTCGCATGTTTTTGGACTGTGGGAGGAAACCCACGCAGACACGGGGAGAACATGCAAACTCCACACAAAAAGGACCCAGGCCGCTCCACCTGGGAATCACACCCAGGACATTTTTGCTGTGAGGTGACAGTGCCACCCACCGAGCCACCGTGCCGCCCTCTGATGCTGATTCAATAACCAGCAGAGGATTTTTATGAGTCACTGTTGCAGCGACAAGTAGGTGACTCCCATTCTGGCCTTCCCTCTCTCAGACACGTCTAACTGTGTCTGTAAAAAGCCTGTCTATGCTGGTGGAGACTTACATTTGGGTCTCTGCAGTGATGAACTAGCATTCTAGAGTTCTGCACCACCCAAGCACTTAATTTTGGATTCTAACTGGGCAGGAAGTATTGATTACTGTTTTGCATACAGATTAGATCAATAATCTAACAGCCGCAATATGATAGGTTTTAAACCGTTCAGCAAAAATCTGGATCTCTTTGATAATAACCTGCTAGACAGAATTAACTTGCCTTTAGTTGAGCCATTGTGAGGTTAAGAGATAATCCTGGGGGTCCAGGAGGACCTGGTAGACCCTGCAAAGTACATCAGAAAACACCGTATGTCAGTAACTACAACTAAGCTCAGTGTATAGTAATAATCTAAAACCTGAAGTGAAGGGAAAGGCACAAATCTATTGTAGGACCTTGCCCATCTTCCCACCCCCCCATCATCCTAAAATAAAAAAAAAATAAACATGCTCTCAGACCAGATTAATGATAAGACATACAAAAATATGCCATCATTTCTGCAAAAAAGTTGCAGGATGATCTGAAAACAGCAAAAACAATACTTGTTTAGATAAAAAAATTGCGTATGTTTTTACAAAAAATACATACAGTAAAGTATGTTTTATAAGGCTGTGTCTCTGAAAACAGTAAAAGGGCTTTATGCATAATCAAAGAAAACATTAAAGAACGATTTATTTTACTGGCCAGGAAGCTCAATTTGGAGAATTTAACAAAACAAGAAGCCCAAACATGTAGCTAAAATAACTCAAGAATTCTCAAAAGAGGGTGCAGGTAATTAACTGCATGACCGAGCCAAACTGACTTGAATCCTATTAAATATTCATAAAGGTTTTCTAAACTGCGGATTTTGTGAAAATGCTTAGATGCTCAGATATCTTAGTTCAAGTCAAAACACAGTGTGTGTGTGTGTGTGTGTGTAATAAAACTGGGTGTTTGCACTGGAAGTATAATGAATAACCAAAATTAATTATGAACACTTGACCACCACTTCCAAAAAAGAAATCTGGTCTGTTATACTCACACGTGGTCCTTTTGGTCCTTCAGGTCCAGGAATTCCTGGAAACCCTTTCAATCCCTGAAAATGCAGTGTTACAACAACACACATTAATTAATTTAACTAAACACATGCCTTAAAATAATGTGCTATTCTTAAAGGAAAAGGCAACCAAGAAACTAAGACACTGATGAACAAAGTTTGCATATGCAAAATTATTTCTCTTTTTACATATGCTTTTACATAATGGCACACAGTGCAATCTACAGTATGTGTGCAGTCACATCGCCAACAAAAGATCTCTGAAACTTCTGTTTCTTTACTTGGTGGACTTTTAAAGTGTGATTGGTCTATATTACATGTCTGTGTAGTTTCTGTGTTTTTCTGTCGCTCTTTGGAATTTAAATTTTTACCTAATAGTGCTAATTCTGTTGTTTTTGGAAGATCTCCTTAAGGTTCTGATTGATTGTTTACATTTTGTCATTTATCTTTTACACATAACATTCAGACAACAACTAAACTATATTTATTCTACAGACTAATAAAACTATTCATTTCTAATACATTTAAATGAATGTTTCCTACCTTTTCTCCAAACAGGCCCTGTTAAAAGCAGAATTGAACAGAATTAAGTGTTATTTTATGCTAAGTGCATGATCTACACTTCAAGAAGGTATTTTTTGTTCTTTGCATACTCCAAAGACTCCATTAGTACCACATTAGAGTCACATCAGAGCCCTGTGCTCTGATATAACCTAGACTAACAGACATTCATGCAACTTCTATGGAAATGCAGTTTTACATAAATATGTAATCAGACTGAATAAAATGGCTCTATCTTACAGGCATGCCTGGCAGACCTGGATTTCCTCTTCCTCCTGGGGGACCAATTTCACCCTAAAGAAAGAAACAGACACAAATCAATCAATTGATTGCACAGTGTCACCTTTAATCTTGACCTAAATGTATTTGAGGTATGTCTTTATTTATGTGTTTAGGTCATCATTAAGCATGATTAAGCGTGATTGAGCAGTCACCTGTTCGCCTTTGGACCCATTGTTGCCCATCTCACCAGCAAGCCCCTGTTGCCCCTGAATTATAAAAAATATAATAGAGAGATGATGACAATGTATATGCAACTACTTAAACAGGCTGCTACACATAACTGTGTTTGAGCAGACATGCTCACACTTACCTTTGGTCCATCTTTCCCTGGTGGCCCAATAGACCCAATGTCCCCTTCCTCCCCCTGAAAACACAAAATAGGACAACTTTTAACATAACTGAGAACTGAATAAAACAGATTTGTAAAAACTGTAATCATAACAAATGCTTTGTAGGTTTAAGAAAAAGCAACCCAAAGAGTAGAGCATGGCAAAGTCTTGATAGATGCCACTTGACGTTGAATCTAGCTACTTGTCCTGTACACTGATGGCCCCATTATCATTGTTATATGCCTGTAGACTGTTTTTTTATTAATAATATAAGATGTTTTGCCTGGCAACATTTTGTATGTTTATAGCTACAATTTAAACTAAAATGTTTCACTTCAGTCTACCTAGTTTAAAGTATTTTCTGCCATCTTTCTGATTTTGACAGTTTTTTTTTAATACAAGGTCCTTCTTCAGACCCTTTCATGTAATACATTGGATATGGTTAACATCACAATCAGTCCCAGCCACTAACACAGTGGTTCTTTTCTTAGTTTAAAATTTTTTAAAAGTGCTTGTCAGTTTCCTTTGATTTAGCATAATGCTCACAGGTCCACTGAAAACTGGAAGAAACGTTTACCTGTGGTCCTGTTGCTCCCTGCTCTCCTTTCTCTCCTGGTATGCCAGGTAATCCCTGCATGGAAGTAAAGAGCTTTTGTGAATGAAAGACTGGGTTTTCCACAGTGTGTCCAAATCAATAGATATGAATAATGTCCTTACACTTAAGTTGCAGATTTTATAATATAAGAAATAGTTCAGTTTATTTTAACCTAATCTTTAACTACTACAAAAAGTGAGTAATGAGAATAAGAATAGGAAACCAGCTTACTTGGGACTTATGTATACATCTATTGTCGGGCAGTTATGGTACAGATGCAGTAAATAAAGATTAAGCAACAAAAAATCCCCACAGTATTATTCTGATTATTAGATGAACTGAGGTTGGGCCTGTTACTTACGTATGGGCCTGACCTTCCTGGAGGTCCATTCCACCCCACAGGGCCTGGCTTTCCCTGAGAAACATTCAAATCAATGCAAAGATTTAACAAGGCTGTGTGTCAGCATTAGTACAGTAAAGCAAGTCTTCAAACATCTAAATTAATGCATTCCTTATATTAAGGGACCTGAAACATTTTCTGATCAAATAAAATATGAAACAAAAATTGCTTGATGTGCTGAGTGCACAGAAAAAGCATAAAAGCATCCACACTTCAGCTTAAGTCAAAATGTTAAAAAACATAGACATGCCCCTTTTGTAGTGTAATTTTACACACGTCTGTAAATTGCAGAGCATGCATGTGCACATTTCAACATAATATTTTCCATTTTTAAAGCCATAGCACATTACACTATGTTAAACTATAACTACAGCAAAACCTCTGCAGCAAAAATGTATTCACAATTTCAGTCTACAGAGTCTAACCATATACATATTTAAACTAGTTATCCATCAGAGGTAAATGTGTTTACCTTCTCTCCTCTGATTCCTCTTGGTCCCCTTGGTCCAGCTTTCCCTCTTTTACCCTGAAAATAAACCAGTATCATTGACTGAATGTATAACTTAAACTCTGTTTAAGTGTTTTAGAACTGTTCTGAAGTTTTTACCGTCCTCCCAGCATTCCCTGTATATCCGGGTTGCCCATCTCGACCATCCTTGCCCTAAAAAAAAAAAATAATAATAATATTAAATATATATATATGATGCTGTGAATGCACATCACTGGTCCTGCTCCTGTGTTTGAATTATTTACTTCGTTATAGATAAACTAAATGCAAGTAATAGCACCCTAATAAAGAACAAAATGAATGATTAAATTCACCTGACCTTCTGACCTTTCAGTCCATCATCTCCAGCTAGACCAGGCCTGCCCTTTGGACCCTAAGATGTATACAGAAATAAGAATCATAACACATTGACCCTCAATGAAACACAGTACAGTGTAGTCTGCAGTCTGGATTAAAACACTGGGATTAAATCTCATTCTTTAAAAGATTAGTGTATAGGATTGCCAAATAGTTAAATTCTATATTTATCCCATATACTGAAGCAAACTTGTCCCCTTTTCCCACTGCTTGGGTATCCTACGGGATGGTATATATACAAAACATAAACCATGTGTTCCTTCTAGTGTGAACATAGTAAGCAGACTAAGATATTTGCATAATGGTAATTAGAAAATATACTAAAAAATACTAAAAAAAAACTAACCAGTGGACCTGGAGGGCCAACAGGCCCCTGAGCTCCCATCTCTCCTTGAAGCCCCTACACATGGGATCAAATCTATTATTACAGTGTTTGGTACAAAGCTTAGTAAGAAGAGTACATTTCCCACAAATTCATATCAGCAACAAAAGTGCTACCTCTAATCCTGGAAGTCCTGTTGGTCCTTTAATTCCAGGAAATCCCTCTGGCCCCTTGACACACAGAAAAACAACATCACTGGGTGAAAATCAGAGAAATGTTAACAGATAAAGTGCATTTATTTGAGCCTCACCATCTGTCCTGGAGGTCCTGGTGTACCTGAGTCACCGTTTGTACCTGCTATCCCAGGTAAACCTTTAGGACCTAACAGGCCTTCAGGACCTCTGGGACCTGAATCCCCCTAAAACATATAGGTAATCAGGTTAAACAGTTCCAGTACACGTAAGTAGGATTATTAATAGAGAGGTTGAGTGTATTTACTTGGGGTCCAGGTTTCCCAATATCCCCCTTCAGTCCGTTCTGTCCTGCTACACCCTTTAGGTCAACAAGAAAGAACAGATTTTAAATTCATCAACATGTTTAACTTCATGCATGTACATAGTGGTGACTCGATATTTACCTGTGCACCTGGTTCTCCAGGAAGACCCATTACCCCACTAATGCCAGAATCACCCTATAAAATAAAACCCAATCTATTAATATTAATAATTACAATAATAATAACAATTCTATATTTAATATGCTGTCTATATTTTCAGTGGTTTAATATACCCCCCCCCCGTAATAAACGTAATCAATTAATGAGGTAATAATAATAATAATAGTTCTATATTTAATATGCTGTTTACATTTTAAGTGGTGTAATACAGTATATATTCTCCCCACCAAAGGTGTCGCACATATTACATATCACAGTAAATAAGTTTAATTATATTAAAAAAATAAATAAATAAAGGCAACAAAGGCAATAACAGTGATAGTACACACTACAAAGATTCAATAGTACATTAGCAATTAGAGTTTAAGAAATGACCAAGTAACATTTTTTCCAATTGATTTTATGAAAAGAGTCCAGGGATTGTGTCAGATTGTGAAACTCTGTGATGAGGACTTAACTGACTGAAATCAGTCATAGCTGTAGTTACTTAACTGAATTGGTTTACCAAATAAACATAAACGTGGTTAACGAATAAACCAATGTTGCAATGACTTTTTTACAAGGTTGCTACTGATTAATTTAAAGTTCATTAGTATAATTTGTATAATATGTTTTGTTTAATTGTCTTTAATAATTTGAAGTGAAAAGGTGCAGCATCAACATCAGGTGTTTAAAACTGGTTTAAGTGTAAAATACCTTTGGTCCTGGTGGTCCGTCAGGCCCAGGTGGTCCTCGCAGTCCTATTAAACCCTGTAATGAAAGTGCATGCCTAAACTGCATCATAGTTATCATCACATATATTAAATGCACATGTTTCATATCAAATGTTCTAGATTTCCATTAGAGGCTACTTTACTGAGAAGCGACAGTGATGTTCTCTATAGCTCCACCCCACATACAATTTTGGCATCGACAGGTCTTACAGCTGCTGTCTGTCAGAGACAGAACAAATACGGTTGTACCAATTTCCTGTGTAAAGTGTTTATTTTGCAGTAGTAAAATATGCTAGCCCACTACCAGGGTTCGAATCTCAGTGGTGCTATTGGCCGGTCGAGTGTCTACACAGGCATGATAGGCTATGTCTGATGAGGTGGCTAAATATGCAAGCCATTGGAGTTCTGGTCCCAGCCTGGATAAAAATAATGAGGGTTTCGTCAGGTAGGGCTAAATACAGGTGCAGCCAATAAAACCATTAAATTCTCCATTTGGGACAATTGGCAACAATTATTTTTGTTTCTAGAGCTTATAATAAATTATAGTTTAAAAGAAAACAACTGGTTAGAAAAAAAGTAGTCCTAAAGCTGTTGTGTTGTTGTATTCTGATGGGTGAAAGTAAAGGTGGACTGTAGACGATGCTGGGTAAGAATTTGCTTAGATTTCACTATGTACATATTCAAAACACAACAGGTGGACGTGTGTCAATGACAAGGGTTATTTAACACTTATTGTACCTCCAGTCCCATGAGTCCTGCTGGACCAGTCTTCCCCATCAGTCCAGTCTGGCCCTGAGAATCATATAATGATTGTGAAGGACACAATGTTTTAACTACACAAGCACACAATACCACAAAGAGTGAAGCACTCACAAAGAATCCATCATAGCCTTTATCACCCTTCAAACCCCTCAGTCCTTGTGCACCAAAGAATCCAGGAGGTCCAGCATCTCCAGGGAACCCCTGCAGCCCAGGGTCACCCTGCAAAGCAAGAAAAAACACTGTGTCTGGACTGTTTTTAACACAAGTAATAACAATAATATAACACTATTTTTAAAAATAAAAACACTTTACCTTCTGTCCTGTGGGACCTGGATCTCCCATAATGCCTGTAAGTCCTATGGCTCCCTAAAAAACACCCAATGTCAAAAAGGATACCTTCTATAAAAGTGACCTTGATATAGTACATCACTTCTGCAGTTTACTAATGAACTGACCTCTTTGCCTTCAGGTCCTGGCTCTCCTTGCATCCCCTGGGAGCCTTGTGGTCCTGGTTCTCCTGGAGCTCCAACTGGTCCAGGATTCCCAACAGGTCCCACTGATCCCTGCAAACAAACAGATCCACATGACACGTAGTACAGTTGTCTCAGTGCACTAGAGATGTTTAAGGACTCGGTGGTCTAGATTAGAAAGCACATTTCTGGGGAACAGTATTGCATAATGAGAGTTTAATTCCAGTTAGTCATTGCCAATTCCCATCCATTAAAATGCTCCCAAATCAAACAACAGGTTCCAATCTACAAGGGTTACGTCTAACAAAAGACATGGTTCTAGCAATCACCCTTTCTGAATGGTACATACAACATAGCATTCAGTGATTATGGGAGAATTGGGCCCACTGTCACCCTGACCAGGATCCTGACAGTTTATTAGACTTCTATAAGCATTTATAATGATCTAACTTTGAGACTGGAAGCTGTTCATTCATATTAAATTATGAATAATGCAGTGCTGTTGACCTTAATGAACAGTTCATTATTAAATTGCATCCTCTGCTGTACTGTTCTGTGCTTTTTAATGAAGCAACACTGCAAAGAAAAAAATTGTGGTGTTATTTTCTCACATACATGTTTCCCCTTTCTCCCTGGTGGCCCCTCCGATCCACGTGTACCAGGAAAGCCCTGGAGAAAAGAGACAGATACTGTTAACTAGTGATTATCAAATATTAACATACATTCAGCACAATGTTTAGAAGAACATTGTAATCATGATGTAGTTCTGATAACAGCATGGTTTTATTACCATATTTGCATTATATTATGTCCTGGTTGCTAAGTAATTGTACAGTGCCATAGCAAACAGTTTCATCATGAACAGGAAACTAAAACTTGTTTGGCATTCTGTATACAAACACCATTTCCAGAAAAGTTGGGACACCATCTAAAAATGTAAGAAAAACTGAAATCTGTAATTTGTTAATTCCCTTAAACCTTTTAACAGATGAAATTTAACAGATGGAAGGACATAGAAAAAAAATCATTGTTTTCAATAAAAAAATTTAATCTGTATGTCAAATATATACAGATTTAGAAATTAAATTGCAACACACTCAAAGAAAAAGCTGGAACAGAGGCATGTTTACCACTCGATCACATCCCATTTTCTTTTAATTATACTTTTTAATTAATAAAAATTAATTTTATAAACATAAAATGAATATCTGATTTTCTTTTTGCTTAATACACTTTCAGGTTAAATTTATTGATGCAGAGACGGACTGTGGTAGGTGACAGAAATTTTCCAAAGTACTCCAAAGCCCAAAAATACAGCTTGAGGGCTCAGTGGTCACACACATACAGCGATTTCTGCCCTTGGCCCTTATGCACCAGGATGTCCCCTGACTCCCTGAATCTTTTTATGATATCATGAACTGTAGATGGTGAAAGACCTTAATTCTTCAATCTTGGTCTGAAAAACATTGTCTTTGAACTGGCTGATAATTCTCCTTTGGCACAAAGTGGTGAAGTACCACCCATCCTTGCTTACAAAGACGTAAGTTTTTGGTGGACGCTCCTCTTATACTCAGTCCTGATGACCTCTCACGTGTTAGGAGTTAAACTGCTAATTGTGGAACCTTCTAGAACAGTGTCACTTATATAACATTGGTCTTATTTTGCCTCTGTCCCAACTTTAAGGTGTAGCAGGCGTCACATTTTAATGTTATTGTTGTATTTACAAAATACAAAGACTGATCCATGTGGTGGATCCTCCTTTTATACCCAATCATACAATCATAATACCCCCTGTTACCAATTCACCTGCATGTTGTGGAATGTTTAAAAATGGTGTTAATTAAATATTCTACATACTTTTCTTCCTAACTTTCATTAAGTGTGTTACAGGCATCAAATTCAACATTTGTTTATCTTTCCAAAATATAACCAAGCTGGCCAGTCACAACATAAAAACCATTTGTTTGCTCTTTTCTGTGAAATAAAGATTCAAGAGAATTAACAAGCTATCAAAGCCATTTGTTTTTTAACTGCATTTTTGTTCCTGCTATTTAAGAAAAATTTATCTAACCTGTTGTCCATCCAACCCAACAAATCCAGCGTCACCAGGCGGTCCTGGAACTCCCTGTAAAAAATTAACATACATTCATGTTTACAATTAATATCACATATCACATTACAGACAGAAACACATTTAACTCTAAGAAACTTTTACCGGCTCTCCAATCTCTCCTGGTGGCCCAATTTTCCCAGCAGCACCTGGTAATCCCTGACAGAAAAAAAAGAATATATATGAAGTCAGTTCACAATGATTTTAATAAGGATCGTAAGAGGATCATTTAACTACAGCAGTTTCTGAATTTTAAAAATTGATAAAAAAAAAACCCTGTAGGTAAATATTAAGTTAGATATTCTGTGGGAATTTGTGCCCATTCTGTCAAAAGAGCATTTGTGTGGCTGGGGACTGATGTTGGTCAAGAAAGCCTCAGTCAATGTTCTACCTTACATGTCATGTATGAGAAGAAATGTATTATGCAATGGAAAAAAAAATAAAAAATAAAGTGAGTGAGCAATGTTAACTAAGTCAAAATTTCCAATTACAAACAGTTAACAGTTTAAGAGAAAAGGAAAGATGATGGTGCAGTGATTTTATTACACTGATGGAGTCATTAATAACAAACCAGTTTGCAAACATCCTGTGCAAAACTACAGAATAACTGCAGCTAGACAATGGTTTAATAATGACCTACATTTCATAGTATAATGAGTAAAACCAGAGTACCCACTCACTGGTAATCCAATTGGCCCATCTTTGCCACTTGGCCCTGCAGGTCCCATACTGCCCAGAGGACCTGGCATTCCTGGAATTCCCACAACACCGGGCAGGCCTGGTAAACCCTAAAAAAGTGCATGTCTGATAAGCATCTCGTGATTCCTGTACTAAATATTGCCATCACATGAAGAAACCCCCTCTAGTGGACAAACAGTAAAGTTCTTTAGAATGCTTGTAAATTTAAGTACATTCTAATAAATCACAGGGCAAAATAAACAGAACAAAAATACTCACAGGTGGTCCTTCTATACCAGTTGGTCCAATCTCACCTAGACGGCCCTGATAGATTTAAGGACAAATACTTTGGTATTGAATATATTTTTGGTTAAATAGCTGTTTTTAATAGTAAAGTCTGATCCATACCTGTGGTCCAGGTAAACCTCTCTCACCAGGCGGCCCAGGCAAGCCCTGAAAAACAGCACAATGTAGAAAGTAATAGAGATCTTACATTACAGATACTATATGACTGAAATTGCAGCTTCATCTTACAGTTGGCCCCCTCTCTCCAGGCTTGCCGACGGGTCCTCTCACACCAGGTTCACCCTAAAAGCATTGATCATATTTACTCCATCAGCATATTCAGCAATTCTGAGCCATCAGTTAATTAACTACGGCAAGCAAAGTGGATTTGACATTTGATAAACACTAAAATTGCTGTACACTACATCAGAACTGTAATTCTAATGTTTTGATGGCAGGTTTTAATGAAAGGTTTTATATATGTTTTTTATCCCCCCACAAAAAGAATAATAGAAGAGACACGTGCAACAAAAATGTTTTAAAAAGACCAGTCTTGACCCAGTAATGCACATAGTGATGATCATGACAGTTTTGGGTAATTCACTTACCCTCTCACCAATGTAACCAGGCCTTCCCTGTAGCCCTGGAGCCCCTGGATAACCCTGCATAAAGATCAGAACTGACATATAATTATACACACACACTTACACACACATGCTATGCCAGTGAGTAGCCAGCATTTACCTCACTGCAGATTAACTATTCAGGATACTATTTTACTTACATATATTCCCACCGGCCCTTGAGGGCCCTCGGCTCCTGGTATTCCAGCAAAACCCTGATAAACAGAGGAAACCAATTAAACATGTTCATACTGAAATCATTGCCATTTCTATACATACAGGGTTACAGACTGACTTGTGCTCATTAGTGTTTTTTTCATTTATCATTAATAAATACAGATCGTTAATAAATACAGATGTGGTATAAGTGTCTCACCTTTCCTCCGGGGGGTCCTGGGCTGCCATCTTGACCAGGACGACCAAAGAGACCCTTAATTTAAAACATTAAGGGAAGGCCAAATGTTTCAAAAAAACCTTTAACACTAAGTTGCCATATACATTTTAGAACCATGTAAAATTATCCTAGCAGAATGTTTTAAACATTTCCTTGAAACAGTTTGTTAAAAAGGTTTTGTTTGTTTTGTTTTGATTTCATTTCTTACCGTTGAACCAGGCGGTCCATTCAGTCCCGTCTCTCCTGGTAATCCCCGCAAACCCTGAATTAAATATTGCCCTTATCACTGAGTATCACTGTGGATATATCAGCATTCTACGGATCTCACAAACTAATAACACACTCACGTTTGGTCCTTTATCTCCTGGACTTCCAACTGAGCCAGTGACCCCCTGTAAGTCACATCCAGACAATACATTAACCAACAAATATTCAAAACTACAAACCAAAACTCAGTTGTAAGCTCTTATTGCAATATAAGATAAAAACAAAGATAAATAAGGGCTGTAATTTAATGCAGGTACTGGTGCACTTAAGTAAAATTACACAGAAATTCATACTGCTCATTTGGTTGAGACGATTGTTTTCTCAATTTCATTTACAGTCTTTTTGTGGCCTGAAATGAACTCACCTGCACTGATGTGAATGAATTAGTACAACTACTGCATTCAAAAATGATATATGACACCACTCTGGCACAAACTTACATTTACTGTACTTAATCACAAATACAATGTTGAAATATTATTTCCTTCATTAAAGCTGAACCTTAAAAGCTATTAAACTGATTTTAAATACTATTTAAAATTTACATTTTTAATTTCTAAATTACTGCCACATTCACTATGTTATGCTGTTTTTTAATCAATAAGGCATAAAAATGTGTTGATATGAAACACTGCCATGTGTTTTTGTATTTTTTCCCCACATCTAGGGCCAGTGATAGCTCAGTGGTTAAGGTACTGGACTAGTAAACAGAAGGTTGCCGGTTCAAGCCCCGCCACCACCAAGTTGCCACTGTTGGGTCCCTGAGCAAGGCCCTTAACCCTCAATTGCTCATTGTGTTCAGCTCATTGTGTAAGTCGCTTTGGATAAAAGCGTCTGCTAAATGCTGAAAATGTAAATGTAAATCTTTCTCCCAATCTGGTCGTATCCAATCACTCAATGCATATTTGGCTTCTACTGCTGCAATCCTCCACTCCCAACCTTAAAAGAGCCACAACCATCACTTGTCCCCTCCCACACAGCGCCTTATTCATCTTAATAAAACACTTTCATTATGCAATCACTGATAATAAAACACTAAATCAAAAGGATCTTGACTGTATTAAGGTGATAAGTTATAAAATGGGAACCTGTGTACCAGGCTTTCCGTCAGCTCCCTCACTTCCTGGTGGGCCCCTCAAACCCTGTCAACATAAATTCAAGACATATACCAACACACCATGTACAAATAAAAAGGCATAATGTGATCTACTGTAAACTCTACTTTTGGTCTTACCGGCAGTCCAGGTATACCAGGTGGCCCATGAAGGCCTGCTCTTCCCTGTAAAGAGAAAAGTATTATGGGATGAAATAAGCTGTTACTTGTAGTCAATACTTTTAAAAAGGTAACAAATTAACTATTAAATTGTGAAAGTCTGGATTGCAAATAAACACTTTACATTGCTTAAAGCAGGGTTTAACAGATTCATAAAATGGGTTGCATAGAAACATAATAAATAAATAAACTTGTACGCGCCCCCTTGTGGAGGCTTGTAGTGAGAGAAGGACACATTGTGTTGCCTGGGTCGTGTAAAAAAAATCAAGGACAAAATGTGGGTTGCTTAAAAAAGTTTAAAAAACCCTAACTTAAAGAATGTATACGATGCTTTAGTAAAAGAACACAGCACACTGACCCAACTGGAATGCAGATTTTGAGGTGGTGGCCAAAATCTGTGCCCAACCTTTTCAGAAATGGAGATAAATCCCCAAAGCCATGTTTTAAAAACTAGAAAAAAGCCTTCCAAAACAACACATTGTCAAATACAATGTCTCTGTTTTTGTGAATGTACACTATTTTACCTCGACCAACTCGGCTACCCCATGATTAGTGAGAGCTGAGTCCTTGATTACTGACATAGGAATAATTGTTCCATTAATGCTACATTTTAAAAAGTAATTTAAATTCGAGTGAGAGTTAAGACTGAAGATTTGAGACTCTCCCAGCCTCAGTGCTTATGAGTCAGCTGTTCACAAAATAAAAATAAAAAAAGCCTTACAAAACAGTAACGATCAACTTATTGTTTCTCTTAACCTACATAATAACAGCCATGGCTTTGTTCAAAGAGCATGTACTATGTCAAATTAATGTTTGGATGTCCACATACTTTTGGCATGCAGTGTACATTATTTACTTCTACATAGACATTGAAACAGTAATGCAGGTTTATCTTACTTGTTGTCCTCTGGGTCCTGTTCTCCCGATAATTCCAGTCATGCCCCTATCTCCCTTATGTTTAAAACCAACAGAAAAGGAAGTATTAATGGAAGAGATCTGGCAGCAATTTGCATGTAATGTATGGAACAGATGGATCAGAAACATTAAAGGACATTTTACAGAAACAGATCCTGTTACAGAACAGTTTTAAAAGAAACTCTCAGTGAGTAAATAAGGAAACGATATAAAGTGTTAAGCTCTTTTCCATATGAAAGTCACCTCACATTTGTACACCTGAAACTCATAAATGGCTCTAACCTTCTGCCCCTCCTTTCCAATCGTTCCCGCGAGACCCACTTCACCATCTTCACCCTGTCACATTAAGAGAAAGGGGCAACAAGAAAGGAAGAGAAAGAGAAAAGAAAAAAACACTTATAAAAAACTTATAAAAGCATTGCATGAAATCTACTCAGGAGGGAACAAGTCACTGACGCACTAACTACAGGTTGATTTAAACCATAGGAAACAAGCTTCAGTGAGGCATTTAACAGCACTAAAGAACTGAAGTCTTGTATTGCAGTTAACCACTTGAACTCCAGCATATTTTTAAGATTTGTGCCCCCCTCCCTTTTTTTTTACCTTGTAGTACATCTATAACACACATACAGTCAGAAACTTATATATACTTATTTGGATTACAGGTAAACTCTCCATTTAGTTTGTTCATGTCATTTCTAGCTAAAACATTGCATTTTATTGTATGCTTTTATATTGTGTTCATTTAACAAGAATTAATCAATGCAGGAAAATAAATGTATGGCCTTAGTCCTATTTTTTTTTAGAACAGCTCAGAATATATCATAGAGAAGGCATTACCAATGGGTATCTAGTGAGCAGTTTTTTGGGACTGTAAAGATCACATTGAGGTGTCATTTTAGCATGTGTTTAAGTGAAATGTGCATTGTATAAACACTAGTGGAAAATAAGTCTATGATTGATTTTTGGTCAACTTGGATGTCGGTTGTCAATTCAGTCCCTTTCAAAGCCACTGAACTGGCTGGCTAACTAGTACAATTACGAGTTGGCCATGCCTCTTAATCTAAAGAAAGTTCTGGTTCTCGTTTTTAGGAGCAAACAGCAAAACCTTACTATCGTTATTTAAGTTTGATATAGATGAAATATTTTTTTCTTTTAAACCCATGTAACAGCATTGAAAAGATCTGTGATCACAATAGCGCACAAACTTTCCAGCATAAATGAACACTGAAATCAAAGTACATCATTAATATTTTAATATTAAGCCAAATATGATTTATGGTGGATCATGTGAATATTTGAACAGTATGATGATTTAATGCCATCTATAAAAGACCAAAAGCATGACTAAGACATAAAACGTTTTCTCCAACAGGTCAAGTTTATTAAATCATACCTGTATACCTGGAGGACCTAGTTGACCTTTGACCCCAGGTAAACCAATAAGGCCAGGTTTACCCCTCTCTCCCTGAGGACCCATAACCCCTGTTGCTCCAGGTGGGCCCTAATCACAACAAAACAATCAGATTAAACGCTGTGACTAACATCAGTGCATAAGTCATGTCTGAGACCATCATAAAGTGGATCATTACTCTTTCTCCTTTAGCTCCGTGATTCCCTCTGTCTCCATCCGGCCCTCTGCTGCCCTACATGCATAACACCGATTAGAAAACCACAGCATGACATACAACAAAAAATGCAATTCAGACAGAGAGATTAAGCATAGATGTCTTACTCTGTCTCCTGGAAATCCTGTTATACCTGGATCTCCAGTTAAGCCCTGTTAAAGTAGAAAACGAGAATAAATGCATGCATGCTTATGTATTTACAGTATGTCTTTACCATTGGCTGCTAAAACTAGCAATGCTCAAAATCAGATCGATGCTGAAATTCTGTCCCGTAAAATACTATGATTTATATGCTTACGCTGGGAGGTCCGACTGAAATGCCATGACTTGGGTGCTTAAATTGTACTAAAAATACAACCACTCCAGAGAGTTCTGTTTATGAAAATTTTAAACCAGGGTGGTAATAAAAAACTATAGAGGGGACCAAAATAAGGTCAATATATGCTTACTAAAGGCAGAATGAACTATAAAGTATAAAGCACTGTTAATAATATCCAAGCCTGGATAAAGGGAGGGTTGCATCAGAAACACCTGCATCCATAAACCTTTTTTTGGCTTTCATCAGCTTCTCCTGCCTGGTGGTTCCATCCTCAGCACCCTTCTCCACATGTGCCCAAACCATCTCAACCTCACCTCGTTAACTTTTTCTCTACAAAATCCTACCTGCACTGTTGCGCTAACAAACTTGTTCCTGATCCTGTCCCTCCTCGTCACTCCCACAGCCAAAAGAAAAAAAACTCATTAAGAGAACGGTCCTCCTTATTGCTGGGAGCTTATTACACCAGCAACATAACCATTTTACTCTGTTCTACATCAGATTAATAAATGACATGCGATTTTAAGCCTGTAGCAGAAAGCAACAAACCATTGGTCCTTCAATCCCTTGTGGTCCTCTGTTACCCACTGGACCTTCCTGTCCCTAAACAAAAGTTAAGAGCATTTATAATGTGATATACATACACACACATACATACATATATTACATTGTGATATTCATACATATCTGTAGATATTGTGACACTTTGTCAACCTTGATGACTATTTCATTGTTTGATAGTTCAATTAAAATAGCAGATTTTTCAAAATCAGTACTTACTATGTCACCTTTAAGACCTCGCTGTCCCTCCTCTCCTGGCAGTCCCTGGTAAGAAACATAAAAAAACATTATTTAGTGAAAAAAAAAATTTCAATCTTGTGACACCTAAAATTATCCTACTATTTGGCAGTGAATTATACCACCCCCCTCTTTTTACAATCATTTATTTGTCTAAAACTGTACAAGAATCCGGTGAAAACAGCAATACAGGCGTCTCAAATCATAGACCAGTGCACTTGTTTGAGTTATTTAATCTTTACTGGTTTACCGGTGGACCTTGCACACCAGGAGGGCCTCTGATTCCTTCAACACCAGCAGGACCCTGGAGAAAACAGATAAATATTAAAACCATAAATAGCACTAATGGATTTACAATAGATAGATTGAAAATGCAACTTACCCGAGGCCCTTTTCGACCTGCTGGGCCAGCTGGGCCAACATCACCCTGTAAGAACCAACACGTCAACATGACCTAGAATCAGCCTGATATAGTAAATCCTTCTTTTTATTTTAGTTTCTCCTGGTACATCCTACTCACTTCTGATCCATTAACACCTTGTGCACCAACCATTCCTGTCGCACCTTGAGCTCCCTGAAAAAACACACACACACACAAGCGTTTGTATACTGTAAACCTGGTAAACTAATACAGTATAGTAAAGAGTAACTCACTGCTGCTCCAGCAGGACCACGTTTCCCATCGTATCCAGGTTCACCCTAAAACATATTCTTCCAATTATTACGATGACAAAGAATACTCAAGCATGAACCTTATCTCTAGCTTTACCATATTGTGATTAAAAGACAATAATTTTGAAGTTTAAACATTAAAAGTGTATACATTAAAAATATTCAAATTCAAAAGTGTAACATTTCCTTAACAATATTAAAAAGAACGTTGATTTTTCCCCCTAACTGCTCCAATTCTACTCATCTCCAATCCCCTTCTTTTGCAGTTAGGCCGCTGCTTCTTCCAATGCACAACTTTGTGGACCATATTCAATATCTTTAGTAAAAATAATGTGCATGTGTTCAGCTGCTATATCTGTTTTAAAACTTATAAATGGTTGTGTATTCACAACAGTCTGAGCAATTCATGAAAACAACACAAACATTCAGTGACTGCCCCAAAATGTGCCCTCATGCTTTCATTATAATGGAAATTTATATCATTTGGTAGAGACAGTATGTAGAGAACATATAGGCTCAAGACACACAGAATATTCCTTTGAAAGAGAGTTTCTTTGACAGCAGATTGGATTTATAACCCACCTTAGGCCCAGGAGTTCCTGGAAACCCCTCCTGTCCTCTAATACCCATCGGGCCCTCATGAGAAGAAAAAAGACAAACAGAACATAAAGAACGTTTAAAAAAAGGTAGAGCACATTTCATTTAGGTTAAGCATTAAGCATAACAATGTATTAATACCACATTTTGTTTCTCTTAGACACATTGTGTATCTATATAACTATCGCTACAAGCAATAATAATTTTAATTTTAATTATTTACTAAAATAAGATATGTTTGTTCTAATTAATAAAGTAGTAATGAAGAAATACAGTGCTGACTTTCTATAAGAGCTGAAACTAAAACAATTTATTCTACTAGACTTTAAATAATAGTAGAAATAGTAGTGGGTGGGCCTTGGTAACATAGTGGTTAAGGAACTGGACTAGTGATCAAAAGGTTGCTGGCCATTAAGTTGTCACTGTTGGGTCCTTGAGCAAGCCCCTTATCCCTCAATTGCAAGCATTTTATTTAATCATAACTGTAAGCTGCTTTGGATAGACATGTTTGATAAAGGCCGTAAATGTAAATGTAGTACTGTACTCACTGAAGGGCCGACAGAGCCGGTCATCCCAGGTTCTCCTTTATTTCCCTACAAGATTTACACATGATACAATTCATATAATATGCTGTATAAGACAGTACTTGAACAGAAACCTGTAGTCATAGAGAGTTTGAGGTGCTTTTATTTTTTGAATACTCAGTGAGGCTGTATTTGTCTGTAAGAATTGTATTCACTTAATGACTGAGCAACTGTGCCTTCAAAGTTCCCTCTTTAGGGGTAATCACTTCAGATTGGACCACAGCCAGACTGTCCTGACTCGACATACCCACATTGGTTGGTAGGTATGGGGGGGCACAGGTTGAAAGAGAGTGATAATGACTACAGAATAAACCGCAGTATTACTCTTTGTACAGTAGGTGGAGGTATACACCATAACATAAAATATCATCCGTCTACAAACTTATGATTTCCTAAAACTGACAGTATTTGGGAAAGAAAATTTCATTCTGTTGTAAAACTGGCTAGCAGATTTTTTGTAAAGTAAATTTGTTAAATATGAGTGGTAAAAATGCTCACTAGCCTGACATCCACAACAAGCTGCTGGGGAAACTCCAGCTAAATGAATACAAACGATACATTACTATGCTGACAAACAGCTACATTATTTTTGCTAATGATCAGCTCAGTGTGAGGATACAGGAGTTAAGTAATATGGTAGTACTCACAAACAAACACACAAAGATGCATTTAAATGAGACATGAACTTACCTTTTTCCCAAGCCCCCCTCTGTTTCCAGTGGAACCTGGGGCACCCGAGAAACCCTAAAGCTCACACAATGGAAGAAGACTCACATGAAAAATAAAAAACAACAGAAACATGCAAAAGAAATAGCATTTAAAATATCATTTAAAATGTGTACCAGCTCCCCTTTGTCTCCAGGGGGCGCTGATTCTCCCCTATAACCAGGAGGACCCTGTACAACAGAGAGAATACACAATAAATACTGTATTCTTATTCCAAGTGAAAAGTTACAAGGTTGGTCGAACATTTTGAATAAAATGATGGTGATGATGATGGTGGTGAACTACACACAATCCATTTCTCATCTCTACTTTATTGTAAGCACAGAAGGGTTAAGATACGACCGTGAATCCACTCACCTGCAGGCCAGGTGTTCCAGGAGGGCCGGGTTCCCCATCCAGCCCATTCTTTCCATCTCTTCCTGATGTTCCTACTCGGCCACACACTCCCTTCGGCCCCATGTCACCCTGTCAGAATAGGGGCTGATTACAACAAATGCCAGGACTCTACAGTATACACCATTGGCACAGATTGTCTGCCAGCGTAGTAACAAAACTCTCAGTTCCAGTGCACCAACATGACCTCATGGCATTAAAAAGCAGAATAAACATGTGCAGTTACAGAATGGGAATAATTACCATGTCACCTAGTCGGCCTGGTGGTCCTCTTTCTCCAGGGTCTCCTGGTATTCCCTTTAAAAACAGACAAATCAAATAAGATTTTCCAGACACCAACTAGCATTATTGTAGGGGTGGCACGGTGGCACATTGGGTAGCAATGTCGCCTCACAGCAGGGTCAGGGTCATTTCTGTGTGGGTTTTGCATGTTTCTCTGTGTGAATTTCCTACAGGTGCTCCGGTTTCCTCCCACAGCCCAAAGACGTGCAGTCAGACCAACTAAAGCTACTAAAATTGTCCTAAGTGTGAATAAGTGTTTGAATGTGTTTGTTTATGTGTCAGTGATCCAATCATATGTGGACAGAGGAGAGGGATCCACACTGGCCATCGGTGGAGGAGGCGTGCTTGACAGGAGTTGTAGGTTGACAGAAATGTCTTTTTGAAGTACACTTCAAAGCATCTTTTGCGCCTCAAAAATGTTACTCGCTACACCTGGGTTAATGCTTTATAAGAGGGCTGAGTCCCTTTGTGTCTGTCTGTGTGACATGTCTGGCTGATGGTCGGTCTTGACCTCCTACCTGGCTTCTCCTGCTAGTCTTTCACTTGTGTTCCTTTGTTCTGGTTTCCAAGATCCAAGTGGGTAAAGTGCTAGTATTACTGTGTTGTAGCTGCCACGGGTATCCTTTTTGTACTCAAGTTTTGTTCATGGGTGTCATGGCTGCTTTTTTGTCTCTTGTCGCTACAGTTTTGCTGGATTGCCCTGTCCTGGTTCTGTGGTGAGAATTTTAGTTGTAACTCTCTAGTGAATTGAGCAGCTATGATTAAACTACTTCCTTAATCTGAACATTCTTATGTTCTAATGGCTTATGTTGATTGCAAAATGCAAAAAAATAGAACCAAGCATTGCACTCAACATCACTGATGAGTAGTTTAAAATCAGCCAGTGGGAAAATTGCAAACCAGGCAACATTAAGTGTGTGTATACTTGTGTGTGTATTTTTGTGTGTCTACTCACAGGTGGTCCAGAATTGCCCATCTCCCCCATTGGTCCAGGAGGCCCTGTCTCCTGCTGTAGACAGGAATGTAGAGGATTCATTAAAATACCCCTCAACATAAAAAAAAAAGCCACAGTGGCTTTATTATGTTAGCCCACGACTATAGCCTGCAACACTATTGGCTGGCAGGGCGCCTACACAGACATGATTGGCTGTGTCTGAAGGGGGGAACTGGACCTACTGTAACCCTGAACAGGATGTTGATGAAGACAAAAAAATGGCAATTTGGATGCAATCACTGGAAGAGGAGACTGGACGCAATCACTGCAGCGGTCATCTGATTTGGAAAGCTGAGCTTGGGGCTGGGTGATTTGAAAGGTGTTAAACAATTATTACATCCTCTTGTGTTCTACTACAGATGGTGTAATGATATTCTAACACAGAACAGATGGAAATGAATGTGCATAAACAATAGCAAGGTCTATTAGTGGCAATCTCAATAAAGAAAACTTCTGGAGAACAATGAAGAAGATAATTCAGCCTAAATTTCAGAGTGATCTTAAGATGATAAGAATATACTTTTGTGTAGATACTCACTGTAGGTGAGTATAGTACGTTAATCAGATGCAAGGCCATGCGGTTTCTTAATTGTTGGCTAATAATTGCACATCTGTTGTATTGTCTTTAAACTGGCCATTGGAGTTTGTCAAGAACATAAAAAAAACCCACAGATCTTAACTCAGAATGAAAAATATCCTAAATAAACTATTTTTTCTACGGCAAAAATAATTAAAATTAATAAATAAATAATTTTAAAAATCAGCCAGTATGGTATTGTGTGACATACAGCCAGATTTCTTGCATGTGATTGATTAATATAAATTAACTGTAAAATATGATGTGACATGTGACATGATGTGACCAAATAAAAAATGTATTCTGTGGTTGATTACTTACAGGCCAGCCAGCCAACAGCAAGTGGTAATATGAAGTTCTCTGAAAAATAAAGTGTAGTAGCTCATTGGAGAAAAGTGAGAAAAGTAGTTTTTTAGAGCTTGATACATTCACATGCACTATGTGAAACTGGACTTCAGTGGTTATAAAGTACCTGATGATCACCAGCTGTAATCAAATCTGAATATACAACTACCTGTCAAGTGTTTGTGACTTTAAAACTCTAGGAAACTTAAAACTGTGGTCATCATCAAATAAGATTAATCTTTTTTATGGACACACACATCTCCTCTACAAATTATGAATCATTCATGACTTCTCCATGTTAACCAGTAATTTGCTGTCATTAATCTTCTTATACATTACATGGTACTGATCTTTAATTTAAAGGTTAAGGTATTAGACCAGACCAGATCAAGCTGATTAGTTTTTTTCCTGGATTTGAAATACTGTACATAGTTTGATGACAGACAGAGAGCAGGCTGTCTTAGCAGCAAGGTTTAAGATGTCGACTTAAATGAGACACCAAACAGAGACCCACTTGTTGCATCAGGCTGCCCATCAGACCACACAGACCGTCTCTGGTACCTGCACCATTAGTTTTGGCTTGGATTCAACTGAGTCCAAAAAAGTGCGTTTCAGACAGAATTGAAGAGCCAGAGCTCCTTCTCAACTCCCAGGAGGGTCTGAGAGATGACCTACACATGACAGAGCCCAGACGGTTTGCAACGCTACAGCCTTTGAGTGAGAACTCTGGGTTAAAGCAGCCGAGTATCAGCACATAGAGCTCAAAGTTAATGCTGACACTGGGGGTTTACTGAGCTCCAGCAACAAATCAGCCTTAATTACAGCCATGAGTAGATCTGCTGCTGTATTACTGCATCATGACCTGCTACACATAATGTAGAGGAAAGATTACGCTTTAAAAAGATTTATGCTGCACAGAACTTGATTTCTTCACAAACTGAACCAGGGCTAGCTATTTATAAACCATTTTTCTGGAAAGTTTCCATTTTCTGGTGCCTCAATGACTTCATACAGGAAAATATGCAATACACAGGCAATTATGCTAATCATTCATGCCACATAAATGCTACAAAAGCCAGAATTTAAAGCTGGGCTGCCCATCAAAGGCCTTCTGCATCACAGGCAAATGTTCAAAGACACAACATGGAAAAACCTGGACTTCTAAGCACTGAAAAAGCAATATAGTTTTTAACTTTCAGCAGATTTCCAGTATTAATATTCAGACCCTTTGATAGTTTGCATACTTTATTGAATTGTGGATTTAATTTTGAACAGATTTTTACCCATCATTCAATACTGACTCACCCATAATGACGATGTGATTTTGACAGTTTCAAAAATGAAACTGAAATCAAAAAGTAAAAATCTCTCATTCTTAAAATTATAAGGATTCTTTGCTGTAAAGCTCTAAATTGTGAGCAAATTCATTCTCTTTTAGGGATCTAGAACTCAAAATTTAGTCAACCTGTTGGACTTTAAACTGAATGGACATGGTTTGGAAAGGTCCCCAATTTACACTGCATGATCAGAACAAATACCAAGCCATTAAGACGACTTTATGGCAGAGTGTCAAAGATGAAAGCCATTGTTGAGTTAAAGGCTTTTAACAACCTGCTCGGAATGTAAAGGACTCACAAGGAAACAAGAGGAATGAGGCAACATAAGGAAATTAATTGTTTGGTCTGGGATGAAGGATGAACAAAAGATTAATGGGTAAAAATTTTAATTATAACCATAAAGTGTGCAAAATGTCAAGGGGTCTGAATACTTACTAAAAACTGAATCAATACCTTCAACCTAATATGTCCGCTACCAATCGTTATGTACATTGGGGGATCCATAATAGCAGCATATTAATAAAGGCAATTTAAAGAACCACACTCTGGTGCACAAATCAGTCAGCACAGTGGATCATTTTGGTCGCATACCCGATTTACCACAGATTTTACACCAAATGCCCTTCCTGACATAATGTACCTGATTTTTGTCCAGGACTTGGGACAGCCACTGAGAGCACATAAGTACATCTCCAACAGCTAGGCTGTTCAGCCAATCCCCCCAGACATCGCCAATTGTGTCCAGCCGATAGCACCAGTAAGATTTGAACCCCACATACTGGTAATTTTTAGGGCTGGTTTGATAAACACTGCCTTAGAACTCTTGGAATAAGTAAAGTGAAATGATCTTTAAAGAATGCTGCAACATTCACTACAAACCATTTGGGACTTGTATGATATCATTCCACAAAGGATTCAATCTGTTCTGTATGTAAAGGTTGCTTATGCCTTACTAACTCCATTAGATTAATATATTGTTATGATTTTTAGCACAATAACAAGCCCATGTATATACAATACAAATACAATTCATTAACTGTATGACTTTTTCCAGTAACTGCAGGCATCTATTTGTAGTTCAGGCCTGTGGTGTGAGTGAACGTTTAAATATACAATCAAAAATGGAGCAGTCCAGCAGAGACCCAGCCATGACCTGGTCACTCTGGCACATAGGGTGGAGCTTGATCAGCACCATGGAATAAATAGTTTTTACTGCCCTGCTGGGGCAGATTGTGACCCTATGGGTGAAGTCTGCTGCTATTATTCACATTTGCTTGTTGGTTTTCCCAGGCTATCAGAGAAGGAACAGACTCGTACCATGAACACAGCCCAGTCCTCCTGAGTGTTGCTCCATAGGTAGATTGTGGGTAGTCCTGGTGGGCCTGGAGGGCCTGGAACACCCCTCGGCCCGTCTCGCCCTCTTTCACCATAAGAACCCTTTGGAAACAAAACAATGCTGTTAAAATAATAACAATGGTTAAGTACTCACACAGGCATTGTATAGTGTGACTTGTTTATTCTGCTTTAAAGTTCAGGAGCATGTTAATGTTCCTCTTACCTTGTCACCTTTAAATCCAACATATCCTCTGATACCACGACATCCCTACAGAAACAAATCCAATGTGCATAATTAACTGGATTATAAAACATTTACAATGTAAATGTCTACATTTTGAACAAACGAGACAAGAAAAAAAAAAACCCTGAGATCACTCACTCACTCTCTTAACCGTTTATCCAATTATGGTTGGGGGAGGTGCTGGAACCTATACCAGCTTTTTCAATGGGCGCAAGGCACACAGTAACACCCTGGACGGGGCACCAGTCCATCGCAGGGCAAACACACATACACACACCCATTCACCTATAGGGCAATTCAGTGTCTTCAATTAACCTGACCGCATGTCTTTGGACTGTGGGAGGAAACCGGAGCTCCCGGAGGAAACCCATGCAGACATGGGTTAACCCTGAGATAACTAAATAAATTATTTCTGTTATATTTTTTGAAAGACTGGTTCCCATACTCACATGGGCGAAACTGGACATTTGGAGACTAGAAAATACAAACCACATAATTGAGAAAAATCTTTCTAAGGTCTGTAATTAAATACATGGAGATGTAATTATGTGTGGTTTGGTTTTTGGCTTGTTGGTTTCACAGAATTGGCACTGATTTTCTTCCATCCTCATTCATACACAGAAAATTGTGAAGGTTTGGGATAAACGAAAAATACTGTTCTCTAGAAAGAAAACTGCAGAATAGAGACCTAAAATAAAAGGAAATTAAAATAGTGACTCAAAACAATAACCTAACCTAAACTAAACTCAACTAAACTAAACCTAAAGCCATCCAGCAGAGCCGTGAATCGTAACTGCCTTCTATATAAAACATAAATGAATCTTTTTTTGTTCATTTTTAGCCTGAGTATTATTATATTGAGGAGTATATTATTGAGGAGTATGAATGCACTAGCAGATAAATCTTAGTGAATATGTTTTCCATGGACATGATAAAAAATTATGTATCACAAACATCACCAAGAAGCAATTTTAAATTGTTTTACACTTGACAGGACATGCTGCACTATAACGCATGCGTGATTTCCTTTTCATAGACAGCTTCATCATGATCAGGGTCACATTGGGTCAGGTTCTACCGAAACATGCTGAGCACAATGCAGAAATACCCTGGACAGGGCAACAATCCATTGCAGGGCTTCGGCTATCTCCTCCCCAGAGACAAAGCTAATCCTGTCTGTCCAGACGCCCGGTTGCTGGTTTGCTTGAAATGACTTTCTAAAATGTCTATAGGAAAAAATTAAAGGGAAGATGGCTTCTGCAACCAAGAGCTGCTGAAAACCTTTACCTTAAACAAATTTAGAATAAACTGGTTTTGTAATTATTTCTTTAATATTACGCCTCCATTTATTTATTCTGTGACTCACTCTCTTTCCCAGCCGTCCAGCAGGTCCTTGTGATCCTCTCAGCAGTCTGTACTTTCTTCCATCAGATCCAGTAATGACATCACCATGTTTATGTGAACTCCTGACCACGCTTTGATGGATTGAGCCATCTTGGTCAGTCTTCACAGGCTTTTCCTGGCCTTCCTGCATGTGAAACTGACCCGAGGATCTGTGAGGTATGTACATCCCTGTGGATGGTAAAAGGTCCTCCTCTGTCAGATTCAGCTCATGAAGCTGTGGCTGCACGAGGATCTCGTTCTCACGGCGTGTATCAGATGTAGAATCCAGGTCGATGATGTTCTCCTCTGAGGGTTTAGCAGGAATCACATGTGAAAGTTCTTTAATCCAGCCCGTTTGCACTTTGTGTGATGGCAAGTCACCCGCTGTGGATTTAGCACTGGTGGTCTGGGCCTTGCTGTCAGTCTTGTCTTTAATCCTATTAAACGTGTATGATGTGGTGTTAAAGGATTTTTGTCGGGTGGATTCCTCCAGCACTCGGACGCTGTTTAAGTATTCCCTTTGAGAGGAAGAGCTCACCTCAGTAACAGGAACAAAACTGGGAGGGTCCTGTAAGAGGAAAGAAATCTTATAAACAACTCAAATCATACAATAGTCCACAACATTTTTGTATTTTATTTACTCCTTATAAACTACCCTGACTGGCTCAACTGATTTGTGATTATTGAGTAAATCAATTGTTTTTTCTTTCCAGTTGAGGGTCATGAGATCAATATGTAGAAGAATTATTTGCTACAGATGCAGCAATACATACAATAAAAAAGGTTAAAGTATTTCTAATGGCTATGTCATGTGGTTTGGGGGTGATGAAGAACATTAGTAGATCAGCTCAGTAGATCATCTCTAATGACTCTGAGACCAGGACTTCTAGCTTAAGGCTGAACTGACAGTCAATAATTACCAGCTTCATAAATCCTCACTGAGACACTGAGGTATGAATCTCATTTTCACTGAACATAAGGTAAAAGATGCAGCTGGAAAATGCACTCGGGGTCTTTTTCATTCATGTCATCTCAGTGATACCAATAGTAGCAAATCTGTCAGTTCTTAATGATAGCTGTCTTCTCAAAATAAGGAATAATTCAGACTTTTAATATGATGTTTTGTTTGATATTTGTATTTGGAAGTGTAACTATGCCCACTGCCCATGTTCCACAGCTTTCTGTAGGAATCTGCCACTGTTTTGTAAAAACGGGGCTGATGGTTATAAGAGAACGCATGTGCTAGCCTGTGACCCCTCTTGAAAAGCAAAGGTGATGTGCATGCAGGTAAGGCAAGTGGAAAAGGAAATATGCTTTATTCAGATTCAAAATGCACACAAAAACACACAGAATTTGTTTTTCTGAGTATAGGTGTGACACCCAGCAAGGCTCTAAACATAGGATGCACTTCCAAAAATGCCCGTCATGCCACCTTTGGGGCATGTTGCTCATCCATGGTATTTCCCTCGTAATCCCGAAAAGGCTGTGACACCAGCTGAGTTCCCAGAAAGTCACAAAGTAAAAGAAAAACGGACAGGACTGAGCCCAGCATCACAGATTCAAGAAAACAGCAGGTTGCCAACAGAGGAGCCGGCAAATCTGCAAGGAAGAGACTGTAAAAAATAGTAACACCTCCACCTGGAGTGAATAAACACACAGCGATTAGGAGGAACTGACATTTTAATTAACTGCGACTCTGTGCTCCATCTGCTGGCCATAAACGGCAAGGCAGAAGGACATAATTCTTTAACTTCTGCATGGCAGGTGGTCTCATAACAACAGGAAAATGTTTAAATTAATGTTTATGCTAATCAATTCTATGCTGCAGATGCAGAACACAGAGCTAGAAATGATTCAGTGTTTTTACCAGGTACCAAACAATGAAGAAAAAAAATTACCAGACCATCAATCATCCACCAAATCAATCAAACATTTAATATCTGTTAATAACTCTTTTAAAAACATCTCATGTGGCCTACCACAGTCTTCCATTGTCCAGCAGCAAGCAGTCTGTCCTGAAATATTCCAAAAATTAAACAGAATAGAATCTGAACACGGTGATTCATGGCTACAGAAAATCCACACTGCACCACTCCATAAAGAACTACAGCGCTCTGTTCCACTCCTGTCCTTTCCTAAAGTGATGGATCCTCCCATACATGGCAACATCAGTGACCAGCCCAAACCCAACACAGGCAACACGGATTTGGAAAAACAGGGCTCAGCCTAGATCACCTTTATACAGATTATCAGTCTAATTTAAAGCTAATTAATATCAAGTTTGACGAAGCGTAACCCTAATGGCATAGCAGGATCATTTGTATCTGTGGCTGAAATTCCTAAAGAACTTTCAAACTGAATACCACAAAGCACAGACATGATGCCAACGTTACCACAATGATTTTGAAGAGTTTTTTAGCTCTCAGAATCTGTAAGATCTGTAAGCCAAAAAGTGAGCACAATATTGGTGAAACATGGACAAGGAAACAAAAATATGAAACAATTCCAACCAATGCATTTCATTATTACTTTTAAAAGTACCCTTCTTTTTTTTAAAGCCACAATTAAAGCTTAACAGAATACGTTTTACTTTCAGAATTTCGGTCATTTAGAGCATGAAATGCTTTTCACAGATATAAAAGCTTCAGTACATGAATAACACGAGTCCTGGGTTCAATCCTAATCCCAACCCTGGATCCCAGCAGTAATGAGCTTGCATAATTTAATGCTGCACCACCCAAGTGCCCCATATGGAAAAGTATAAACAAAACAGTTGAAGTCAGAGATGGGGTGAGTGCTTCTAACTTCTATTTTCTCTCATATTAATTCATGAAAGGCTTTTCGCCTCTGACAGAAGTGCATCACAAGCCACAAAGCATCAGGGCTGAAGCTGTTGGAAGCATTGCAGTAACAATAAAGGAGTTGAAAGTGTATGTGAGTGTGTACATGTGTGTGTGAGTGTGTGTATATATATATAGGTCTAAATGTGAGAAAACACAGACTTTTGACACTTTTGTCTCTGTTTACCCTTCATACATGATATCTGGTATATTTTCGAGCTGTAAATTATAGCCGAGGGCTGTATGAGTGCACTGATGAAAGACAGGCACTGCCAGGGTACGTTCAGCTGGAACAGTGTGACTGAAAATAAAGCAGGGTAAAGATCCCACAGTTCCTTTCATTCATCCGTCCTCAATCTGAGAACTCAATCCTAGTTCGATCACCCTTGGCAATAACAACTGCATAAGTCACATAAGTACATAAAAGTCAAAATTTTACATCGCTGTGTAGGCAACTAAACCCGCTCTTGTTTGCAGAACTGTTTTAATTCGGCTACACTGAAGGGCATGAACCGAAGGTTTTGCCACAGCGTCTGAATGGGATTCAAGTCAGGACTTTAAATGCTTCATTTTGTTTGTCCTGAATTAAGAAGTGGATTTGCTTGTTTTTTTGGATCACTGTCCTGCTGCATTGCTCAACTGTGCTTAAGCTTTCGGTTTTAAGAACTTTACAAAAGTATTTTCAGATACACTTTAAACAGGAAACAGCTACATACCAATTTCAAGACCAGCTGCTGAGAAAAACAGCTTGAGCTTTAGGTCATTAACAGACGGGCAGACATTTCTTTTTTCAGGATTTTCTGATAGTGAGCAGAACTCATGTTTTCATCACTTATGTCGTCCAGGTCCTTTGGAAGCAAAGCAGCCCTGACCATCACACCACCACCACCATGTTTGACTGTTGGTATGATGTACTGTATTTATGCTCGAATGCAGTGTTAGCTTTATGCCAGATGTAACGGAAACCATGTTTTTCAAAAAGTTCTACCTTAACTTAAATCATCAGTCAACAGAATAGTATCCCAAAAGTCTTGGGGGTCATGTAGATGTGTACAGACCTGCAGTTCTTTAGATGTTCGTCTGAGTTATTCTGTGACTGATTCATTCAATTTGTTCAATGGGTCGCCAATGTGATGCATATGCCAGACTGGTTGTATTTAAGTGATGTTTAGATATAACAGATCTGGCACTAATCATGCCTGTGTAAGCCTAGTGAAACATAACCCAACTGTCAACTGAACCAGGTTGGGCTGAACAGCATTTTTCAATCAATAAATGAAATCATTTAGAAATACATTTTGTGTTTACTAGGATTATCTTTGTTTATTCCCAAGTAGTGGAATGCTCTGTCTGGAGAAAAAAACTATGCAAAACTGTTCTTTCATAAAGATCACATTTTAATTTTAAGTTCATAAACTTTTTTATCCAGTACTCCAACCAGAATCTTATGAACTTTATGGTCACAGGCTAATAAACTCATACACTATGAAATGCAGGTGCTAATGCTGGACTGTTATTTTATAATGAACATTAACACTTGCCCATGTGTTGTTGTAAAAGGTTTTTGACGCCCATAACATCCCAAATACATCAGCAAATTCTCCTCGTTATCGTCACATACGCATTATCAAGCTATTTTGCTAAAATATGAAGCACATTTTCTCTAACACACAGCTGTACAATTACTATAGAATCGTGTGACTGCAGGCTTAATGTAATTAAAACTCAAACAGCTGGATCAGTTTCAAAGACTTTACAAGAATATTTTCAATCAGAGACTCTTTAAACAGGAAACAGCTACATACCACTTTCAATACCAGCTGTAGAAAAAAGAACAATTTCGTTCAATCTGACGCTAACTACTAGCACTTGCTACAGTGTCATGTAGCAACCACATGCTATGTGACCGAACGCGGGCAGGTTATAAAAGCAAACGTTTACAACCCCACGCAGCAACTTCACTCGGGATAATGAGGCCTATTTATGGAAAACCACAGTCATAACTGTAAAAAATTCACAAGCATTTACCTGAGCACACATTACACAGCCAGCTTTCACTTACACTAACTAAACACACGTAACGACTCCAATAAAGCCGCTGTAAACTCGCCATGACCTTTCCACAGCTGAGTGGAACATGGCATGTGTTCAAGCAGGAACTTCCTACAAGTCTGAACCAACAGAGGCCCCAAGGTGGTCCATGATCTTTTGGTGTGGTGGGGTCGATTACTTAAACACCTTTATGGAGGCACTTTAAAGTAGTTGAAAGGGGTCGTTTATCAGATGGAAAATCAAGGACAGGCCATAAACACTCAAAAAGCAGATATCATTAGATCAGACGTTTCAGCCATGAATGCAGAGACATCTCAAATAGGGAGCACACTTCTATAACTTTATAACTTATATAACTGTATAACTTATACAGTGCAAACTCAGAAGTACTTTGTAATTTCTGACAAACAGGGATGGGCAAAACCAGTCAAAATAATTCATTCAAATGGTGTATTTGGGGCATTTATTAAGTATGTGGTTTATCGTTACAGGATTTTGGCATATTTCACAGGTTGGTGGGTTTTCATTATTCTGGTGTGGCCGATTTTGCACCTTGTGTGTATAACTTGGTCTATACGTCGTCCCTGGTGTGTCCTTGGATTAATGTTGATGCTTGAGTGTATCTCCTGAAGTTTATTTGTAGTCTGTGTGTTCCATTCAGTTTGCTAATTTTCCTTGATGCAAAAATATACTAGTGGTTTGATATCTCTGTAAATATAAATGTGTATTAATTGTTTTCAGTCAGCGCTTCATCCCAGTGTGGGTCACGTTGGTTTAGCATCACCTGAAAATACTGAAATGTGTATTTGATATAAACAAATATCTATGGAAACATTGTTTGGAACTGTCTTAAACTACAAAAAGCAGCTAATCATTTTAAATGCTACCTGCTAAATTTAATGCTGTTTCTGCAGAGCACCAGTGACAGGGCGTTCATCATCAGTAAACCAGCATGACCATCATTAATCACAGCAGGAAAGTCCAGCAACAGTTTTATGGAAACAAACGAGACTTCAGGGTCAATCCAGCTGTCTCCATGTGTGATTTTCAAACTACTGAAGCTCTTTCATCTCTCCACTGCAGCTGATGCTCATTCCTACAATACTGTGTGGGATAATGAGGGATCTGAGTTTAATGTGAGATTTGCGTCTATTTGAATCTATATTCGCAGTACAAGTACATGCTAATGTAGCCTCATGTCATGTGCTATCATTCAGAAGCTGACTTTTTACTTAGCATCAGGTGATTTTTCTCTCACCAGTATGTCTGCTTCCTCCACTTCAGGTCTGAGATCTTGTCTTGATCTTGTGATTTGATGATCTACAAAGCCACTAAAGGACTCTGAAATTGTTGGGTCATTTATCAGGCTGCTTGAGGATGGCGATGGACGAGTCTGGAAAAAAAAAAGTAAAAATAAGGTGATACTAAATGATATAACTAAATGATAGAACTACAGTATATACCAACTATATGATGATTTCCTGAAAATGACAGAATGCAGACCAGTTTATTACAGCAGGTTTCTTTAAACCCTGGGTCGCAACCCTTGGGTGGGTCGCGAGCCAAACAAATGGGTCACAGAGAAAAATAATATTAATTAAAAAAACTAATTTTAACTTGTACATATGGGCCCCCTTGTGGAGGCTTTACATTACATCTTGTACACCACAGTTTGGACCAGTTTGCCACTATTTTAATTAATTAAGAATATTTTGTTTTGTTTTGATGCATTGTTTGCCTGGGTTGCGATAAAAATTATGGACAAACTGTGGGTCGCTTAAAAAAAGTGTGAAAAACTCTGTACTACAGTTCAATTGCATATTAAGAGGTATTAATGTATTTATGGAATAATGGATAAGCAATTTTATCACATTTTACAGTTCCAGTTCAACATTCCAGCTCTTTTCTTCTGTACCTGTACACTGTGAGATGTTTCGGAGGACAGCGAGTTGACTGAAGCTCCACACACAGGCTTGTGGAGGCTGCAGTGACGGCGAGCAGCTCTGCCGTCGCCCAAGAGAAACATCATCTGCCTGATCTCACCCTGTCGACACAAACTCACACATCAGCAACAGTTCAGTATTAAACACTTAAACTGTCGATTTTAAGATTTTTTAATGAACTAAAAACGTGATATTAGTATGTTTCTCATGCAGTGTCATGCTATAGCACGAAAAACAGTGCTGAACTTGGCTGAGCATGCAGGTTCTATTAGGCACGCTAGATCCAGCTGTTTGGCCTTTAGCCAGTATTCTGGAGAATGTTAAATATTGATGAGATCGCCAGCAAAAACCCCCCATGAGTATAAGTGATGAAAATACATTCAAAAGAATGTTTTTTTCATGAACAGTGAAAATCAGGCTGATTAAATTGTAAGTAAATTTTAATGGACAGTCGAAACAGCTTTTCTAATGGTTCCTTTTTACTGCTCCCCACTGCTAGGCACAGTTTTTACTCTAGATGCCCTTTTTGGTGCAACCCTACTATTTATCCGGCCTGGGATAGGCACTAAGGGTGCACTGGTATGTACCTCTCAATTCAAAAACACAGAAACAAACTAAAAATTATTTTTGTCCTGTCCTAACATTATTACAATTAACCAATGGCTTAATAGTTTATGACAAAACAAAAGTGAAACCCAGCAATCAAATCATCTTTTGTTGTTTTTAAATTGTATAATCAACTGTATATTTCTTTAAAATTACCTCAAAAGGGGTCTCAAACCCCCGCATAATGCCCCCAACCATCAGCAGGCCATCTGTAGAAATACCCATGTATGGGTAGGTCCAGCGCACTTTCTCCACTAACACACAATCCACATACACGGTCAGAAACTCAAATGAGACTCCCACTGATAGCCAGTGCCACTGTGAATCAGACAGGCCTGCCACCAAAAACCTGCAGAAACAAAAACATGCACTCAGTCAAGTATGAGGGCAGAACCGGTTAACAAAAAGGATTTGATTGTATTACAGTTTCTATCCAATTCCGATGCTTTACAAAGTTGATCAGTTCCTTACAAAACCGAAGAAACTAACCGAAAAAAATCTAATAATCTAATTTCAACCACTACCATTTTGGTAATAGAGATGCACTTTATGGCCAAAAGTATGTGGACACATGATAAGAAATTTGTACAAAAATGCAACTTTATTTTACTAATGGTTTGTTCAACATTTTTAAGCTAGATTTATAAGGCAGACCAAGTGTTTAAGTATGAGACTCACTCATAATCGTGATGCTGCGCAGTGATGAAGGTGAAACCAAAAGGACTAATGCGGATCTGAAGGACCACCTGATTGTAGAAGTCGAGGATGGTCAGGACACTGCGGTCCACATCCTGAGAGGTTCGCAGCTGGAGCAGCACACTAAACTCATCTGCAAAGCTTTCCATACACACACAGAATAAAATAAGGTTAATGAAACAGGCCATTGTTTTACTATGTTCATTTTATCCACCTGTGGTGTTTTATTATCATGCACTTTAAATAGCATGTTTCATTATCACGGAAACTGTTGTCGTGGCTTCGTAGCTCTTCAATATGATTTTCTCCCTCCTTAAATTAACAAAACCAGAAAGTTACTTATAAATCCAATTTATTATCTTGCTGTTTTTTTTTTAATCTTCTCATGGCTCTAAATGATGACCATTGCAGAGCTTCCTTTTATTATTTAAACTTGATGTTCTGTTCAGTGCTACAGCCAACAGAAAGCTGTTTTGCTGTGTATCATGTGAAAGGCTCAAACATTGCAGTAAGCAACAATGTGCTCCAGCCTGGCTGTATCATAGCATGACTCTTGGTACATGGTACGGCTCTCTGTGACAATCCATCGCTGGCTGGTGTAAAAAAAAACATTCGACTTGTGTAGAAGAGACTTAGTGCCAGCCTGAGACCCTTCTCAACCAGCATGAAAAAGGAATTGTAGTAGATAACTGGAAATTACAAGTTTGGGTGAAAAAGGTAAAAAAATGACATTTAACATTTAAACATTTAAAAACTTTTTTATAAGTAAGTTACTCATTTATTGTCCACTGTACAGATAATAAAATGGATAATGTTGTCTGAAAATTAAACACCAGAGTATTCCTCTAATAAAGAAATATCCTGTAAAGTTTGGATTATGGACAGACCTTATTCCAAAAGCTTGTCGTGTTGGGAGAGTCAGGGTTGAGTAGAGTCCGATACTCAGCACTGGACATCCTACATCATCCTTGTATAAAGACACGTTGTTAGTTTGTGGCACAAGGCTGGATAAGTGCTGTAGCAAGTCCACTTTGTGGGTGAAAAGATTCAAATATTCTTCCAACTCCTCTGTAAAAGAGCAAACAACATGTATTCATTATCAGCATGGGTGAAGCTACAATACAGGCAAGGTAGTGTAATTTACTGCTGCGCTACCTGAGCAACCATAAATTCAGATAATTAAAATCTCTTAAGTAACTGTAAAAAAGTAAATGCTAATTCATGGTACAAATGTAATAAATCAGAGTTTACTATTTAACACCAAAATATAAACCACTGTTACTATTTTATACCAAAATATCAATAAATAAAGTTTCTAATCAAATTTGTTAGAAGTGCCCAGTACACTCTTTTAGTATGAGACGACATGAATGATGGATGTAGAAAAACAAACCAGTAAAAGTAGTAACATCTCAGGTTGCTCCCATAAGCCTTATTAATCACACAGATCATGACAGTTGGAAACAGCAGGGCACATTACCTCTCATCACTAACAGAGAAACAATGCTGATGTAGGATCAGCTCCCAGTACTCATGTTATAGTATGTTACAGATGAAAGGCAGTTGCTAATCCTACATCAACATCACTACTTTGAACTGTCTGATTAAAGCTACACTTGGTAAAAGACGCTTTAATGATGTGTTACATCAAGGATGAGGAAAAGCTAAAAACTGGACTAGACCAGATCCTCCAAAGTTTGGTTTTGTGAGATATTTATTTTATTTGGTAAAAGTGGTGGGTTATGGAAAGTCTTGGAGCTCTCAGAGAATAATGGGGATGACCTAAACCTGGAGAGGAGAACAGTTAGTGTAGTCAACAAAGATTTTATTTTTTATTAAATACCACACAAATAAATACTCATAAATGAGAATATTGTGTACATTTATTACATTTTTGTGGTAGTGAATTTCCCAAGGTAATTTGAAGAATTACAAGGAAGGGCACAAGAAAGGAATATACAGGGCAGCAATTTCTTACAGGGCTTCGGCCATGGTAGACATAGCTAATCATGTCTGTGTAGACGCCTGGCCGGCTGATGGCACCACTGGAATTTAAACCTGGATCTAAGTGGTAGCAGATTAGCATCATAAATGTATATTATTGGTCATATTGTCTATAAATATATCCATAACCGATATCTATCTATCTACCTACCTACCTATCCATCTATCTATCCATCCATCTATCCATCCATCTATCCATCCATCTATCCATCCATCTATCCATCCATCCATCTATCCATCCATCTATCCATCCATCTATCCATCTATCTATCCATCCATCTATCCATCCATCTATCCATCCATCTATCCATCCATCTATCTATCCATCTATTCATCTAGACTGCTGTGCATGGGTGCCTGGATTTTTTTAATATAAAAAACAAATTTATGTAGGTCTTTATACAGATTCACTCACAATTTGTCCAACCTTACGTGAAAGCGACATTCAGGCAGATTCAGTGCAGTGCTTTCTATGCAGGTCTCTACTAAGTTTCAGTTCAGGCAAGTGGAACAGCGAGACTCGTCTCTACATGCTCTACCTCCCAACAAAGGACTCTCTCAAAAACCAAAAGGAATCAATCCTAAAGAATAAAAACCCAACATCAACCATCAATCTTATGAGGTAAAATTTTCACATCTGACGGACGTTACATTTGTGGTTTTCTGGTCTCAGAAGCTAAGAAAAAAAGAAAAAAAAGTATGTATTTATATAAGCCTTGTGCTAAATACTTTGATGTCTACAGATTCTGAACCATGAATAACCACAGAAATAATTCCTTACACATTTACATAATTCCAGTGAGTCTCTAAAACAAATTAAAAGAGTACCTGCTCTGTATTTGAAAACTTGTGGTTTGTTATGTCTGCAAGCCTGCTTGTCTGCCAGCATAAAATTATAATGAACAAGTTACATTTCAATTTCATCAAGCGCTTTATCCTGGTCAGGATTTTGACAGGAAACAGTGGGCACAACATGATTTTAATGTCATGTTTTATACATTTTGGTTACATTAGTTACTCATTACACAAGATTCCTCAGTTCAATTTTAATGTCGAACACAGTCATGGACAATTTTGTATCTCCAATTCACCTTACTTGCACGTCTTTGGACTGTGGGAGAAAACCGGAGCTCCCGGACACGGGGAGAACATGCGAACTCCACACAAAAAGGACCCAGACTGCTCCACCCCGGGAACAAACCCAAGACCTTCTTGCTGTGAGGCAACAGTGCTACCCACAAAGCCACAGTGCTGCCCCATATTCTAACTGATATTTGAGTGCAATGTTTTAACATAAATTGTCCCCTATAAGAAAATAATTAGGTTTGTAGCCTCAGGGTTTCGTCCTAGTATTACCTCCTCCTCAAATGCAGCTTATCTCTTATTTCAGCGTGGTGTTGAAACAAACCACTCCAGACTTACACTGCAGTCACGACTCAATCATCCTCAGCTCTGATACACACACCAGCATCAGGATAATCTTCTGAAAGCTCTACTTTACTCCATAATCTACATACCAGTGCACACATAAGCAAGCATACCAGACATGTACTGTACATAAACATTATGTTTTATGTAACAAGTTTCAGTCCAAAGTAAGAAAAAAAAGCATATTTATTAAATGCATTTAAAAAATTTCTTTAACAGATTATCATCAGATGGAGTGAATTATTAAGATATAAGGTTAGAGACAGAGGCCCTCTGCTGGAAACGTTACTGCAAGCAACTGGCATATAAACTTTTCTAAACTTTTCTTGGCACCAGGGATCTCATGCAACCAACTCAGGCCCCCACAATACACAGGAAAGTTAAATATATTTAAACTGAAATAATGCAGAAATGGGCTAAAAAGACTAAAAAGTGTGTGTTTATGTTATAAGCAAACGTGTTAAAATGTGTTAAAAATTTATAACAGTAATTTTTTGCAAAGACTTTGTTGGTTGTATCAGGCCTAGCTGCTATAAGGATCAGTGAGGGCCCCGATTACAGAATCATTCCCTTCTGTCTTGCCATTTATGGCCGGCAGAGTGGGCATTGAAGCGCAGATGATTTGTGTCGGTTCTTCCTAACCAACAGGCACCTGTGCCTGGTTGAGCGTTAATTCATGGAAGGTGGAAGTGTTTCTATTTATCACTTTTCTTCCTCACAGAGAGTTGCTGGCTCCTCTGACGGCAACCTGCTTTCTCTTCAAACTGTGATGCTGGACTTAATCCGGTCCGGTTTTCTGCCCGCTCAGCTGTCGGCACTTATCTTTTAATGGAAACCCTAGTCCTATTTTGGTCATCACAAAAGAGCTGACCTTAATGAGTGAGTTGCTGTTCCCTTCAGCACAAAGCAGCGTGTGATGACAGGAACTCCTGAACCCCACTGAACACATTTGGATGAAATGGACCATCAACTGCAAGCAAGGCCTTTTCATTCAACATCAGTGCCTGACTGTACAACTGATTTTTTCTGACTGATAGGGCATACCTATATTTAAAACTCTTTTGGAAAGGCTTATGTATACAAGCTGATATAGATGCAGGGGGGGGTACTTTATTTTATACTCATGATTTTGGGATATAATGTCCAAAAAGCTCCATCAATACCAATGAAAGAATGGGGTGGTTTTAATCTTAAGTTCTGAACCAATCCAGGGTCTGTCTACTGTCATTGCCATCTATTTGCTCTCAATGTGTTTTCACAGCAAAGCTTGATAAGTAGGACCACAATGTTCTGTCTTCTGGTTGTGTACAGGGTTTACAGGACAGCTGTACATTATCATAAGCAGTGCTCATCTGTAAGAGACTACTGACAGACTACTCTAGTTTCACATAAATCTTGAGCTGTAGAGATGGAAAGAATCCAATGTGGTCGCTCAAGGGCAAAAGAAAAGAAGATAAGAACTCAAATTTTTTGGTTGAATGATAAAGAAGACCCAGCCATTCAAGATGCCTCAAGATGCCTCAAGGTCCTACACTTCATGTACAGAATAAAGCACAGTGATAGTAACATACCACACAAAAGGAAGTAAAAGACTCATTAATACTGATGACATAGAGCTACTGTGCTTCAAACTGCAGAATATTTTAATACTGGCGATGAGGTTGAACCCAACTGTGTTTAGAGATTCATTCACGTGTTTGATGAGATATAAATCTGGACTCAGTGCTGGTCACGTCAGTACTCTCCAACACATAATCTATTTTAGTATATATGCTTTGGGTCATTGTCCTGGGTGAAGACCTGTGACCTCTGATGGAGACCCATATTTCTGACACTATGCCCTGCATTGCCATGTATGTTATGATTTTCGTTCCATCACATTTTGTAGTTAAACCTCCTGTTGTTTGAGTCAGGCTACAATCATGGTGCAGTATTTCCATGAGTATAATATAACGCAAACAATGGGGCTGAGCTCATCTTAAACAGCTCAGTATGAAATCCAGAGCTTAAAGCCAAGCAAAACGAACAGATCAGAGCAGGACGGCAGGTTTTCAGAGTGACTTATGCACAGGTGAATAAGGAGAAGCTCAAACATCTTGCTACCATGTGTTTGATAAAGACTCTAAACCCAGCGTCCTGATTCTTCCTCTGTTATTCCACCAGAGCGCTATCACACCGAAAGCTGCTCACATCATTCCTTAATTAGTAAAAACCTCCAAGCTGATCAAAGTACATCAGTGCAAAACATAAATTACTGTGGTATGACAACAAGAAGAGGAAATGCCCTTGGGGAAGAAGACACGTTTGCATTGCAGGTGAAAGCAGAGCTGAATCTCACAGGAACATTTCACTGCCACATCTGCACAATCTCTTCATCATAATATAATCACATATTTTAAACAATGATAATTTACTGTTTCTGAATCAAAGCTTCTCATAAAGTTAAACATGCACATAAGGACACAAAGACATTGTCATTGTGGTGTTGGAATTTCATTGGTTTGAAAAGAAATGACAAACCAAAATATATTGTTTTATGCTTACACAGTGGTTATATTCATATCAGGAATGGTGGGAAATGCTCATATTTCAGTTTATAGTCCTTGTCAAGTGTTATTCTTATATGTTGTTCTTTACATGTGCTCTTTCAGACCAATTTCTTCCAAAAAATTTAGGACTGTTTTCATTTCGGTTTGATTAAAGATCTACAGTATTCTAGTCTATTTTCTCATAGTCTTGATGATTGATAGAAATGGGTATATGGCAGGTATCACAGAGTGGAAGAGCTTTGGCAACCAAAAAGACTACAGTACTAACTTTGCCACTAATGGACAGCTGCAATTTGTCTGTCCAAACAAAAATCAAGCTTGGTTCTTTATGGACGTGAAAGCTGGATAGGAAGAATATCAATGCCTTTGAACTTGGTTGCTGGCGAAGACTTTTGAGTACATTGGATGGCACAGAAGATAAACAAATGGATCCATGACCAAATCAAACTTAACCCCTCACTCCAGGTCCAGAGAACCAAACTGAAGCTCTGTAGTTTTGGACACATTATGAGAAGAATCAATTAATTGTAAAATACAATTATGCCTTGAACAATTAACGTTTCTCTAATTTCACTACATCAAGAAGTCTGAAGAATCACAATCAATATAATCGGCAGGTTATTGTGTAACTTTCTTGCAAAAAGGCATTTTATTGCAGTTACCAGACGTCATGGTTGAAAGGCTGATCCACTGCTGCATTAGCAAACGTCACTTTGCTTTTTCTTCACTAGCTGATGCATCGTAACGGCTTATTTGGCTAAATCCCAGCCTGAACACAAAGAAGTTCAGTAGCTGCTCAGACACCATGAGAAAAAGAGATGAGACAGTGATCACAGGACCAGAGGGTCAGGAGATATCATCTACTAGCTGTTCCGCTCAGCTAAGCAGTCCAGTACATATAGAGGTCTAAATAACCCGAGTAGTTCACTACAGGAGAAGATCAGACCACCATGAGAAGTAATAAACCAAACAGGATGAACATGTATGAAGTAATGAACATGCAGTTATTATATACAGTACATGCTCTGCCAGTTCCAGCCACAAAACTATTAATACTCACACATGAAGAAACTATTGGCAAGTTCTTAAATCTTGTTGTTTGCTTCTCATATTGCTTGCCAGCAAAAACTGCCAGCACAATGCCAACCTGCAATCCCTATGGTCCAGTTAGTAACTGTTAAGCCAGGCTTCATGTCTAGCATCTGACAATACTTCACATTTAATTCCCAACCAGCCCATTAATGCTCTACTGGGATTGTAAGCTTTTTAAAAAAAAACTTTCAATGATTAAATTGTCTTAATGTTACAAGTAATTTGTAAAGATTTGGAGAGTATGGTGAAACAGAAAAGGCAAAGCACAGGGTAATTATGATGAATAAGTAACTGACAAATAATGCTCAGCAGAAATTTAGATTTTTATTGTGTCAATGTTACGCTAACCAACAGGAAAACAGGAAAGATATTATGTACTTCAGCTATTACTGTCTTTCAGTGTTTTTATGCACCGTTAAATGTGTCATGGCGATGGCATGGAAAAACTAGACATTTGTACTCTTTTAAGAGGCAGCACTTATTTGTACTAGTTCAGTCTTTTCTGAACCAGTACAGAGAACAAAGTAAAGGCTAGATCCGAATACACAGACCACTCCCGCTACGTCTAAACAAGCACAGAACAGGTTCACCCTATCAAACACAACACAGTTTATACATTTAACATAAAACAAACACAAAACACACCATTAAACACATCAACACAAAGCCATTCTACCCACAAAACCCACTTTTTATCCCCTAAAAATGCTCCAGCCGTGGCCGCAGGGCATCGTGGGATGCCAGACTCCCCTGGCCAAAGACGCACGAAGGGGAACCCACTTATTATAATGGCAAACTTTATTTATTGTACAATCTACACAAACAGAAAAGAGCAAACACTGTCTGACAAAAAAAGCTACGATTACAGAGAACAGATTATGTCTTGTCAACTTATAAATACTCTCGTTACAGCCAGGAACGACACTGCAGGAGGTACAAAGCAGCTGATTTAGTCTGATCTAATACACACCCGGTGCTATGGGTTTAGAGCAGTGGTTCTTAAGCTTTTTATTACACGGGCTGCAACAAGCCACAACAAGAGCTGCACATAATCATTAATGTATAGCAATAATAAGCCTAGAGTATCGAAGTGTGGACTGTGTCCTCCATCTGTCGTGATTTCCAAATGGCCCCTGGATCACATAAGAACTCCTGGTTTCGGAAATGCAGTGTAAAGCAAAACACTCGTAATACGTTAAAAAAGAAAGGGGATCATTTTAGATTAAATAATGTTACACCATTTAGCATTGAGGTTTCGCACATCATGGATTTGCAAATCGATTACAAATCTGACACTTGGCAGAAGACAAGAAAGACATTATGGTAATGCAAGAAACACTTTAGAACACATATATCAATATAATATATACATTAGTCTAATGCTGATATTTATTTAGTTTGTTTGTTTATTAGGATTTAATGTCATGTTTTACACCTTGGCCACATTCATGACAGACACAGTAGTTACTAATTACACAAGGTTATTCAGTTCACAAGGTTATATCGAACACAGTCATGGACAATTTAGTGTCTCCAATTTACCTCACTTGAACGTCTTTGGACTGTGGGAGGAAACCGGAGCACCCAGAGGAAACCCAGCGTCTTGCTGTGAGGTGACAGTGCTACCCACTTAGGATATTTATTTTACTAAAATATCAGCTAATACCAGTATAACAGTGATATCATGCACTGCCACTTGTAAACTAACCACACACTCAATCTGGTCAACTATACATGTAAAATCTTTCTAGGGAAAGGGGGGGGGGGGGGGGGGGGGGTGTAGTTTGTATTCCAGATTGATTTGAAATACAGTGACTCACACTGTAACACAGATGGTCCAGAAGAATTAAAAAGGGCTGTCCAGGAAGAGGAAAGTGAAAAATCCAAATGTTTTATTCTAAAAATGTTATTTAGATTGTGAACATTAATTATTTGTTAGGATGATTTGGGTCCAAAGAACCAACTGCTTGATCAAGATTTACCAACACTCAAGAACTCTAGAGTTCACCTTCACCTAGTGCCCTGCAGCTACTTTTCACTTAAGTGCTGACAGACCTTGTAGCCCGGACAAGGTCTCTACAGAGTGACCCAGCTTTGTGACTGTAGGCTATATCATAGCAGGAAGTTATGCATTCCAGACCCAGGGGTGTTGAGCATACAGGTCGTCCACAGGCTGACAAGTTTGTCGAAAGACCTCCTGGCCAATTGCCGAGTCCAAGAACAAGTATCAGCTGTGTGTATCTCACATCAGTCTTGACAAAGTAATGAGAAGAGTCTTGTGGTAGAGGTATAGAGAAAATGGTTTCATATGCAAGACTGGGTGTAATATAAAGGGTCTATAGAGCTGGCAAATGATCAAATCTGGACAGTATGTGGCTTGTTTGGGCTGAAAACAAAAGCAGGTTGTCTGCAAGAATCCTAAAGGTAAATTTAATGTAAATGTCATTTATGGCCAAATGTTGTGATGTTTTACAATAAAAAAAAACACTTCAAATAAATAATCATTTATTAAAGTGTCTTATTTGTTATCATAAAGACGAACAGAGGCTACAATTGAAATCATGGATGGCTTTAAAAATGAAATTCAAAAAAAAAAAAACTTTTTAAATTAATAACTAGTACTGTCCATTGACATTGCCGATAGCACCTGCTGAGATTTGAACCCAGATCTCTGCAGTGGTGGGCTAGCATAATAGACTGTTGCACCACCTAAGCACCCCAAGACATTTTTTTGCCTATTTTTTATTTAAATATTATTTTCAGACACTGACAGCAACAGTGTAGTAAAAGATTTTAACAATTTCCACAGTTATCTGGTCTTTAACAGGTAACACCAATCAATTTGTTAATCTAAGCAGATCATTTAAACTGTTTTAAACAAAATGTTTAGAGGTGCTTTAAATTCCTCATTGCACTTAAACAAACTGCTCTGAAAAAGTAACCAAACAAACCCCCGCTGTGCGTTTCAAGCCAAGTGTGACTGTACGCACAGTATAATTTTAAAGCGAAGCTACCAGCCTGTAAAGTTCTTTTGAATGTTTTATAGAACTTGACCCTCAATGTTGACACACTGTTAAAAGTTCTGACAGATACACCCACCTATCCACCCACCCAACCACACACACACACTGCATTGTGGTGTTTCTCCTTAAAATATCCATGTCTTTTAAAAATTGTTCACCCCAGCCAGACTGCTCTAGCATTACAGCATGTCTACCACTCGTCCCCCAAGGAGACATCATGTTTGATTTGACCTGAGAAGTGTTGTTTTTTTCTATTTTTTCTTAGCATACTGTACCTACAGCGAAGGTTAGCCTGGAAAGTTGTTTTAACATCCAACATTTCATCCAATTATCATGAGCAATTACGCTCCATCACCCGACCAAGTCATGACAACAGAAGTGTAGCACAACGAATGTCATTCGCTTTACAGAAATGTTTATATGAACTTTAACTTCAGCTTATGGCAGCAATCTATAAATAGCCTTGAAAATCAGCTAGACGAGACCCTTAAACAGAATCAGTATACGACTGTTTTTCTGTGCCAAACCTGATTAAAATGATTTACAAGACATAGCAATCAGTATCAGCAGAATAGCAAATCTGCACTGCTGCATAATTGTTTCTTTTTTAAGATTTTAACCATAATAGCTTTCTTGTTTGTGACCTCAGTGATTGAATGATTGAAGCACAGAAAATGCACTGTTTCAGAGTGCCTATTTTTGTGTGTGTGTGGGTATATAATTATAATTATTGTAATTTTTCCATGCCACTTGTTAGCAGCTGAATAAATGGGCTTGTGGTGTAAAATAAATTTTGTACAATGTTAAAAGTCACAAGAGTGGCACAGTGGTAAATTACGCTAGCCCACTACTATTGGGATCCAGAATTACAATCCCCAGCGATGCTATCAGCCTGTCAGGCATCTACATACAGACATGATTGGCATGTCTGGAGGTGGCTGAGGCTCCGCGATGGATCCCTTTTCTGTCCAGGGTGTTACTGCATTGCGTTCGGTGAGTCCAGGGAAACTGGACCCATTGTGTCCCTGACCAGGGGTAAAACATAAAAATTAATTGATGAATTAATCTGTTAAACATTGTCTTTAGGCTTGTATTAAGCAAGCTGTAGCCTAGTGGTTAAGGTACTGGACTAGTAATCACAAGGTCGTTGGTTCAAGCCTGGCCAGGTTGCTCAGACTGTATGCTGTAACTGTAATGTAAGTCACTTTGGATAAAGGCGTTTGCTAAATGCCGGAAATGTAAATGATTCTGAAAAAGAGTCTCTTTAAATATCATCCAGTTGCAAATTCTGTCTAAAATTGGCTGAATACGACCCATAGCCAACTGACTCCTTACATACTTACTGGTATAAACACCAAATTAGGGCCACATACTGACATTTGTGCTTCAATTTCAAAACTAAATTATACAGGTTTTGAAACCACTTTGTTTCCATGTTTTATTCAGACAGTTTGCCGGCATTGTACCAAACCTTTCATTTCACTGAGGGCACCTGTGTGTTTTAGATTCCAGTTTAAAACTGTGCGTGGTACTGGTGTGACAAAAAACAATACAACCCTAAAGACAATGCTTAACAGATTAATTCCAGTCTTTATGTCTAGATCCCAGACAGTCTGTGTTCATCTGCCTATACTGTAATGATTTCCAGACGGACAATTATGAGTGTCAGGCCGATCGTTTTAGCCTGGCTCAACAAGAATATTCATTTTGCCTGTAATCCAGCCCAGCATCTGGATCTTGCTGAAGATGACACCATCTTAACACAAACAAGACGGGGCTTACCTCTATAGTCTCAATTAAAGGATAAGCGGGTTAATACCTGAACAAATAGACCCTGACTTTTGACACTGCTCTCTGGATCAGTGTTTTGTCTGCTTTTTTTTTTTTTTTTTGCTGAGCCTCTTTTACATTTTGTACATTTTCATGAATTTTCCCTGATTTTGTCAAATTATTTATGCAGCTTTTCTTAGAATGTAAATCTGTTTCAATCTATATTCTGACTACAGGTTTTATTTTTAGGTAATTTATATTTTTATTTAATTTTTACCAAACTACATGGCCAAAACCATCTACAGTGGATTCAGTAAGTGTTCAGACTTTATTGTATTGTGTTATTTTAATTTTGAATAGATAAAGCTGCTATTTACCTTATTATCCAATATCACCTATAATGACAATGTAAAACTTGTTTTCAGAGTTTTTTTGAATTAACTGCAAAGTTAATTGGAAACTGCCAGTAAAAACCTCTGAAATGTGATCCGAGAGGAAAATGAGTGGATACAAGCCAGCAAACAAAGCTGAGCTGCTTAAACTTCAGTGCCAGGAGAGAATGGTATATTAGATATTTAAAATACATGATTGATGATATATGACATCATGTACTCAGCAGGTGGTTTCAGTGTAATAACTGCAGCAGGAAAAGCATGACGTGATGAATAAAATGCAGACTCCATGCATAATGCTTGGGCAAAAGATTGCTTTTAAAAAAAATATATAATACAGTTTATTGCTGGGAAAAAATCTGAAAAATGATTGGGATCCATTTCAACTTTTTAAATCATGTAAAGAGAATGGTATATGACTCATTTTATATAAAATTCCAGACTGATCACTACTGGCTAAAGTGCACCAATATTTGTGGGAAACAGTTTCAGGGTTTGATGTGTGTCATATGTTGTTGCAGACTGAAGAGTTGAAGTTCGGGTTTGGCATTGTGGCAAATATTTAGGTATAGATTGTGCATTTTATCATGTACAAAATATATTATAAAATGTTGACGTTTAAAAGTGCACAGGTTTTACTGCCATTGTTGTTGGAAAAATGTGAGAATCCCTGCAGAACTTAAGGAAGCTGAATAGGTAAAACAAAGGAGGCATAACAAGAGTCTTAAAATGCAGAGACGGACTAGAGTTTCTGTTTTGTTTACATCCCTCCTGTCAGTGACAGATTAATGTATTTGTAGTTCACATTGTTACCACAACATTCCACCCAATGAACCTTAAACATCCACTTATTCAACAATGCCTTGCAAAATACATTATGTTATGTTAGACAGCTAATACCTAAAGATCACTTCCAAAACCATAAGAGTTCAAGATGCACTGGATAAGATTTTATTGATCTTACTATCACAGATAAAATAGAACATGAGGATCAAATGAATTGTGTAATACACTAAGAAACCTGCTTCTGAAAAACACAAGTATGAGCTGGACTTCTTGTTGTAGTTACATCTCTACTCTCAGTCAGTGTGATAGACATGCCTCCGAAAGCCATGAATTCCTCAGCTGAAGTCAGACTCTAAAGCTAAAGAAGAATTTACAAATTGCTCAGTGTTTTGTAGTTCACCTTGTAACCTCCAAATTCTACCTAATTCACCTTTTCAATCCACTGTTGCTCCCTTTGCTGCTATAATGACCTCCACTCTTCTAGAAGGAGATACAGTTGAGTGAGGGGAAGCAAGTACTCAAGCGCTTTTAAGTCCATCAGAGGGACCTTTTAATTAAGGGCACTGCCAAAAGAAACAGACTGAAACGAAACCACAATTCTGCATGGAGCTAATTACCTCGTATCATTACAATCTGTTACAATCAGTTTGTTTTACATGATTTTTAGCATGATTTCTTGTTTAGACAAGGTCAAGGTCAGAAATAAAAAAAACAAAAACAAAAGTTGCTGCTTAACAGAGCCAGGTTCGAAACCCAGCTGGGCATCTACACAGACATGATTGGCTATGTCTGAAAATATTCTTTCTGGCTATGCAGGAAGAATGGGACAATGGATTGGCGCCCAGTCTAGGGCATTCCTTTCTTGCACCCAGGGTTTTCTGATGGATTCGGACTCAACACATCCCTGGCCAGGACAGAGCAGCTGTCATTACTGGCAAAAAAAAAACACTAAACCAACATGTTTAAATATCTAAAAACGATGGACTTGCAGACTTAATAGGGTGACAATGAAAAAAGCAGCACACCCTAACTGAATGTCAGGAAACCAGAAAATATAAAATCACATAAAACTTACAATACATGCAATAAATTCACATAATGGTTTTAGCAGAGCTGCACATTTAATCCATAATGTTCTCCATTTCACCTGCTTATGTCAATCTAGAGACATACTGGTCTCAGTTCACTGAGGCAGCTGGCTGAAATGGGACACATGGGATGTTCTTGTAGCAGAAGCACAATTAGAGAATCAAACTCAAATTCTTTTCCCTACATATGGAGGCTATTTAAACACGGTCCAGATTATGTCATGCAAAAATAATTGGTAACCACTGGGCATTACTATGAACAACATGTCTGTGGTTTTCTGCTAAAGTATGTTGCTTATTCTCTTAATTACAGCCTATCAGTCATTTTAAAGTTGTTAAGTTTTGCTTCAATTCGTATAGACAAATAATAGGCCTAGGCCCAGTGTCAGTTGATGGTTTTGGTAAGAACTGGGAAAACTGTAATGCACCACTATTAACAGATTACATTAACTGTTACGAGCTATTTAAAGTGGTCTGGTTCTTGTTAATAATGAGGTTGTGAGTTCTTAATTCAGGGTGGCATGATATTGAGCACAACACTAATGCACTAGCAATTTAGCTATAAGCAAATAAATTCAAATTCTTTATTTTAGTAATAAAGTATATTATGCTAGCCCACCACCGCTGAGATCTGGGTTTGAATCTCAGCAGGTGCTAACAGCCAGTCGGGCACCTACACAGACATGAATTGGCGCCTTGTATGGAGTGTATTCCTGTCTAGTGCCCAGTGTTTCTGGGGAAACTGGACGCACCTCGACCATGACCAGGAAAACGTGGCGGTGAAAAATAAAATAAAATTTAAAAAAACAACACAGAAGGAAATACATTTTGTAAATATATGATACATAGATATAACCCGCTATGCTCACCTGTCGAAAGCTCTGATGTACAGTAGTAACACACCTGGAGGCGCTGTATTAAAGGATTTTACACGCGATTATAGCGGCGCCCTCAGGCAAACAGGAGTACTGCAACTGTGCACTCTTAAAACCAGCCAACTTTAGAGAGATCAGCCGCATTGGGCTTTTTATTCTATTTTAATCTAGGTTTGCCATATTCTTTCTATGAGGTTTGCCATAGTTATTCTTTAAAGCATTTGCCAAAAGATTGAACAGAAACATTGATCATTGTAGTGACATCAATTTGGAGATCTATATCATTTAACAAAGTCTGCATGGGAAAAAAAATGCAATATTTGCAAAGCTTTCCATTACAAACCCTTTCCCCACATTAAAAATTAATGTAAACTTAATCTTGGCATAAATCAAATAAAATGATCAAAATATAACCAAGTGCTTTGTGTTCACTATAAACAAATAGTACAATTTTACACATTTAATCTGAACACTGTGACTTAAGTACATTATATGAGCTACAGGTGTCCTACACCCAGCAAACAAGTCTGCTCTGGACTTTTATAGGCCCCCTGTGAGTTACACCAAGAGGCTTTATTTATTTGCTCAATGGTTGGTCACTGAGTGTTGGTCCCTCCTGAACAGCCCTGATTCATCTGACTGTGGGTTGCCTGGTAAATATCCACAAGATATGGAAGCATTTTTGGGATGACTTTAGTGGGCTTTACATGTGTTTGCATGTGCCTATTTCTTATCGTAAGTTGAGGCAAAACTTTGTATGGGATTTCCCAAGCCCACACTGTCCACAGCTGGCCAATGGTGGACCAATAGTTTGCTAACCAACATGTTTGTTGGGTACAGTTGGCATTTTTATTAAATTTGTCCTAGAGTAAACTCTATTTTATTTCTGATGAATAAAGAGAAGAAAACACAGACGTTTGCTGTAGGAGATATTGTATATAAAATCCAATCATAATAATCAATTATATTATATACAGGAACAGCTGTCTCCTGTATGTGATGTAAGGACAGTAAGACCTAACGTTACAAAGGGAACAAGGCTAATAACTTTTACCAACAAAGGAAATTCAATTTAAAGAACATTTGAGGTTACCTTTTAAAAGCAAAAGATACACATTGTGCCTATAAATCTCAGCTCTTCCAAAGTAATAAGCTTTTCCAATCATTCATACTCGGTGACTTACTTTTCTTTTTGTTCTCTGAATGGTTTAGATCAATCTACATCATAATTCCACTCACTGGACAGTAAATTTAACCAATAAATTGAGATACTCACCTGGTTCAGAAATCCCAGATCCACTTTCAGTGAAATCCGCAGAAAATGCGTTAATAGAAACACTAAAAATAACAAGAACCACAAATTCACTCCAACACACCTTCAGTACAGGTAACAGATCCATACTGACTTTAACATGCTCTATTTACATAGAAAAAAAAAAAAAACATTCAGATAAAAACACTACTTTATAAAATCAGCTTGGTTGTTAATCAAAACATCCGTTTTAATTATTAATTAATGCTGTTGTGTAGTACAGGAGCTGTATAATGCTGTACGTCTGTGTGGTTTACACACTTCACAGCCTAGGTCTGCAAGTGCACAGTTTACTATAAGCACCACACAGGCCACGCCCACTTCAAACACAACAGCCAATCAGAATTGCCCAGTGCTCTACGGGTCACCGGCACAGTCGCACATGTGTACGTGAAAAAGTAATTGCCCCCTTTCTGACTGTGTTATTGCATATTTGTCACATGATTGATTTGTGACCATTATAAACATATATAATATAGAATATATATATATATATATATATATATATATATATATACTTATCTACCAAATTGTGATGGCTAGACGACTGGGTCTGAGCATCTCCAAAACTGCAGCTCTTGTGGGCTGTTCCTGGTCTGCAGTGGTCAGTATCTATCAAAAGTGGTCCAAGGAAGGAACAGTGGTAAACCGGCGACAGGGTCATGGGCGGCCAAGGCTCATTGATGCACGTGGGGAACGAAGGCTGGCCCATGTGGTCCGATCCAACAGACGAGCTACTGTAGCTCAAACTGCTAAAGAAGTTAATGCTGGTTCTATCTATCTATCTATCTATCTATCTATCTATCTATCTATCTATCTATCTATCTATCTATCTATCTATCTATCTATCTATCTATCTATCTATCTATCTATCTATCTATACATACATACATACATATATATGGCTTTATGTACTCCACTGGAACACAGTGAGCCATTACCTCAACACCTTATTGAGCAGATACAAAAGATTCAAGGAAAAAGCTCTAAAGTACTGCAGGCATCTCTACACATAGTTAAGGTCAGTGTTCATGATGCCACAATACCAAAAAAACTAGAAATGTCAAATTTGCGAGCCATTACATGAGAGTTCAGCAAAAAGGAACTTTCAGGGCACTTAATTAGAAGGTTTTAATGTCTTTTCGGACAATAAGATTTCATAGTGATTAATCAGATTTCTTTTGATGCAAAGCACACAAAAATAATAATAAAGAAGTACAACAGTACAAACAGCTTTCCTCGTTCAGCTAAATGTGAGTAAGCAGGTTGTAAGTCACATACATGATAACAGATAATAATATATTAAACAGAACATGAAAACACCAAAAAGAATCTGATTTCTTTTTTTTTTTAATTCAAGGACTTTGCTTCATACAAAATGTTAAGGTAGAAACAACTGCAGAATTTAAAGACTAGCTATCTGAACAGAAATCAGGCAACAAACAAGAGAGTCAGTGGTAGAATCCAAATAAAGGGAGTTTGTTCCAGCTCTGTCCCAGAGACGAGCTGAGCACATGTTCAATACTGAGCTTGTGTATAAAGTTTAATTTTTTATTATTTTTATTTAACAAACCCCTTAATTCATATCAAAGATCATTTAAAAATAAGAACATAATATAAGAACAAAATAAGAATACATCGTATCAAAAAGTACGAAGATAAACAATGTGAGGTTTAACATGCACATACATTATCAGACCATGCAAACATTACTTTTTCCTCAAGAACAGCCACAAACAGCTGGATGTGCAGAAAGGATGCAGAGTGTTTTAGTTTGGTAACAAACGGTGAAAGATTTTGGTGGGTGGGTTTGCATTTTGTTCCAAATAGTGATGAACTTCAAATATGTATAAAGTGGGTTACATATGGAGTACATGCCAGAAAACAATGGACGTGTCAGGAGTGCAAAGAAGTTTCAAGAAGTTTTCCGCACTTCAGCATGAAGACGGCGACTACTTTGACTCTAAACGAAGCACGGTCCTGTATAAAAATATCCACTATTTAAATCATCCGCTCTGTTTAACAACTTCTACCGGGTAACGCTGATGCATGCAGATACATAAGACGTGTAAGTTGTGACTTCTGCTCCTTTAATCATTGTGCCTTTGTGCATTCTAAAATATAAATTCTTGATACATTTCAGTTTTTTTAATAGAAAAGATTTGGTCACGATCATGCGGAAGGCTAAATCTGGACATCCCAGTGAGTAAAGCTACAGAATGAATGAAATGTTATTTTTATCCATGTGTTGTTTTTGCAAAAGTGTCTTCTTGTTGCATAGCCCTACTTAAACAAAAGTCACGAAAGATGCCCTTCAATAAAGTCCTGTTCAGTCATTTCAATGGCCAGGGTGTAACTGACCTCAGCCTTCATTATGCACTGCATGCTAAGCAGCTAAAGGACACGGTGTTGTGCAGTGCTACAGAGGAAAGTAGTGGAGCTCAGGCATGATGGGACATTAAGAGTTTATCAGCTAGCACTGACCAATTAAAGCAACCTATTTTTTAATCCTGTCATATCCGTAAAGCCAAGCCTATCACAAGCAAGTTCTTCATACTTCGATGTGCCAAGATTTCAACACAACACAGCTGCAAAAGAGAACGTAAGCAGGGCCGGGGCAATGGGTGCATAGATCACAATTTGTTCCCTTTGCATTGCCCCTCCTTCCAAATTTGAACAAGTCCAGTTTTCACAATGCACTTACAATCTCCATCACATGCCTGACACCCACACTGGCCAAGGGTCGCAAGACATGACTGCACCCCGAAGTGGGTGCCAATATTAACCAATACAGACACTGAGAGAACATGCAAAATTCCTAGCAGTGACAGAAGGCCAGGATGGAATCATCCATGTTGTTGTGCAGCACCAACTCAACCAGCTGTGCTGCCACACTGCCCACAGTGGATGTCCTACAATAAAACTAAAACTGAATAATCAGTATCTACGTTGTATTGATTTTTGCTTTTACCTGTACCCAGGTCCATGCAGGCGTGGTGCCGATACTGAACCTACAGCTGTGTTTACACTACAGGCCTCCAATTTTGATTTTCCTGCTTAAATTTCTGTTAGTTATTACATTCACACTGCAGGTAAAAGTGGCTCAAATCTGAACTTTTTCCTAAAGGTGTGAACAGCAAAAATCACGCCATCTGACAACTCTAATCTTAATCCAAATCGGAACTGTCTTCCTCCTAAAGGTGTGAACAGCAAAAATCACATGCCATCTGAGAGTTCTAATCCCAATGCAAATAGGGGGAGTCACATGAAGCTTAGCGCTTTTCTCCGTACGTGATACGGCTCTGTGTGAAAACAACAGTGCCAACACTGGCAGGTGATAAAAAGCAGCTGCAGAGTGGACAAGTGTCAGAGGGGGTGTGTGGTGATCCGGGTTTTTTCAATCAGATCAGGGGTTGTGTAAACGTCGGTGGATTCATAATTGGTAATAAAAAACAACTAGATTGAGATGCTAAAACACGCTAGCACACCAGAGCTGACATTTCGAACTCGTTGGTACAAAACTAAGCTCTGCCATCTGGCAGGCCTTCACCTAAATGAACAACGATTGGCTGTTGTTCAAGGGCAAGGTGCCAGAGGGGATTCCTAATAACTGATGCTATTACGACTTCTGCTGGCTGACTGATGGCGCCTGCACAGGTTCGAGGGATAATGAGGATCAGGGTGTGTCTCTCCGTATACAAAGCTGATCTGCATATGAACTCGCCTTGTGCAGGTGAAAAGATGCAGTCAGTACTGCACACGTGTCAGGGGAGGCGTGTTTGAGTCACACCTCTCCTCATTCAGAGTGGAGATCAACATCAGTAGAGAGGAAGTGTAATGCAATCAGGTGACTGGATACGACTAGATTGGGAGGAAAACTGGGGGGAAAATAAATACATTGGAAAATAAAGGGGAAAAATAAATAAATAAAAATAAAAATCTGTAACAATTGCAAAAACTAGAAATTATTTTAGTACCACTTATAAAATCAGCCCAAATTGTAACCGACAATGTCTAATTAAATCAGATTTTTGCTGTTCACACTGGCATGAATGTAGCCAACTGGTTTTTTTTTACCACAGTTTCTTTCTTACATTTTCACAATCCATTAAAAAGGTTTTAAATGAGCTAGCAATATCGTCCCAGCTGAGCATGTTCACAATAAATAAAATTTACACCCACATGCAGTTCTTTAACTTGTGGTTATGTCGTAACATTTAGAATAGTATACATAATATTTCATCCCCCCAGTACAAAGTACTACAAATGTAAGAAAAAAATAAAGGCCTTACAAGAAAATAAAACACAATCATACTGTCATTGTCATTCAAAACCGAACTGGAAACAGACCTTACAGTTTCTGCTGCATCCCGATTAAGGCCTACAGTCGTAACATTTTATTATGGAGTTCAGCATCATTTCTCAGTCCCCGCTCTCACGTGTTTCTGTTGATGCTTTTAAAAAGTCTAAGGTCACATCTTTACTACTATTCAAAAGGTTAGGCACTTCGTAAGAACATTTGGAGCGTAAATGCTAGACCTGACAGGATAATGAAACTGTAAGCAGCTGATGAAGAACATTATTGTATCTTTACAATATAATACAAACAAATGCACCTAATGCATAAAAGCTTAATCAAAAAGAAAGTCCATTATAATTCTTACCATTTCACACATGTGCTCGGAATGGTAATCAGCAGCAAAATAATCATCAGTGTAAAATAAATTAGGTTTTGTATTGTGCGTGTAATGACCCACAGACGTAGTTCAGCTTTCGCCAGATGGAAAACATACAAACCGGCTAAGAAAGCCTGTGTTACTTCAACATTTCTTCAAGATTTGCATTTTTTAAGCTCGTGCTTCATGGGAATTTGTGCCTGGAGAATCAGCACACTGAAGCACTGACCCAAAGCTGCTGAAATTTCAAGCATCCAAGCTCCGTAGGTCAGTGTTTTCCCAGCCTTCTTATTTTCCAGTATTTAGACTAAAGGTAAGAAATCGACTACAGACAGTTATACACATTTCAGATCTATCATTCATTCATTCCTCTCCCAGCAAGCCCAGTTATATTAATATTAAATACATCAAGAAACAACTGGAACTCTTTCTTTACCCTCTTTACCGCTCTGCAAACAAAACAAAACAAAAGCATGTAGCATTTACACATAAACACGAGAAAGATCCAGTCCATAATACCAGATGATAAAACTCATCAAAAAGAAATAAACCACACTGAAAATCATCAGCAGATCCTTGTGTGTTCGTCTGAGTGAGTTTCTATATTTATGCGTTTGTAAAGCCGTACTAGCACCATTCTTCCTCCTCCGCTTTTGGGTAGGCGTGCCGGGTGGCGTCGCTGCCACCGTCAGACCCAGCAGGCACGCCCATGATGTAGTGGTACCCGTTGGGCATCCTGTGAAGGGCATTCTGGGACAGTGTCGGGAGGGTGATGATCTGCTGCGAGCTCAGCAGCGCCGTCTGGGACTGAAGAAACGGCTCGGAGCTGATGCGCATTACGGGACTCGGAGGGGGTAGGGTGGCCTGGGTACCCATTGCAGAGGACACGGGGGAAGAGTTGGCAGTCCTGTAGGCTACAGCCAGGCGAGGAGTCAGGGGCGTCTGGGGCAGCTGCCTGCGCCCGTGGCTTGGCGTGCTCGAGCCCGAGCTTAACAACACTGGGCTTCCTCTAGCCCAACCACTGCCCTACATAAAAATTGAACAAGCAAATGAAATGATGAAGGTGATGTGCAACAAATGGATCACAGATAAATAAAAACATGGGCAGAGAAAAAGAGAGAAGGAAGAAAGGAACGAAGGAAGGAAGGAGGGAAGGAAGGAAGAAAGGATAGAGAGAAGGAAGGAAGGAGGGAAGGAAGGAAGGAAGGAAGGAAGGAAGGAAGGAAGGAAGGAAGGAAGGAAGGAAGGAAAGAAGGAAGGAGGGAAGGAAGGAAGGAAGGAAGGAAGGAAGAAAGGATAGAGAGAAGGAAGGAAGGAAGGAAAGAAAGGAAGAAAGAAAGGATAGAGGGAAGGAAGGAGGGAAGGAAGGAGAGAAGGAAGGAAAGAAGGAAGGAAGGAAGGAAAGAGGGAAGGAAGGAGAGAAGGAAGGAAGGAAGGAGAGAAGGAAGGAAGGAAGGAAGGAAGGAAGGAGAGAAGGAAGAAAGGAAGGAGGGAAGGAAGGAAGGAAGGAAGGAGGGAAGGAAGGAAGGAAGGAAGGAAGGAGAGAAGGAAGGAAGGAAGGAAGGAAGGAAGGAAGGAGAGAAGGAAGAAAGGAAGGAGGGAAGGAAGGAAGGAAGGAAGGAAGGAAGGAAGGAAGGAAGGAAGGAGGAAAGGAAGGAGAGAAGGAAGGAGGGAAGGAAGGAAGGAAGGAGGGAAGGAGTGAAGGAAGGAAGGAAGGAAGGAGGGAAGGAAGGAAGGAAGGAAGGAAAGAAGGAAGGAGGGAAGGAAGTAAGGACAGAGAGGAGGAAGGAGGAAAGAAAGGAAATAAGGAAGGAAGAAAGAAAATAAGGAATGAGGGAAGGAAGAAAGGATAGAGAGAAGGAAGGATGAAAGGAAGGAAATAAGGAAGGAAGATAGGAAGGAGGGATGGAAGGAAGGAAGGAAAAGATCGAAGTGAAGAAGGAAGAAAGAAAGGAAATAAGGAAGGAAGGAACAAAGGAAGGAAGGAAGGAGGAAAGGAAGGAAAAAAAACAAAGATGAAAAAGGGCAAAAAAACATTGAAGAAATACAGGGTGCAAAAGACAGGTTTAAAAGAATAAGGTTGAAGAAAAAGCAAAAGAGAGAGAATGATGAATAAAGGAAAGAAGTAGAACGTACAGGGAAAAATAAGAAAAGGTAGAAAAACAAAAGAATGGACAAAGATATGTGAAAAAGAACACAGAGAAACCCAATAAAAATAGAACAAAAAGTGATGGGAAAAGAACAATGATTAATTAAAAACAAAAGGAAAGGGAATAAAAAGAAAGTAAAAAAAAAGGAAGTGACAAAGCATAACAAAAGAAAGAAAGAAAGAAAGAAAGAAAGACACATAAAGCACAAAGATACAGAGGACGGCAGTAAGCAGACATTGAAGTAAAAAGATGGTGCAGAGAAGAAAGAAAAGAGCAGACAGAGAAGTGACAGATCATGAGTTCTTGTACTGAGAGTATAAAAGAGTTTAGTTTCTCTGACCAGCTGTAAAATGAACAAAAGCTCAAATAAGCACACAAACATTCAACATCCCCACAATTTACACCCTATAATCCTGTTTTTTCATGCTTAAACCTAAACTTTTGTCTTGGCTTAATGGCATCACCAAAAATCATGCAGTGCCACGTAGTAAACTGCTTTGTCATTACAAGTAAAAGTAACCAGTAATTACTCTGGTAATAAATGTAAAAGACACATAAAAGATTTATTTCAAGGGACAGAAAAACAAATGGCATGAGAGTACACGTGCAAATGGCTCATAAAGACTCGCTGCTCATCTGAAACCATCACTGTGCTCAGCACCCTGACAATCATAAATCATGTGACAGCAGTCAGTAGGAATCTCACTATACTGGAGACCTGCCAGCTTCGATATTATGTTGGGTTATGGGGGAACATACCCCAACCTTACCATAGCAGCTTCTTTACTTAATCTACTGAGATTCTGTGAAAGTATTGTACTCTATTTTTTTTAAAAAGAGGATGAAGCGGTCTGGTGGTGCTCAAATGCCTAATTAGGTTTTGTATTGACCCCAAAATGCTGCTGTCTATTACGCTAGCTCACCACTATCGACCAGACATGATTGGCTTTGTCTGTGAGGTAGACAGTGCAGTGGATTGGCGCCCTATCCAGGGTATTCCTATTTTATGACCATTGTTTCCAAGCAAAGCTGGACCCACCACAACCCTGACATTAAATCAAAGCAAAACCCCCTGGTCCCACCTGCTTGTTGAAGGCGTCGTCCTGACCCTCTCCAGGAGAGGTGGCACAGCTGGCTGGCGCAGGTTTAGCAGGAAAGTGCTCCCGGCTGCCGTAGCGGTCACATGAATAGTAGCGATGTTTCTCTGCTGTGGATGAATGGTGTTTCCTCTCGTGAGAACGGCCCCGGTCGTGCCCTCTCTCTCGAAGTGAGGGGTCCCCGTCTGGGTCATGTGCTGTGCCTGAGAACGTGCCCATCAATTAAAAAAAGGCAAACATTTATTAATGATTAGACTTGCTATGACTATTAATTAAGCCAGAGTTTATTTTACTTGACTAAACAGACATTTAACCCCTCACATTCGAACACAAATTGAACAGACTGGTATTACGGATTTATTTGCTAATATTTGTATTTGTGTAAATGTTGTGTGTAAATTATTTTCAGATTGTCCCAGCCCCTCTTTGGGGGACTAGATGGCCCTGATGGTTCCCCTCTGATATATAATGATGGTTATAATAACCCTGTTATACTCTAAAAAACTTCTTCATGTGGAAGAACGTTCCAGAAGATTTTAACACAATATAATAGAATTCCTTTATGTGTCATATTCACACATGTACAGTACAGTGAAATGATTCTTTTACTTATTCAAGCTAGTTTGGAAGCTGTGGTCAGTGTGCAGGGTCAGCCGTTGTACGGCGCTCCTGCAGCCAAGAGGTTTATGAGCCTTACTCAAGGTCCCAAAAGTGGCTGCTTGGCAGAGTCAGGATTCAAACGCACAACCTTTCGATTGATAGCCCAGAGCTCTACCCCAGTTCTACCACTATCCCAATTTTGGATTGTGTTTGTGAGATTTTTTTTGTCCATTCAGTCAAAAGAGCATTTGTGAGGTCCAGTACTGACCAGGCTTGTAACAGACATGGGGTTGAGGTCAGGCCACTGGAGATCCTCTAAAGCAAACATGTCAAACCATGTCTAGACTTTGTAAACAGTGGCAAAGCCAGGCAGAAACAGTAAGGAACCATCCCTTAATGGTTGCCACAAAGTTGAAAGTGTATATTACTTTATATAATTAGTTAGCAAATGTGTGTGGACATATCAGCGGGGTGTCCATATTTACAGCATTTTTAAACACTTGTGTACAATGTGATTTATAATTGTGACTAAATACAATGTAAGCAAATAAGTGTCTAGGACCTTGCTCAGGGGCCTGACAATCGCAACTTGGCAGTGGTGGGCTTAAACCTCTGACCTTGTGACCTCACTAGTAGAGTACCTAAACCACTAAGCTATCACTGCCCTACACATACTTTTAGCCATATAGTGTATGTATGGAAATGCTTTTCATGCATGAATATCCATAGCAGATTTGTGATGGACAGTGTAGAATTTTTAAAATGCTGCATAGCACTTCTGATCAATCCCTGTATCTATGAATCAAAAGAGATCTGCAGAACGCCCATCGTCCTTCCAGAATTCCACATTCCTTAAAATACAGTCTGTGGTTCTTCAGTCTTGTACTTCTTGGCACTTGTACCAAGTGTGCACGGTTGGCCAGCTGAGAGGTGAACATAAATTAGCAGGTCAGTGGGTCGGCAGCATGTCTGTCAGAAGGCTTTTATCTGGGTAATGGATGCCAGCTGTGTGGTAAACCTCTGTCAGCAGACGCTACTGCTGCTGCTTCACTCACCTGCAGCACACGGCTAAAGCTCCAGCCAAGATCTGCAACTGCGTGGTGTTTCTCAGTAATAATCTGATTATTCTCTGGTTTTGGAACAAATCTGATTATTGAAATAATAATGTAACTGGCACACTTACATTTTTTAGATCTGCCCAGTTATCGTCTTATTCAACACATGTAATCTGGTTTCTCTGGAATTTTTTATGAAAGCATATGTGCAGTAACACAAGGCAGCACTGCTGTAAAACTGCACACATGGTGCTCACATCAGTGTTGTATATTTGTTGGTACACTACTTACTAAATTACTTTGTGATTTGGGACACTGTCTCAGTTAAGCAGCTTGAGGTCAGAAAAAAGCAGGATACTGGATTCTCCAGTTCCAGAAGCCTCCCACCAACCAAAAAAGCCATTATGTTGACCGAGTACTATATATTGTTTTCATTTTATTACATTGATGACATTTAGCAGACACTTTAATCCGAAGCAACTTACAATTACGACTAAATACAATTGGTACAACTCAGTAGGGGTAGAATTTGAACCAGCAACCTTGTAAAATTGCTTGATAAATGCAGCTTGTAGCTTGAAGCCTGAGGCATGTCTAATGGAGGGTTGCTAGTTGCTGTGTTGCTTAAATATGCAAATGAAAAATTCATTCATCTAGAGTGAGAGTTTGGGTGTTATCTTACCTCCAGTGCCAGCGGGCTGGCCACCAGATGATCTGTCCAGTGACCTCTGCTTTTTCTCTCTGTCTCTCCGGTGATGGCAGCGGTGATGATGGTGATGGTGGTGCGGTCGCTCCTGATTGGGTTTTTCCAGATTGTAGTCATTTACAAGGTCCTCCTGAGGGCGTTGAGGGGCAAATGTGGATGCTGAGCGCCTCAGGGGGGAGTCGGGAATCGTCTGAGGAAAGATTTTAAAGATTGTAAATTTTAGTATAAATTTTTAGTGTACATCAGTCTAATGTAGAAGGCAGGTGCTAGACTGGCCTGCCTGCAGTCCATATCTGCCTTCTGTTGAAAATGTGTGGAGCAGTATAAAGTGCAACATACGACAACAGAGACTGTGCTATGTTTAGTAGCTGAAGTGTTATACGAAAAAGAAATCTTCTGTTACAAAGACAGCAACTGGTGTTCTCAGTTTTCAAATGATTATTTAACACTGTTAAAAGTGAAAGGTGATGTAATACTGGGGTAAACATGAACTTTTTTGGAATATGTTGCAGCCATCAAATTTATATGAATAAATATAGAAAAAAAGTTATTTTATAAGGTAATTAGTTGAAAAATAGTATGTCTTGTTCTAATTCTAATCAAATACCAGTGAAGAAGGATTTGTGTATCATTATCTGTATTTACTGTATTTTTTACTGTTTCAACTGTTTATGGAGTTTGGTTTTAATTAAAATGTTGTCACTAGACTGATATAAATGGCTCTGATGTTGGTAATGCCTGCATTAAACTTTTGAGGACTAGTGTTATTAAATGGCACACAATTCCCCAGCACTTTGGCTAAATAGCCAATATAATACACACATTAATTCTGGCTGCTGCTCTGCCCATCTGTGCCAAATTAAAATGTGCAGTTTGACTTTTCTATAGTATCATAATGTTAATATACTGTTAGCCAATTTAAACACAACTTTTGGATCACAACTTAATTTTTGCACATGCAATACTAATAGAAACTTTTTGGTTGTAAGCGGTGAGGGTGGGAGGAGTAGTAACTGGTCGTGTCTGAGAGACTGAGAGAGAGCTTATAGTCTGGATTTAGCGCCATCTGATTTCCACCTTTTTGGACGTTCAAATAGGCTTTAAGGGGAAGAAGATTTTCATGTGATGATGATGTGAAAGCAGCGCTGCATCAGTGGCTACTCGCTCAACCAAAAACATTTTTTGCTGATGGCATTAAAAAGTTGGTACAATGCTGGAAAAAAGCATCGTAGGTGAATATGAAGAAAAGTGATGTCATTTGTTTTTAAACTTTTTTAAACTTAATAAATAGGGTTTAAAAAAGTGCAGAAACTTTTTGAAGAACCCTCGAACCCTTGATTGCCACTACAGGACAGATTTTCCAGCAGGGTTAATTAATGCCAAACGTCTTGAGACTGCCATCTGCTGATTAATCAACCATCCATGTCTAAGTGTAGGAGCTAGAGCTAAACTCAGACACAGGTAGAAAATATGAATTACATGCACACACACCCCAGACAAACTACAATGTCAAAGTATTAAACATGATGCCCAAAGTGGCAGATCTGGAACAGCTGTTCAAGCTTGCGGTCGCATTTTAGCTCCAAGTAGCTCATTTAGATTGTAACAACAGCATTTAAACAGTCATTGTGTTCAGGAGGCGACCTGTGATGATTAAAGGTATTCGGTCCTCTCTAAGACACTGTATCTGTTATGTACCTCTGATTACATGGTTTATGAAAGACTTCAGCTAATCCTAAGATTTCTAATAATAACAGGGTAAAGAATCGCTTTTGTTCTGAGCCTGTGAGATCAACATAAAAAATTAGGATGATAAATATTATTAATAATAATCTAGTGGATTTTATAGATGGATTAAATAGGATACGTGAGGATTCAAAATAACACACTTACTGGTAGTAAGGTTCCCGGTGAATGACGTGAGTGACTTCTCTGTTAATGTGTAATATAGAAGAGCAAGAAAAAAAGCAGAGAAAGGCATTTATTTTTATGCAAACTCATGACATGATGGATTTATGAAGCTCAGTGAAAATTTTTAAACACTCAAGTAAAGAGAAATATCATTTAGAGCAGGGTTCTTCAACCATTTGGTGGCAAAGTTCCCTTTAGTGTTCACCAGACCTACAATTAGCAGATTAACTTGAAAAGCACCCACATCAGCAAGGACAAAATATAACGATACACAACCAAACTTTAAACATTTTGAGAAGAGGTTGATAATAGAAACACTAAACAAAGACATTCAGCTGTAGATAACAAACAGGGTAACTGTATCCACCTGCCTTGTTTCGTACCAGACCCCCTTTATTATTTTCTATTTTATTTTCTTTATTATCTTTATCCTGGTCAGGAAATCAGGAAATCAAGAAGCTGAAGAATTTAGAAGTTTATCACTTTACCATGAGGAAGCAAAAGCAGAAGAGTTACACTCTGGGAATTGGAAATGACTAAATTAGCATCCAAAGTCTCTACCATCCAGGAGTAACAGAAACAAACTAGCATCATGTGTTAAAGTCCAAAAAACTGTACAGACACGTGCGCTCTGGCCAAGATATTTTAAAATTGTTGGCTGTAGATTCGAGACCTTGTTGTTAGCTTTGGAAATCTAAAAAGACAGAAGGGTCTGTGTTTTTTCTTTCAGTGAGACTGAACCACTGAATATATGTATCTGGGTTGAACAGTCTTTGTTAGTAGAAAGCCAAGCTGTAGGCTGGCATGGTGCCAGTGTCAGATAATTGAGTAGGGGGGTTTCTCTATTTGAATCAGATGGATTTTGGCTATATGAGCAGGTGCTGAAACCTCCTCATCACTATAACTACTACTGCTGGACACAGTAGTTCGTTCAGATTTGTTTAAACACTGATCATTACACCTGCAGATTCTTTATTATGTTTTGCATAACCAAGAAAATGATTAAAAGCTCCACTGCTGAGAAGCGTAACAAGACCAGTAGTTCAGTAAATGTCCAGTAGCCAGCGCACGTCTCTCTGTGTACATTTTTTCTGACAATCGCATTTTACAGACCAGTGCTCCCCCATTCTAGTCTATATATATATATATATATATATATATATATATGTGATGACTGGCACTAATAGTACTACCTAGTGTCTATCAAACTCACCCTGACCAGGATAAAGCAAATTTGTGAATTTGTGATCATGATTAAATTCAGCAAAAGCTGTGTGTCAAATACCTGCATCTCTGCATTGAGTTTGGGCATGGACACGGCACGCCCTTGACCCTCTAAACCAGCAGGTGCAATTGTGCTTGCACTATTCTCCATTTTCCTCATTTCTACTGACACCTGCTACACACACACACACAGTAAAATCATTTGGTCTCTAAGCTTGTGAAAGGATTTTAATGCAAAAGTGTTAATAGTAAATACCTGGGCAGTGTTTGGGTTGGACATGTCTTCTGATTGGCCTCTGGAGATGGGTCGTTTCTTTGACCCTTTAACCTCTTTGGTCTGCTCTGCTGCCCAAGATGAGGAGCTTTTGATTGGATTATCATGGCTAGATTTAAACCAGGACATAAATAAATAAAGTTATGTCTTCTATGCAGTTTTTGTTAAACCAGTATTTGTTAATAAGTATGAGCATGTGAGCAGGGCTTACAGGGTGTGTCCATTGTTTAGTGTGGCAGAGCTGGGTCTGAGAAGCTGGGGGTCTGATGGACAGTCCAAAATGCTCCTGCTCTTCTCCTGCATGGGATTCAGAATGGGCTCGAGAAGAGCGCCCACATTGTTCTACACAGACACAGTCAAAAGAGACTCAATGAAGTCAACATATTAATCTGGATGTAATAGTGAAACTGTACATATAGCTTCATGTGTTTTTCCTGGTCAGGGTCGAAAGGGAAAACTGGACACAAGGCATAAATACTCTGGACAGGGCACCAAAGTCCTGTGATGGATTGATGCCCTGTCCAGGGTGTTTTCTTTTCTTGCACCAAGTGCTTCTGGGACCTTGACCAAGATAAAGCAGGGGTTAAAAAAAGCAAATGAATTTTTTTCAGTTTGTGTTTAGTCAGTCTATAAATTATGATATGTACTAAATGAGGCATCGCATGTTGTGCAGTTAAATGAAATAAACAACAGTAGACATGGAATAGGCGAGGATTGAAATATGTAGGTGAATTCAAGTAATATTTTAACACTTAAATATGCACAGTGTCTGACCTGTGATCCAGGTTCCTGCTGATCTTTGTGCTGCTGTTGCTGCAGCTGCAGTTTTTTGGCTCGGTTCTGCTTGTAGTAGTCAAAGATCATGAGAGCAGCATAAACCTTCCCGACGGTCAGCTCATTAGCTACAGGAGAGAAAATTAAACAAGCAATATTCACAGTCAGCTCCAGATTTACTGGCAACCTTTCTAAAGATCTTGAAAATTAATTTAACTAATTGCCTTTGTAATTATTTTTCACAACCTCTGAGTGAATACATATCTAATTACCTTATTACCAAAATAAATAATTCAAAAACCTTCATTATGTACTTGTATACTGTTAGATTACTGGGTAGCCATCACAAGAGCATAAATCACTTGTAGTACGAGTTGTTATTGCTCTGAGTTTGATAGAATGATCTTGGAGAATACCAACGTTTGATCACTGAGGCTCCTAAAATAGATTATAAAGCTTTTCAAAGTCATTTAAAGCAGGTATTTAAAGATTTTGTGTGCCTTTACAAAATTTTACAAAAGTTTTTTTTCTATTTATTTATGTATTTTCTCCCCTTTTTCCCCCCGATTTAGTGTAGTCAATTTGTCTTCCACTGCTGGGGGATCCCTGATTGGATTTGAGGAGGGTATGCCTCATCCGATCTGTGCGGACCCTTAGCGGACCCTTTCTTTTTCACCCATGCTTTCTGCATAGAAGAAGATCCCACCCACTTAGTCTGGTCATCCCACTCAGACACTGTGTCCAATTATTGTCTGCTGCAGGCACAGCCAATTGTGCCCACTAGATGGTGCCCAGCTGACGGTGGCAGAGCCAAAATTCGAACCAGGCTGTTCAGAATCTCGGCACTGGTGTGCTAGATTTTAAGTGATACAGACTTTTATTAGTTGTTAGCTACATTAACTTTAGCAAACATCAGTTGACATTAGCATTATTTGCTTTTTGGGGTTAATAGAAATTACATTTGGTTTTAACATGTAATACCTGAAATTAACTTCTTTTTAACAGTATTCACAACTACTTATAACTACTTTTAAGTAAAATTATTACACTTTTAGTTTAGTAACACTCTTTTTTGCTAAAGCAATATTTTTTATTGCTAAAGAAAAGGAACAGAACCGGTTGGAGGTCGAATGCGGCTGTGCTGTAACCTGACAGATCACTAGATGGCAGTAAACGCAATTATGTCCAGCAGTCATTTAAATGAATGAATGTGTGTGTGTGTGTGTGTGTGTGTGTGTGTGTGTGTGTGTGTGTCTGCGTGTGTGTCTGCGTGTGTGTCACTCACGTTTGTGGGGTGTCACCAGTAGATCCATGGTCTTCTGAGACAGGTTTGGCCAGACAGTCGTCAGCTCCTTCTTTAATTCAGCATCCCTCAGACGCTGTGCTATGATTCCTGCACACAAAAGCACAGCTCATAGTTTAGATAACCACATTTCTGTTTTAACTGCTGGGTGTGCTTAATAATACCATGTAAAAATGCACGAAAAACCATTAAGAATCCTCTTAGTGTGCTAAATCAGGTAAATAATAAGGCTAATATATGTAATGTGGCTACAAAAATTCCTCTTGCTTGTTCAAATGCTTATTGTACATTTTCATTTACGGAATTTAGCAGATGCTTTTATCCAAAGTGACTTACAGCAATGTGACAGTATATTATCTAAGCAATTGAGGGTTAAGGGCCTTGCTCAAGGGCCCAACAGTTGCAATCTGACAGTGGTGGGGCTTGAACCAGTGACCTTTCGGTTACTAGTTCAGTACCTTAACCACTAGGCTAAAACTGCCCTACAGTTGTACAATGTTAAAGAATGTAACAACTAGTCAGTTTTGTAATTTATAAGCATATATTTGCCAACTTCTACCATTATCACCTGCCTGTCTTCCTCTGAATTTGATTGATACTAGGTGATAAAATTGCACAGCCACTGATGCTACATGAAGTAATATCAATATTACTCTATTAGTTCATAATGTATTTGCTAGTGGGACATTAAAGTAATCCATCATTTTAGGATCTTTATAGTATTTCAATTCATTTCTAATTACAGTCCTTAAATATTTTATGAGGGTGAGCAGCTACAGTTTTTCCAAGAGACATTGTTGACAGAAGTGGTATCCTTAGCATTAAAACAAACTACTTGTGCATATATTTAAGGTTGAATTATTCAAGCTATTTTGGTCTATTAAAGAACATTCTATGCCAAACAGCTGACTAAAATACTATGTATAATGCTGAGAATCAGCTGAAGTGTTGTAAATCAGGGCCCCAGTGGACTCCCAGTGGAAATGCTGAATCACACTTTACTATCTGGAAAACTGTTGGACAAATCTGGGTTCGACAGATTCCACCTACTGGAATACATAGTGGTAACAGTAGAGAGAATGAAGCTCTGTACTGTGTTCAGGGTTTGAGCTGGACCTCTCAGTTCAGATGAAATATAATATTAATGTTACAGCATAGAAAGACATTTAAAAAAAACTGTATGCTCTTCTGCATACAAAGCAAGGTTCAATAAGACATGATTTGAAAAATGGAGTGTAGAGGATTTCCAGAGGCCTGCACAGAACCCTGACCTCAACCGTATTGAACACCAGAGGAGCTGGAACACTGTTAGTAAGCCAGACCTTCCGATCTAACATCAGTGCATATATAGTAATATAAAATTAAATATATCAAAAGAAAGACTGGAAAATGCATGACTGACCTGAGGCCAGCTTGATCTCCAAAGCGGTGCGGATCAGAGCCATAAGCGTAGAGGTGAAATGTACTGAGGTGTCATCAGCGATGGGCATGTTCATTTTCACCAGGCGCTGAAGGGAGTCATGAAAATCGTTAGCCTAAGAATCATTCTGCAACGACTCAGATGAAGCAAACCCAAGCCTGCAAGATGCCTTCAGTCCAAAGCTATCTGTGTGCTTGTGAGAGTCTTAATCAAGTTTTTTCTTTTGTTACAAACTCTTTGGAAGTTTAATGAGATGGTTTAAAGTACCCATAAACATTTATGTTTAAACCATAAACAAGAACCTGGGTTAAGCTGTTAATTGTTGAGTATTTCTTCTGGTCTGAATTTAGCAAGTCTGTTAAACCAGTCCAACTGCTGTAAAGATTGGCAGGGGGCGTGAGTTAGAAAATCATGCCCATCTGCCCAGCCATTACGGCCGGCAGGGGGCATGGAAGTGCAGATGATTCACTGTAATAGTTCTTTTAAGCGATAATCTATTGCCTCATTGAGCATTAATTCACTCCAGGTGAAGGTGCCTCTATTTAGTCATGGTTTCCTCCCCACAGAGATGCTGGCAACCTGCCTTTCTCTGGAAATCATAATAATGGGCTTGAGTCACATACGCTGATGTTGGCATCTTTATCTCTTTATCTTTTTCCTGGAAACTCAGCTCTGTATGTTTTGTGTCTTTGTCTTAATACCTTGTTTGTTTCTGTTATTTTGGCCACCTCATTTATTTTACCATTGTCCTTTTTGTTTGTGGCTTTTTATTGTTTTACCTTGGTTAAGCGTCCTGGAAATTGGGTTCATTTTTCAAACATGGCAGGTACGGGGATGCACCTGGCGCCTCAGTGCTGTGGTGTGGGTGACCTGCTCCTCTAATACTTTACATACCACACCAAGAAAGATTAGAATTGTGAAAAATATTTCAGGAGAACACAAACTGAGCTAATATATAATACGTATGATATAGTAATAGCAACTTGGCTAGAATAAGAATCTGATATTAATCTGATAATCTGTTATTTAATCCAGGGGTACTTTAAACACACCATATGTATAATTTACACCATTATGGTCCTTATTAGTGGACACAGTAGACTTTAAACCTGTAGATAATCAGTGCTCTCAATCTGAAACACACAAAATGTTTTGTCTAAAAGCACAGTACCAACACAGAGACATGACAGTATTAATAAAATGTTCACATTCACTTCTATAAACTACAGTCTGCAACCAGAGTGCGTCGGTGAGAGAGAGAGACTCTGACAAGAGTAAGAAGAAGCATGAAAGCATAACCATGAGAAGCTTTAGAGATCACAGGAGCTCCACTCTGCCGCCGGCTAATCCATCAACAATGCACACTGCCAGAGCCACAACAGATCGTGTATGTAATTTAAACATGTAGAATTCTTTCAGAACGGTACTGAAGCATAAAGTGTCAGCCAGATTAGTTCAATCTTTAATCTGTGGTGTTTTATTAAACATACAGGGATGAGCAGGATTTCCAAAACTTTTTCTCCCAATCTAGTCGTATCCACTTACCTGACTGCATTACACTTCCTCTCTATGGATGTTGACCTCCACCTTGGTTGAGGAGAGCCAAGACTGACACACATGTGCAGTAGCCGACTGCATCCTTTTACCTGCCCGAGGCGAGTTCATATGCAGATCAGCCTTGTGTATGGAGAGCCACTCTCTGATCAATGCATTATACCTCAACTCTGTGCAGGCGCCCACAACCAGCAGAGGTTGTAATTGCATCAGTTATGAGGTCCCTATTTGACTCCCACCCTGTATGGACAACAGCCAATCGTTGTTCATGTAGCTGCCCAGCCCAGCCGGATGGTAGAATTGAGTTTCGAACCGACGAGTTCGAAATGTCAGCTCTGGTGTGCTAGTGTGTTTTACTAAAAATGTCAATATTTTCAATATTTGACCGCAATGGAAAACACTATGGATTGTCAGATAGACAGTCTGTCTGGACTAGTAATGACATGAAACAATTCAGTTATGTCTAAAAAGAAATGAGAGACAAAACTAATATGAATTTAGTACATAGAAATTTTAGTTAAGCAAATCTGCCAGTACTGGTAAGACAGTAATGTGAAAAATCATTTGCCTCACTGCTTTTAACTGCTTCTCACACTAAAAAATCTTAAACAAAAGATTTAAACAAAAATGTACACAAAGAGCTTTTGAGTAACAACACAGCTCATTGTGTTTAACAATGCAATGTATTTAGGGAACAATATTTTATTGACCTTTATTGCCCCCCAGTTACTCAGTCATTCTTTTATTCAAATCTCAGTTCTATAAAACACTTGCTTTGATCACATTAATTTAACATTTCTGTGTTCCTGTGCGGTCCTGATAGCTTTTTCAGTGCACCTTTAAAGCACCTTGTGTTCTGTATCACAATACATTTGAGAGGATTTGGCCCATCCCTGTGACAGAGTAAGTAATATTATAATGTGTTTTAGCACGGCTGGCTGTGAAGAGTTGAGCTCCCCTGATTAACAGCATACAGCAATGGAGATAACTGCAAATAAAAATCATAATAAGAGAAAAAAGACGAAAGAGCGGTGGATGTGTTGGATGGGCATGCAAGCAAGAGAAAGAGCGAGTTAAAAGGAAGAGAGAGAGTAAAAGTTTTTTTTAGTTCAAAGCAACATACAAAACACTTGTACACACAAGTGGCACTTAGAAACAAAGACTATTCTAAAAGTACACTAATTAATAAAAAAATTGAGCAAAATTTTGGGCAACTAATAAGAAGGACCACACCTGTTATGCTCGAATGTCTGAAATGTCTAAACCAGTTACAGTCAAACACCAAAAAGGCCGAGCTTCATAGGGAATGGTGGTTCATAAAAAAAAAATCAAAAGCAGAAGGTAAAATGGATGTTTTCTGTTTGATTTGCTTATATTGTGTGCAAACAATGCAGAATAACAGCCCATGTGATCAAATGTTAACAGTAACAAGTAAAACAGACCGAAACAAAACCCTGAGCTATAATGCTATCAGTACAGGGATACTCCAGCATTTTATAATCCACTTTATCTACTTCATCTATACCGTGGGTGTGAATACAAGTAACAACAATTCTTTTTTCTGCTTGCCTAAAGGTCGTAGTGTGGTGAAATGCAGAGCGCCTGAGCCAAGACTATAAGCATCATTATATTACTATTACCATTATTATTATTATAGTCATTTCTTTTATTATTATTATTACTATTGTTATAGTTATTATTAGTATTATTATTATTAATATTATTATTAATACTATAGTTATTATTATTATAGCCATTACTTCATTATTGTTATCATTATTATTATTATTATTATAGCCATTACTTTATTATTATTATAGCCATTACTTCATTATTGTTATTATTATTATAGCCATTACTTCATCAATATTATTATTACTATTATTATTAAAGCCATTACTTTATTATTATTATTATTATTATTATTATTATAGCTATTGCTTTATCATTATTATAGTCATTAATTTATTATTATTATTACTACTATTATTATAGCCATTACATAAGCAGTTAAATGGACAATGTAAAGGTGATCAGTAGGTCGTCAAGAGTAACCCAACGGGGACAAAACAAGATACTGTCAAGTGTTTTTAGTGACCACGCTTACTGTTCATTGCCCATTTTTTTTTACATAATTAATAAATTCAAAGAATGTACCACTAAAAATCTACTTATAGATAATTACATAATCAAAATATATACATACGAAAAGATTTAAAAACAAACATTTTGAACAATTAAAATGACTATAGTTATACAGTTGTGTTTTAATGGTTATAGACTGAATGTAATAACTGCTCTTAGACGTCTCTAGTTAGTAAAGTTTGAATAAACATCTCGGTATGAACTTAAACTCTCTGTACTTCACTACAGACGCAGTAGACAGTCAGTGTGTTAAAAATGCTGAAGTGGAAGTGAGACACAGTGGTCCACAATAAGAAAAGAAAAGATCAGAGAGCTGCACAAAGTAAAAACAGGGAAAAAGGGCAGGAGAGACTGCAGAGCACACAGGCTGGCTGAAGGGTAAGCCAATGAGAAGACAGGACAAAGGGTGCGGGGGAGGAGAAGTCGGGCTACCTTGTAGGCGATTCGTGGTGGACATTTCTTCCCCAAACCTAAAGGTGGGGACATGTGGAGCAGCATCTCATACATATCGCGGTACTTGATACGGCCACTTCACAGAATCGAGAATGCGACAAACCCAAAATAAGAGACAAGGATGGGAAGTTAGAGAGACGGGAATTGAAAAAAACATGAACATGAACGAGAACATGAAATGAAAAAAAACCCCACAAAATATTAAAGATAAACAAGAAGACAAACAAAACCAGAAATCTTTGTTATTTTGATTTCCAAGGGTGTCATGAACAAGGATGCCATCCTCGCCCCGGGCGGGGTGAACGATGGATCATAGAGGTCAGAGAAGAGAGGATTGATTCCTAATGGTTGAGATGGAATGGAGCAGAGGTGCACATGGTATGATCAGTGACAGAATGGCTGCATTGTTTGAATGATGTCTGCTTGTGCATGCTAAGAGACATCAGGTCACACTTCCTCTTTTAGTGCTTGAAAACAAAGGTTTCAGTGCCAGCCGCTTTCCAATCAGCTTTTTCAGCTGTAATATCAGCTTCAACACTGAATTGGTGGTCCAGTGTGTTCTGGTTTAGCTCAGTATTGTAGATATAGCATACATATAACATCATACAACTTATTCATAAAGTATTTGTGATATATACTGTAATCAGAGGTGGGTATCGTAGTTACAGCACTTATACGTCAAGAAGCATCAAGACGAAGCAAAAATAAACATCTGTGTTTTTTTATTATTTGATTTTTTATCTCTAATTTCAGTCACGTCTGAGTTGAAGTGTGCACATTTACATTTGATTTTGTTTTAGTACAAGCTTTACTGTCTCATTACAAGTGGTAACAATAGCAACATGGTAAGGGTAAAATAAAAATGTAAATTTAGTTTCATTTCATTGTCAAGTTATGTCATCGCTTTATTCTGGTCAGGGTCACTGTGGGTCTGGTTTCTCCAGCACAATGTAGTAACACACCCCAGACAGGACACCAATCCATTGTGGGGCCCTGGCCATCTCCCTTCCTCAGACATAACCAATCATGTCTGCATGTAGATGCCCGACCGGTAAATAGCACCTCTAAGGTCTTGAACCTTTGGGCTAGTGTAAATTACTGCTGCACCGTTTAAGCAGCTTTAAATGGCATATGAAATACAAATTTATTTCTTGTTTTTGTTACAAATTTTTATTATAGTCTGGTCAGGGTTGCAGTGCGTCTGATTCATTGTTCACAAGTTCACATTTCAGAACCGGCAGCAATAACAGGGATGAAATCAAAACATTGTTCCCATTTATTTATTTTCTCTAACTGATTTTGTCCCGATCGGCTTTGTAGTGTGTCCGGCACCACCCAGAAACACTGGCACAAGTCAGAAATACAGCCTGGACACGATGCCAAACCATCACAGGGCTGAATATACTGACACTCACTTATTCACTTCATTGGGACAATTTAGAGCAGCCAGTCCAAATATTGGTATTATTTTGTGAGAGGAAAGGACACAAATGTACCTAAGAGGAAAGCCATGAAAATACATACATTCACTCTAGTAACTGCACCTCGGTGCCATAGATTGAAAATAAATGTAACCCAAAGCTTATTTTGCCTGATGGCTGGGCACAAACGCAGCCACATTAATCAAGCAAAAACTAGAATTAGAAATATAATTCTGAACAAATCAGTATGTATGTGCTTTGCATTACCAAAACAGGTAAACATCAAATTTTCTCTGTCCAAATTTTAATCAGTAAGAGATTTAATGCTCCTACAAATACAGTTCATACTGGAGTTTATGTCACATGTTGCTACCCACCTCTGACCAGAGTATTAGTCCAGTACTTTGTTGCTATTCATTTATAAAGCCTACAATATCATAATCAGTCTAATAAATATTCAGTGTGGATCATTTAGTGGCTTTGAAAGCTTTGTTTTCTTGTCAGCATCATTAACCAAAGCCAAGTCAAGTCTGGAAGGGCAAGTGCTCATGTATAGGCAAGTCATTTAGTGCACAGCCATTCAGTTCAGGTCTCTGGGCGTTGTTGCACAGAGCACGCAAAAGTGGAGGAAGTTTTCTGGGGTTGCAAACCTTGTATGCTACCCAATTAGGGCAGTTCTTCCCTAAGCCAAGAGGGGGTGAGATAATGCGCAACAAATTGTACATATCCTTATAGGAAATCCGTCCGCTGCAGAGAAACAAGCAAGACATGACACAGATGTAAGGCAAGCTTAGAGTTATATCAGTAACAGTACTGGACATACAGTGCCTTGCAAAAGTATTCAGCCCCCTTGAACTTTTCAACCTTTCGCCACATTTCAGGCTTCAAACATAACGATATGAAATTGTAATTTTTTGTAAAGAATCAACAACAAGTGGGACACAATCGTGAAGTGGAACGAAATTTATTGGATATTTTAAACTTTTTTTAGAAATAAAAAACTAAAAAGTGGGGCGTGCAATATTATTCAGCCCCTTTACTTTCAGTGCAGCAAACTCACTCCAGAAGTTCAGTGAGGATCTCTGAATGATCCAATGTTGACCTAAATGACTGATGGTGATAAATAGAATCCACCTGTGTGTAATCAAGTCTCCGTATAAATGCACCTGCTCTGTGACAGTCTCAGAGTTCTGTTTAAAGCGCAGAGAGCATCATGAAGACCAAGGAACACACCAGGCAGGTCCGAGATACTGTTGTGGAGAAGTTTAAAGCTGGATTTGGATACAAAAAGATTTCCCAAGCTTTAAACATCTCAAGGAGCACTGTGCAAGCGATCATATTGAAATGGAAGGAGTATCAGACCTTTGCAAATCTACCAAGACCCGGCCGTCCCTCTAAACTTTCAGCTCAAACAAGGAGAAGACTGATCAGAGATGCAGCCAAGAGGCCCATGATCACTCTGAATGAACTGCAGAGATCTACAGCTGAGGTGGGAGACTCTGTCCATAGGACACAATCAGTCGTACACTGCACAAATCTGGCCTTTATGGAAGAGTGGCAAGAAGAAAGCCATTTCTCAAAGATATCTATAAAAAGTCACCTGGGAGACACACCAAACATGTGGAAGAAGGTGCTCTGGTCAGATGAAACCAAAATCGAACTTTTTGGCCACAATGCAAAACGTTATGTTTGGCGTAAAAGCAACACAGCTCATCACCCTGAACACACCATCCCCACTGTCAAACATGGTGGTGGCAGCATCATGGTTTGGGCCTGCTTTTCTTCAGCAGGGACAGGGAAGATGGTTAAAATTGATGGGAAGATGGATGGAGCCAAATACAGGACCATTCTGGAAGAAAACCTGTTGCAGTCTGCAAAAGACCTGAGACTGGGACGGAGATTTATCTTCCAACAAGACAATGATCCAAAACATAAAGCAAAATCTACAATGGAATGGTTCACAAATAAACGTATCCAGGTGTTAGAATGGCCAAGTCAAAGTCCAGACCTGAATCCCATCGAGAATCTGTGGAAAGAGCTGAAAACTGCTGTTCACAAACGCTCTCCATCCAACCTCACTGAGCTCGAGCTGTTTTGCAAGGAAGAATGGGCAAAAATTTCTGTCTCTCGATGTGCAAAACTGATAGAGACATACCCCAAGCGACTTGCAGCTGTAATCGCAGCAAAAGGTGGCGCTACAAAGTATTAACGCAAGGGGGCTGAATAATATTGCACGCCCCACTTTTCAGTTTTTTATTTCTAAAAAAAGTTTAAAATATCCAATACATTTCGTTCCACTTCACGATTGTGTCCCACTTGTTGTTGATTCTTCACAAAAAATTACAATTTCATATCGTTATGTTTGAAGCCTGAAATGTGGCAAAAGGTTGAAAAGTTCAAGGGGGCTGAATACTTTTGCAAGGCACTGTATACGGGCACTTCAGTCTCATAAGTGGCCAGAAGAAGAAAACTGTGCATCATCTGAGCTTAGATACTCAGAGGGAAAAGATTCTTCACATATCCCACAGAAAAGATACAAGACAGGAACATCTGAGGGCAATACAGGCTTTTAAGATCACAAGGATGGACCCTCACTATCTTAATACATATTATAAGAAAGCAGATCCCAGCTCACATGGGATTCTGGTAAATGGAACATACCAGGCAGCCGGGTCGTACTCAGCCCACACACGGATGAACTCGTCTAGGTGATGTGGACCCAGGATGGAGGAGTCCCGCGTCAGGTACTCGAAATTATCCATGATTACAGCCACAAACAAATTTAGCATCTACAGAAAGAAGAAAAAGGACATAGCAGGTCAAAATCACAGTTTCTTGCACATTATTTCTTTTTCCAGATTCCCATTCCACATGCAGGAGCCTAATGCTGACATCAAACCTAATTTAGTTTAGTTGATTTTAAAACCAGTATAAAAACAATCAGCAGTGTGGTACAGCTGGTAAAGTGGTAAAGCTGCATATAGAGCCTGGGGACCTGGGTTCTCACCTGCCTGTTCTCATACTGGGTTCTAATACTGTCTGTGAGGTGTTTTGTATGGTTTCCCCATATCTACATGAGTTTCCTTAAGTTCTTTTTCTTACACCTTTCCCTAGGTTCCCCTAGGTGTGAGTGATTAAGTAGGTAAACTAAACTAAAGTGCTTGACGCCTTTGATTAGTTAGCAGGATAAAGTGGTTGATGAAAATGAAATAAACAAATAAATAACTTTGTAACTCAGCTGTTGCTCATGAGAAAGAATCTAAAAAATGTCAAGAAAATAGTTCTGATTTTAAAAATGATCAGACTTACTGGGACTAATTTTCAGTTCTCTCTAGAGAATAAAAATATGCTATACATGCTATGAGAAAAGAAAATCAATCCCATTGTGTAATGCCTTTCCCCCACAATGATTTCCAACTATTTTGAGATATTATTAGTATGTTGCTTGCGCAGTACAATCAAGCACACAGAGTCTCAGAAAGTCAAGAAAACAACAACAAACCAAGGCGATCAAGAGCACTGACCAGAAAGGAGCAGAGGAAAATGAAGGAGACAAAGTAAAAGTAGGCGAAGTCGCTGCCACATTCTTTTCCCTGCGTCCCCGAGAGTTCATCGCACGGCTGGTGACTCAGACACGACAGCATGATCTCATGCCAGGCTTCTCCTGTAGCGCTCCTGAGGGACACACAACACACAAACACATCTTCATTAGTACAGTCCAGCTCCTTCCACACATGCACATTTAGCTGAGTGTTTCTTCACACTACTGACCGGTATCTAGGTATTTTGTGAGAAAGCAACCAAAACTAAAAATGCCAGATCAACTGACGGTGCAGTTTATCGGGCATAGGTCAAATACAGCTACCAGGTAAATACTGGGTCATGTCATATGTAAACCACAGCCACAACAATGGCTAATAGCTGTTATACTTTAATTATATAATGAAAATTCTATGCTTCCAACTTGGCAAAAATAGTTTAGGGAGGGCCCTTTCCAGTTCCAGCATGCGTATACCCCTGTGCACAAAACAAGCTCTATAAAGAAATGAATAAAAGCTCAATTTAAAGAAAGTCCAGCGTCCTGCACAGAGCCCTGACCTCAGCTTCAGTGAACAGCTTTGGAATGAACTGGAACATCAATCGAGACCAACATCAGTGCCCAGCAATACAATTGCTCTTTTGACTGAATGGGCACAAATTCCCACGGACATACTTTAGTCTTGTGAAAAAGGTAAATAAATAAAAAATAATAAAAAATGAAAAACACTCAGGGTATGTGTAGGGTATGCATATCTTTACCTACTTAATCACTAACACCTAGGGGCACCTGGAGGGGGGTGTAAGAAAAAGAACGAGGAATTGATATTTTATTGAATGATAGTGCTTGGGTAACCCACAACTGCTTAGATCCGAGGATCTGGGTTTTAAATCCCAGCAGTGTTATTTAAAATTAATAAGTAAAATAAAATAATAGGGCAATAGGGCAGTTGTAGATTAGTGGTTAAAGTACTGAACTAGTAATCAAAAGGTTGATTCAAGCTGTTGTGCCCTTGATCAAGACCCTTAACCCTCAATTGCTTAGATTGTATACTGTCACAACTGTAAGTCGCTTTGAATAAAAGCGTCTGCTAAATGCTGAAAATGTAAATGTAATGTAAAATGTAAAATACAAGCGGTTCCTTCCACAGTGCCACATCAATCCACCAGGTGGCACCTCAGACTACATTTTGTTTTTATGAGCGGCAAATGCGCAAAGGATTAAGGGGAAAAAACTGACGGTAGGAGGTGTGGTAACATGTTTAGCTTAGCATGCCTCAAGCGAGAGCAAGCAGGGAACAAACATGGTACTGAAACAGATACACACACCACTTTCATGTGGGCAGAACAAGCTTAACAGTGGGATAACACAGACAGACCACCACTGTCTGCACAGTCAAATATTAGTGAGGTAGCATCAGACCACTCAGAAACAGATGTGACAAAAAAAGTGCAAATAAGTCCAATGCCATACAAATACCTTTTCTACCTGGGTTTTCTGCCATTCTAAAACATGCCTGCCTTAACAACTAACTGGAACACTGATAGATCCTAAACAAAGCTAGTATGTGGACTGTGTTTATGTTTCATTTTTATATCACAATGTTGGGGGGCTATTTGAGCGTATCTGAATATTGGAGAGGAACGTGTAACATATTTTGTGATTACTATCTTGGACGACTCAAAAAATATACTTCTGCTGGTGTTTAGAAAAAGCTCTTTTGCAAACGTTTGGACACCCCATGGCCAGCCTTCATGCTTTGTGAAAAGTAGGTGAACGGTGAGTTTAAAATTGGTGTCCACAAGATGCTGGTCACATTGCGTATGGCAACGTCAACAAACCTAAATATTGCTTCCAGGGACTACATCCTGGCACAGAATGCAAACACAGGATAGTGTTATGGTACTATGTATGTAACATTACGTTTAGGCTACATTATACAGATGCTATGGCAGCAGGAGATCACAGTGCTGGGGGAGGTAGTGTGAGAAATAAAATATGTTTTTAATTGGAGTCCAGCACACATCGCTCTCCTGTGAGGCCTAGATCTGGGTACTTTATGGGTGCAGTGAACATTGAATCTGATTAAAGTTATGCAATAATGGCTGTAGCAATAAAAGAGAACTAACAAGAGCTACGTGCCACAATGTCACAGCATAAATTGATCCTAGCGGTAACGCTTCAGACGTGTGTTAAATGTGTTCAATAACCTGAAGAGCAGCATGAGGGCTTGGAAGAATGTACGGAAGTTATTGTGGTGATTGATAGCGCTGTCTTCAGTCAGTGCAATGTTTCCAAAAACCTGAAACAGACAAGCAAATTCAGAGTGAAGCATGAAAATCGAGGAAACAGGTATTGTATTATTTATAAGCGTTCATTAGTGCACTGACCTGCATTCCTATTATGGCATAAATGAAAAACAGCATGGCGATTAAAAGGCAAACGTAGGGCAGAGCCTGCAAAAGAACCAATTTAATAATTTTTAATAATCATTTTAGCATATTATGTTTATTACGTATTTCAAAAAGAAAATGAAATCTTTGCTGTTTATTATTCAGAATTTAACCTGAACTATTTGTCTGGAACTTTTTTCAACCTTTTGCTTTGGGTACACTTTGACATTTGTTACAGATTTGAAATAGAACCCTCCAGTAAATGTAAAACAGTTTATGGCTCCTTTACACCTGCACAAGGTGGGCTTATTTGGGGATCCATATCATGCATGGAGAGTCACGCATCGATCCCCTTTATCCCCTCTCTTGCTCAGACCAGCCAATCATTGTCCGTGTAGACAGGTTCAAACTCACAAGCTCCAGAGATCAGCAATTTTACTATTTACTGTACATTCTGTAAACATTTTTATTAATTATTATGTGGACAGTCCAAAAAGCAGTATTGGTATTGCTGGGATCACTGCTTTGTTTTATGTAGTGAAGGAATTTATGTGTAGATGCAGCACAGCAGCATAGACCTGTGAAGCTGAGTTTAAATCTTTCCCCTCATCACTGTTGGTAAGGGGGTTATGTGTTCTTTTTGTTGTCTACACAGACATTATTGGCTATGTCTAAATGTCCGAATAGCTGAACAGGCTTGCCATTGGGAGGTGTCTTTGTCAGTATTTTTCCCAGACCTGGATAAAAAGGAGGGGTATATCAAGAAGGGCATCCCTGACTTTCTCTTTGGGATTAATAAAGTGGTCTGTCTGTCTGTCTGTGTCTGTCAGTCTCTGTTTGTCTGTGTGTCTCTTTGTGTCTGTCTGTCTGTCTGTCTGTCTGTCTGTCTGTCTGTGTTTGTCTGTCTCTGTCTGTCTGTCTAGCATAAAAACTGTGCCAAATCAAGTATGTGGACCAGAAGAATGTGCTGTGGTGACCCTTAAATAAGGGGGCAGCCGAAATAAAAAAATATCTTTAATAAAAAATATATTTATTTTTTAAATTTACCCTAAAAGGGGTCCCAGATTAAGTTGTAATTAATATGAGCTGTGATTAAATATGAGGGTTAAATAACAACACAGATTCAGTGTGGTTGCATACCTTAAAAGACTGGACAAAGGTCCAGAGCAGAATACGGATGGTGTAGCCCTGTCTGAGGAGTTTGATTAGACGAGCTGCCCGGAACAGCCTCAGGAAGCTTAGGTTTAACAGACGATCCTGCAGAACCACACACAGTCATTTAATCACTCCCTATAGAGACATTCATCGAACAGATGTCTCTCTCTATAGGTTTTAATCACGCAAATGCCCACTGGACCAGAAGACGTCTATATATATATATCGCTAAGTAAAGTAATAAAATTAGCTGTTTTATGATGAAAAGGAGTTCACTCTTTATAAGACAGCTGTATTTTACGCGCAATTGGTTTACATTTATTCGATGTAATTACAATGACTGCTGACACACCCAACACATTAACGGCACAGAAAAAGATTTTCATAAGGACGAGAAGACAAACCACTCACCGTAGTCTATACACGAAGCGCATGTGTCATGGTAGCCAAGATGAAGTGAAGATAACAGACAAGACCAAGCAGAGAAAAGAGAGCAAGAGACAAAAAACAGGGCAAGAAACGAAGAGAAAAACAGCAAAACATGAGCAGCCAGACCAACAGGAACAGTTAAATACACACAGTCAAATTATTAACACTTTCTGACAAAGACATGGAAATTAGAACATACAGTGCTGCAGTATCACACACTCACATGACATGTCATTAGATGTGGCAAACATGAGTGGAGTAGACATTTCTACAGATTTATTTACACAGCAATGTAAAAAAAAATACTGCAAAAGTGTTTAATTAATGTTCTTTATGCTAAAAGTGATGCAATCGGGAGCAATGTATTTTCCACAAATGTGAGATGCATGTTGAATAACTTTCTTATTGCCTGAGTGTTTTACTCTGGTTCCTTTGTGTAATGCTTCAAGGCATCCAGAATCATTCATCCATCCTGACAAACATGCAATAACAAGCTTTCATTTAGCAAGCCAGCTTCAAAACAAGTCGTGTTCTCCAGCATACCTTCCAGAAACGGACTGCACAGATTAGGGTGGAAACTGAGGTTTTGTTCAGATGAGATGCGTTTTGCACTTCTCTCACCACAAGGCTGGGCGCAAATTGCCGCTTTGCTCGGCTTTCGGCTTGAGTGGAGCGATAAAATGCGATCAAAAGTGTACCACAACATGAATATCTATTTGTGTGAATTGAAATAAACATCAAATCCACTCTGAAAGTGTCCAAGTGTGCCTAAGTTCAGCTGTATTTTTCCTCACTGTGGTGGTTTTACTTTTTTTTATTTTGTGTATGCATTTTTCCCCCTTTTTCTCCCAATTTTAGCGAAGTCAATTAGTCTTTCACTGCTGGAGACTTCGGTCGTGTTTGAGGAGGGTATTTTTGCCTGCCTCACACTCCCTCCGACTCGTGCGCAGTCAACCAACCCCTTCTTATACGCCAGTATTTGCGTGCGGAGAGCCACACCCTGATCTCCAGGCTCCCGAAGACCCTCCATCGCCAATTATGCCCGCTAGAAGGCCTCCAGCCGACAGGTAGCAGAGCTGAGGTTCGGAGTTTTGAATACCAGTGCTGGTGTGCTAGCAGATTATCCCGCTGTGCTACCTGGGTGCTGGTGGTTTCACTTTTAAACTTGTGTTATAGCTCGGGGTGCTGAGAAAGGGTAAGAATCAGCTTCTTTGGGAAACAACAACCTAGGGACACCAAACATCTAATTTTTACTGGTCATAAGAACTGCTGAAATGATGAACCTGAAGTTCAAAAGAGAGTTAATGGGTTTAAATTAAAAGGAAAAGCTTAAATTATTACATTTCTTTTGCACATACAGATTTGTCACAGCAGTAAAAAGCACTTATGACCAGTTATAATAGAGCAGTTTGGTGTACGTAGGTCATGGTCATTTAGAACAATAAGTCATATTAAGTGTTGTTTGTACAACCCAAGTCACTTTTACCATGTCATATCAAACAGTTTGTCTAATTGGTGGCGCATTGATAAGGTCAGTGGCAAACTGGATCAAAATTCAATCTGGCAAGTACTAAAATCTTGAACCTTACGGAAGCATAGCAGGAAACTAAGCAACACCGGCTCACTCCACAGGAAACAATGGCACAGTTGGCGCATAAGCGGTTTTGCCGCTTTTCATCTGAATGCGTCCCAAGTGAACATACATCCGTCCAACTCTTTTACTTTTCATTCTTCCAATTACAAGCGGTAACATGGCAAGACTCATTTTATGCAACACACACACACACACACACACCCTGTAACGCACCAAATGACCTCTAGGTATCGGAGATCATGCTGGAAAGTTCCCGCCGTTTACTTACATTAATCTCAGTGACCAGGATGTCTGTAATGCTCCCCAACACTGTCACAAAGTCAAACACGTTCCACGCGTCCTTCAAGTAGTTCTGCAAAAAAAAAAAAAAATCAAAAGCAGAAGCTGTAATCACCATCGCATTTCTCTTTTGGTTGGTGCAGTTAATGCCTCTGCAACAGATTCATGGAGACATTATTTATGTAATATCACTTCATTACGTGAAAAGACGTCAGACCTTACTAAAACTCTACTTAATAACACCCCTTTCAGAAATCACAGCTTGCATATTCTTCATCATTACTGATGAAGCACACACCAGGATGTAGCATTAATTATGTACAGTAAAAGATTTTCTACAGTAACTGTGAAGTGCATTCCTAATAGCCCCATCAATCCTGTACAAGCAGCCGTCCAGGAATCATTCTGAAAACATTATTTACCAGTATTTAAATAAATTGTGGTGTCATGAGAAGGCATATTGGTCAGAAGATCCTAGAACAGATGGGCACTTACAAGAGGACCGAAAGCAATAATTTTCAGAATGCACTCCAATGAAAAGAGAAACGTGAAGACGATGTTGAGATACTTCAGCATTGCTTCATAAGCATCTGGAGCTCGGTAGTACTACAGAAGGAAGAAAAAATCATCAAAATGATTCACTGAATGAAACACTTGACACAATTTGAGTGTTATAAAAATACAGCCAAAAGTATTTGGACACCTGACTATGAGCTTGTTGGAGGCCCCACTTCAAAATCAAACAGTATTAAGTTTGATTTAATAGTGACCTTTATGTGATCTTTTCAGCTATACAAATCTCACAAGACTTATGTTTTATGTAGTATGTCTGTGGGGATTTGTGCCCTCTCATTTAAAAGAGCATTTGTATAGCTGGGCCTCAGTTAATGTTCCAGTTCATTCCAGAGCTGTTGAGTGTTTCTGAGGTCAGGGCTCTGTGCAAGTCACTCGAGTTTCTTTAAAATGAGGGTCCTCCCTAAACTGTTACTGCAAAGCTGGAAGTATATAATTTCCTTTATATAACTGATTTATAACGCCTCTTAGCAACTGTTATGGCTGAAACACGTAAATTAAAAAATTAGAGGGGGTGTCCCAATACTTTTGTTCACATAGTTTACAAAATAATAAAATTTATTGAAAATAGAATTACCAGACCTTCATCATGAGGACCACGGTATTGAGAGCAATCATGATCATGATGGAGTACTCAAAAGGTGGTGAGACCACAAATTTCCACATCCTATACTGGAAGGACTGCTGGTTCTGTGGCATGTAGCGGGTGAGCGGCTTGGCATTGATGGCAAAGTCTATACAGGCTCTCTGAAAAACAGGACACAGGTGTAATTTACTCACAGTCTGTTCATCTGTATGATAGCTGCATAAAAACATGGATTCAAGGACCTGGGTTCGATCCTGCCTTTTGTCACTAAGTTTTAAAAAATTTTTATGTGTTTGTGTGGGTTTCCTCTGGGTACACCAGTTTCCTCCTACCTCCCAATTACATACAGAAGGTGGACTTGCTAGGTAAGTGAAGAAGTATGTGATGGACTGGGACCCTGTCAACTGTGTGTTTGTCTTGAGCCTCGAACTTCCAGGTTTTATCATGATTAAACAAATGCTAACAAGGACACATTCAAAGGTCCACTATTTACCAACTGTCCCATTTTTTTGTAAGTGTGTTTGCAGGATAACCTCTTGACCAGGTCGTACCTCATTTTTCTCCAGACTGCACTTAGACAAGGCTTTATCACCCTGCTCCTGAAATGTGATGATGATCAAGGCCACAAAGATGTTGACGAAAAAGAAAGGGAAGACGACAAAGTAGACGACGTAGAAGATGGACATCTCAATACGGTAGCCTGGACTGGGACCCTGGTCCTCAAAGGTTGCGTCCACAGAGTGCTTCAGAACCCTGATAAAAGAAAAGCATCAAGATTTATTCATATTTAGTCATTATTACACACTGGCTTATTGTTAATGGTCAGTAAAATATTCCAAGCTGACTGGATTGTCTGATTATTTTAAAAGATGTCTGATTAATTAGAACAATGAATGCTTATTACTATTAGCACATTTAGCACAGATAGTCTTTTCAGTTCTGAGAAACAGGTCATTAATAATGAACTTTTTTGCATGGCCTATAAACTCACAAGTTCATCATTTTTACATCATCATAGTGAATCAGGCAGTATTTAATAACCTATTTCATTTCAGAGGGCATAGTAAGGAGAAAATGAGAAAAACTGCAGTGCGAATCCACTGGAGAGCACAATGACATCTAGCCTAAATACTTCATTTGAATAAAACATAAATCTTCTACGGTGACGCAAACTGCTGTGTTACTTCGTTAGCCACGCTGTGGAAGGAGGAAGTAAACAGTTCTGGTAAAAGTCAGCACTTTAACCTCAGTCTTAGCTTTAAACTGAGATCTTGCCTGAGCAGTGGTAGCTCAGTGGTTAAGGTACTGGACTAGTAATCAGAAGTTTTTCAGTTCAAACCCTACAACTTCGAAATTGTCACTGCAAGGCCCTTAACTCAAACTGTGTTGTCTTAAGTGTCTGCCAAATTCCATAAATGTAATGTAAAATCTTAGGAAGCCAGTTAGACAGTTTGTGTCAAATGCATCTCAGAGATCCGATTGATCAAGCAACAGAGGTGTTCAGGGACAAATACATTAGCATATAATCTGCAATGCAAAAAGTATTGGATCTGCAATGAGTCTCAGAACAACATAGGCAGGTTTGCATTTTCTCAAAACCATTTATTTCAAACCAGGGCATTTGGTCCCAACCCTAATATTTAAAAAAGGCACACATTCATAAATTAAAAACAGCTATCCAAAAAATTTCATGTAATCATAGAAAAGAATCTGTACAAATCTTTTACAATTTATTATACATTAATTACACGGTGCTCGAGTGGAGCATCAGTAAGGTACACTAGCCCACTACTGCTGAGACACTGGGATCCAGGCTTTAAATTCCAGCCGTGCTATTGACATGATTATCTAATGTCCGAGGGGGAGGGGAGGATGGCCGACACAATTTTTGGGTCGCCATTGGGAGGTGCACATATCAGTGCCCTCTTAGTGCCGGTCCCAAGCCCAGATAAAAATGGGAGGGTGGCATCAGGAAAGTCATCTTGCTAAAAACTCTGCCAGGTTTGCATTTTCCCACAAGCTTCTGTTGTAGTGCTGGTGATGCCTGTTGTATTTATTGCTCATGTTTTTTGTCTTTAGGGAGTTATTACATTTTGCGTATATTACAAAAACTGAATCTAAAGCAGTCACTCTAGGTTGTCTTCTTTTATATTCTAACTTCTTTTTTTCAAAAAAGGATAAAAAAAACAAGACATATAAGTATAAGGAATGCAGCAGTTTAATTTGCAAGCCGAGCACACAGAGACCCAGCGCAAATGGATCATTTAGAAATAATAAACTGTAAATTGATGTAAAACCATACAAAGAGTTTGAGCCCGGGACGTTTAGTTATTTCAAAATTAAGTAAAAAAGTAAAAAATTATAAATCATCTACACCTTCCATAATGCAAAGTACTGTTTCACTGCTAAATGTAACATATTGGTTATTCTTTTCGCATACTAAAGTGTTCCCTGTAGTGTAAACATTTCTATCAGAAAATGAATAAATCATTTGACCAGGAGTATTTACACTTTGGCATTAGATTGTGTGTGTGTGTGTGTGTGTGTGTATAAACGTACGTAGGCCAGCCTTCTCCAGTAGACACGGTGAACAGGGTAAGAAAAGCCCACAGCACATTATCATAGTGAAAGTCGTACTTCTTCCACTCTCTGGGCTGAGCTGAAACCTCATGCTTATCATAGTCCAGGAACTGTCCTCTGAAACACACACACACACACACACACACACACACAGAGTCAGAAACATCAGACCTCTGAGAAAAGCTTTAGCGATTCATCATGATTGCTCCTTCAATAACTGGAGACTGTCAGAACCCTGAGGCAGAGAACCACTTCCAAATGATAATGCTTTTTCCACTGTCTCAGAGCCATCAGGAGGTTTTGCTGTTCAGAGTTTTCTTTTTATTAAACATAGCTCTTAAGACATTTCTGACATTTACCCATAATAATTCAGAGTATACACAGACCAAACTAAACCCTCCTCCCCAAACTAGGACTTCTAACTAGGACTTGTTACAGTGCTATCGGCCGAACAGGCGTCTGCATGGACATGATTGTCTAATGTCCCAAGATGAGGGGAGGATGGCCGACACAGCCTAGCCATTGGAAGGTGCACTCAGTGCGCTCTCAGTGTCGGTCCCAAGCCCAGATACAAATAAGAGGGTTGCATCAGAAAGGGCATCTGGCATAAAAGTGTGCCAAATCAGGTATATGGACCAGAATGATCCGCTGTGGCGACCTCTAATACAGGAACAGCTGAACAAAAATTATAATCTCTCACTCACTTTCTTCACTGCTTATCCAATCAGGGTCTGGGGGGGGGGGTTTCTGGAGCCTATCCCAGCTTTTTTCAATGGGCGCAAGGCACACAGTAACACCATGGATGGGGCGCCAGTCCATCGCAGGGCAGACACACATACACACACACACCCATTCACCTATAGGACAATTCTGTGTCTCCAGTTAACCGCACAGAAAGGACCTGGACCGCCCCGCCTAGGGATCGAACCCCGGACCTTCTTGCTGTGAGGCAACAGTGCTACCCACCGAGCCACTGTTCCACCCCAAAATGTAATCATGTGTATAAAATCTATAGCCCAGTTTAAAAATGCAGTATGGCTGTAAACATGTGAAGTTATAAACCATAAACAATTAAACAATATCAGTAACAGCCAGAACAACACAAGTCTGCAGGGGGGGGGATGCTTGTGTTGATGGGTTGAATTTATACGAGAAATCAAAAATGACATGTGTTCCCCCCATAACTGTTCTCTCTATCCTCAGTCGTAGCTACAGAGAGAACCATTATGTGTAAGTGAGTCAGGTACAGCTGTGCTGAACTTCTTACCTGCAGTCCTTCGGTTGTCCTTTAGACTCATCAGTGCAGTAGAAGAACTTTCCCTTAAACAGCTGCACTGCGATGACGGCAAAGATAAACATGAAAAGGATGTAGACGATGAGGATGTTTAGCACGTTCTTTAGAGAGTTTACCACACAGTCGAACACAGCCTACACAAATAAAAACATGCACACGTTTGATTAGCCGTCGCTGAAACATTGCAGCATGATTAAAGATCTACAAGATGTGAAGGAAAGGTTATTGAGAGTTTCTGACAGGAACAGTTTGTAACACCTTCAGCTTTGGTAGCCGTTTGATGGTCTTCAGAGGTCGGAGGACTCGTAACACCCTGAGAGACTTGATGGTGCTGATGTCTTTGCCTTTGGTCCCTCTATAAAATGCAATAATGGACAAACAGCTTAATTACTGACTGCGACTGGTGCTCATAGTAAACCAAGGTTTATTGTTCATCTTTATTAGAGAAACCCGTTCTATACAAGGTGACAGGTTGTAATAAGTGTTTACTATTTTTGTATCCAGCCTATATGTAAGTCTACTAGTCTCTTATTATAAAACAGGCTACAAATCTGCATCATCCTTGTATTAAGTATCATTTGTATATTTCACACCCAGCATACAGTGGATAGGTGGCACACAAGCACATGACTGTATAACAGCATGTAATCCTGAATTACATGAGTCTGCTAAGTTTATTAGGATATTCATGCACTCAAAGCTTCGTTAGTCTGTTTATTTAAAGAAATACTCCAGCACTTTTCATCTTATAGCTCATTCATTTGCCCCACAGGGAGAAAAGCTTTAAAATCCTAATTTCAATTTTCCATGGACTGAAGAAAAAGCATCAAAGTTTAAAAACCATGACTATACATTTTAGGTCAAAAGCTACTCTAGACTTGCTGCTAGAACATAAATGACACTGCCCACAGTCATAGAATCTTAGCCAAAAAAATACAAGTCCCTACTTCTGCTTTTTACTTTGTCTATGTGGTCAACATCAACAAAAATCAGCCTAGCTTTATGGTGCGGGACTCCTTTGTGCATGACAATCTTTAAGCCTGTGATAATGTAAAGCTTGCTTGACTGGGGACAGTTCCACTCAGATTCCTGCAGCTTTTTATTAATGGCAAACCTGTTTTTTTAAGAGGTTCTTGGATCAGGCTGAACCTCATTACCAGAAGCTGCCATGTAGTACTTTCTAAAAGGGTGCTGTTAAACTAACCCTATATACAGGGGAGAAGTGGTAGCTCAGCGGTTAAGGTAATGGACTGGTAATAAGAGGGTTGCTAGTTCAAACCCCACCAAAGCCAAGTTGCCGTTGTTGGGCCCCTGAGCAAGGCCCTTCACCCTCAATTGCTCAAATTGTATTCAGTCATAATTGTAAGTTGCTTTGGATAAAAGCGTCTGCCTAATGCTACAAATGTAAATGCAGTATATGGGCACAGAGAAGTCACACTAGTCAATCATAATCGCTAATCACTTTATGTTACTAATTCGGCTTGTTTTAAAAAAATAATAGCGCAGCTGCCTGGACCAGTCCCAGAGATCAAATAGCGCGGCAGCATTAGTAAGATACCCTGTCCAACCTTCCTTCTTTTAAACACGTTTAGGTGTATTTGTGTGGACAACCAGCCAAGTTTGTACACTCTGTAGTAATGTGCTAGTGTATAAGTAGCGCCAGTGGAGAGCCCACAAATACTTTATCTAAATTACTTATTGAAGCCTTTTATGAAATGTTCAGCCCAAAAACTGCCCTTAGACTTTGGAAGTAGAAATTAGCTTTGGATCAACATGTTTTTTATGCATGCTGCCACTCAGTGAAGGCAAATGTGTTGAAATAAGATTATAATCTGTTCCACAGACGTTATAGATAAATTATGTTAAAATGCTGAAGTATTTCTTTATTGCAACTGAAGTGCAATGTTAGAATAATCTTACAACCTACACACAATACTCAAACATGCACAAATAAAAAGTCCTACGTGAGCTAAATCAAACACAGCTGTGCATCAGACTTAAAACTATAACACAAGATAGAAAACAAACTTCACCCAGAGAAAAGAGGGAGTCGGTTTTCTGTCGGGGGGGAAACGATGCTGTTTAGCACAAGAGCAGCTTTTACCATTTAGATGCCACTAATCAGGTTTTCGAGTGGTAATATGAGGACACTTTCTTCAGCAATCAGAAAATAAAAGGACAAATCCTTTAGTAATGAACAATCTCTTAAAAGATGAAACTTCCTGATCGTCCTATCTGCATGAAAGCCAAGCAGCAGATCCATCTGCAGAATGCTTAAACGTCTGTCCATGCTACAGCCTCGCTGGTTCAGAATTAGAAGACTCTTAAGAACATGGTCATTAAACAAGCGCAGCCTATGACTGAAAACTCAAAGAAGCAAAATTAGCTAAAATAAGTCATGATCTAAATGTATAAGCATTTACACATTCAGGCCTTGATTTACTATGGCTTTGTAGAAAATAGATGTTTAATTGAAAATATTGGTTCTGTGATAAGAAATACAATAAGTGCTTAGCCTCTTTTTAATTCAGTAAAGCCCAGAAACTGTTTGGTGTCACCCCCACCTAGTTGAGCATTAATTCACTGTGTGTATGTACAGTATATGTGTGTATACAGGTTCTATGTATGTGTATGTATACATATGTGTATATGTACTGTATATAGATTTGTATTTGTGTACGATATTCATATTCACACTCTTACTGCATATGTTGCACAACAATAGATCAATATTATGTAAAGTTCTTGCACTGTCACTTTATTTTTAATTATATTTAAGCTTTCTTAATTTCAATTTTTTAAATTTCTGTATTATTACACTTTAAATTTTAAACATTTCTATTTTTTGTATAATATATATTTTGTGTACTTTGTTTACTTTTTGTAACTACTGTGGCTGAGCAGTCACAAAAGCATTTCACTGCCAGTTGTACTGTGTATGACTATGTATGTGACAAATAAACCTTGATTTGATTTGAGGTGGAGGTGTTTCTATTTATCCCAGTTTCATCCTCACAGAGTTGCCGGCTCATTTTTTTAAAACCTGCTTTCCATTGAAACTGTGATGCGGGTTCATTTCAGGACGATTTTATGCTGGCATATGATGCCAACTTACTTTGTCTCTCTCAGTTGGAGTCCTGAAGCTTTTTGGGCATTGTGGGCATCAGGGAACGGCTTTGGATGAACAAGCTGCCCAAGAGTTGCAGGGACGGCCCCTTTTCGGAGCAAGCCTAATAGACTGGAATAGGGTGCTGCTTGTACACTGACATCCCTGGCTTATTCTGGGTTTCCTTTCTTTTATCTATTTTCAAGAACTCAGCATAGCACAGATACATAGCACCTTGTATTTCCCTTTTCTATCCATTTTCTCTTTTGTGAGATGCGGATATTTTTGTGTCCTTCATTGTTTGTTTCCAGTATTTTGGCCACCGCTTATTGGTGCAAGCATGTATGTGAAAAAAAATGTTACCGTCTTAGAATTTACATAATCACAGAAAATGACCTGTAATATGCTCACTGCACTGTAGAAGAAAATGACTTTTCCATGAGATCACAGTAAATCAAGGCTTTTGTGTATGCAGCTCCACTCAGTTTGTTAAAATCTCATCATACTAAATGCTAAATCTTCAGTACATAGGCTGATATTGGATCTTTGATGAAATACAGCTGTGAGAAATTCATACATCACCCAAACCAACTGATGCTGAATTACTGTTTATAAAACACAACCACAGCAGCAAATCTTTCATCTGTCGCAAACATTCAGAAGAAGCCTCAGAACAGAATCTTATACTGGGAGAATGGAATGCCTCGTTTTTAATAAATAAAAGACGTTTGGGTTGGATGAGTACCGTTTAGGTCTTCCAGTGCAGCAATGAAACAGAAAACAACAACAACAATATCACAGCTTGTTTAACCACTACACTCAGCAATTATAATGATGACAAAAGGATCATCTTGAGCAGGAAATATGTTCAGATGATTAAAATATATATATATAAACATGAGCATGAGCAAAAAATACAGTGGCATGTAATGTAGAAGAGTCCATTCATGATTTGCAATAGGGCTGCACAAGTACAGCTAAAAATCATCTTAATCATAATTATTCAACCAAATGAAGGTCAAACTATGTTGTTGCACATTTGTATTACTTAATATAATGAGGATTTGTATTTCACATTGTAAAATAAGAGGTTATACATAATACTTGTATAATAACTGTATTTATCTTTGTATTGGACTGGAACTCATTAGTCACATTAGGGGAAAGCAAATTATGTCACATTACTACTTTAAAATAAAATCAAGATACCCTCTTTAACCTTCCTTCTTTTAGACATGGCCAGTTGTTTTTGTGTGGACAACCGGCCAGGTCAGTGGCTCTGCTGAGATTCAAACTTACAAGTCTGAACACTCTGTGATGCGCTAGTGTGTTAGATAGTATTGAACTGGTTTGAACAAGGTTGTTTAGTGGTAGTTAATTCTTGTCAAATGTTTAGAAATGCAACAATTCACTTTTGTTTGTGAGCCAAAAACGTTTTAATTTTCATGTTTTATCACCATTTAATACCGGTCAGGGTGGTGGTGGATCTGGTTTCCCTGGAATCACTGGGCGCAATGCAGTAACACACCAGTTAATCACAGTTCATTTCTGTACATAGACACCAATAAACAACCCTGAATCCCTTCGTGTGTAGGTATATTATTATATATACCGACGAGGCTCACTGATGCACGTGGGGAGTGAAGGCTGGCCCGATCCAACAGACGAGCTACTGTAGCTCAAACTGCTGAAGAAGTTACTGCTGGTTCTGATAGAAAGGTGTCAGAATACTCAGATCATCGCAGTTTGTTGTGTATGGAACAGCAAAAGGGGGACCAACACAATATTAGGAAGGTGGTCATAATGTTATGCCTAATCAGTGTACATATTAATAATATAGGTTTATTACATTATTATTCTTATTAATGCAATACACATATGTAATTTGTTTACCACTAAGTTATTGTGAATTTTCTTGTGTCTGATATTTTAGTACTGACATCTTTATTATGTTTTTAAGACAAAAACATTGTAAATCAGAATGTTTAGCATGTGACTAAAAGCACAATGGAAAAAAATTATGTAACTGCAACACTAGCCGTAGCCTAGTGGTTAGGGTGCTGGACTAGTAATCAAAAGGTTGCTGGTTCAAGCCTCACCACTGCCAGGTTGCTGCCGTTGGGCCCTTGAGCAAGGCCCTTAACCCTCAATTGCTCAGATTGTATACTGTAACTGTACTGTAAGTCACTTTGGATAAAGTCGTCTGCTAAATGCTTAAAATGTAAATGTAAACATTGTAGATTAATTCTCATCAAAAATAAAAACCATATTAAATATGTGCCACCCTATGTGCAACCATACCATATATAACTTATATGGACAACAGTATGTGGGTTTTCCTTTTAATGGCTGACTTTAGATGGTTTAGCCACATTCATTAATTATGTACACAAAAGAACTACTCCAGCTTTGTGGCAACAGTTTAGGAAGGACCATTTCCTGTTTCAGGATGACTATGCCCAAGTGAAAAAGCAAGGTCTATAAATTAGACAAATTACAGAGTCCTGACCTTAATCCTGTGGAAATATTTAGAATGAATTGGAACATTGACTCAGGGCCAGACTCTCATGTCTTTTATCAGTGCCTGGCCTCCAATAAGAGGGATCAGTCAACTCTATATTAATAGCCATGTTTTTATGGCATATCCAACAATGGTCAGGTGTCCACATACTTTTGTTCATATAGTGTAGTTGTACTGCAATGATAATAATGAAATGAAACTGAATAGCTGGATTATCCTTTAGAAAAACAAAAAAACAAAAAAAAAAACGAACCTTTACCCTACAAAACATTGTTTTACCACGCAAGGCCCACTTGTAAACATCACCAGCCTATGACAGATTGACTGAGCTTCATCTGAACCACTCAATTTAGACATCCACATACAATCCACTCAACCCACTGCTCTCTTTGAAACTGGTTCTGAAAATGGTCCTGGAGTTTCATCATGGCTACATGTTAGTGCAGAATTCCTCTCTTAATCCAGTCACATGTTTCTATAATGACATGCACCTAACCCATGCTCTCTGATGCACATCACTACTGCATGCGTCTGAGATGTTTGGAGCCAGTCTGAATCAAAACCATAGCACAACACTCGCACATTTACGGAGAAGATGTAATATATCAGAGGTTCTCAGATTTATTACTGCACGGCTTCAGATTTGTCCGCTGCCTATCGACATGCATGGTTAACCGTACTGGTGTTACAAGCTTATGACATAAACTGCATGTTGATGGGGAGAGGCCTTATAGTGCAGTGGTTCTTATAGACTGGAATGCAGAACCCAGTGGTATATTACATCTACCTGGCATTTCTAATAGCTTTTTAGAAGCCCCTGTATTTTTAACGCTGCTATATAAGCTAGTTGTATTGACCCGTCATGATAAGTACCTGTGGACACTTGGTCAGTATCTTTTTTCTCTGGATTGAATCGTTTTATTAAAAAATTATTTTTTTCAATTTAATTTTTTTTCTCTTTTATAATCACTTTAAATAGTAAACAGAAGGAGATTTCATCTGGTGAGAGCATTAGTGCTGGTGGATGGATATTTCATGTGATTACATTGCACTGCTGTTTTACTGATAAATCTGCTTTAAAACATACATTAGGTGTGTGAGACACTCTGAGAGCATCCGGGAATTTAATGCAGTTACAGATTTACTGCATTATTTAATACACCTTATGGCCAAAAGTATGTGGAGACCCGGCCATGAGCTGGGCGGACATCCTATTTTATAACAAAGGGCATTAATATAGAGTTACCAGCTTTTGTTGGTAAAACTGCCTTTCTCAAGACTTTACAGTGTAAGAATTTGCACCCATTTGATCTCAAGTGCTTTAGCTCATTCAATTTATGTTTCAATTCATCACCACTCGTCAAACCACGTCTATGTGGCCATATGATGTATGTTAATCTGCATATCCTGGGCATGCTTTGTGATTGTTGTTATGGTCTGTGATACAGTACGACTGTATTACACTCATCCTGTTCTCTCAGCAGTGACCGGTTTGCTGTAGCATGCTAAGTTATTAGAAATGCCAGTGCCGAGCCCTCCCAAACCCCCCTCCCTCCCAGTCCTGCACAGATTCACTCCACTAAAGTGTTAAATATAACTGGTTAATCCTAATAAGATGATGTTAGAAGAGAAGAGCGGGAAAGAGGGGGGTAAGGAATTAAAGAAACATTAGGAAAGTACAGAGTTCCCCACCTGTTCGCACTGTGATGCGATCTAATGAATAAATGAAACAAACACAAGGCAAAGTATTATCACTGATTACAATACAGACACCAGGAGTGAACTAGATACTCACATCTGTAACCAAATGTATTGCAGTATGAAAACGTTTTATGTATATGCCAAAGCATTTAGTTCTGAAACTCACTGCTCGCCTGTAAATGTGTTTATAGTTTTTCATTCACCCCAAAACCTGTCCTAAACGGGTTCACACAGAAATCAGTATCACATATGCAGTCACGCACTGATCTCCATTATTCCCCGTCTCTGAGCAGGCGCCATCGACCAGCCAGCAGAGGTCACTATTGCAGCAGCAATAAGATTTCCTTTACGCCCGCCCGCCCACCCTCAGACCCTCAGCCAATCATGCCTGTGTGGTTATATAATATAATAGGTGATGCTCTGTGAAACGTGTGCAATAATGTCACAAAACTTCATGATTTAAAATGGCTACAGCCAGCAGGACATGATAATACATCTTAATGTGGGGGAAAAGATCAATGTGACTTAATGAACTAAAGCACTGATTCAGCAACAGCTCGTAACACACCAAGCTTCCCTATTCCCTATTTCTTAGATCTTTTATATAAATAAATAACTGTGTAGGTATATTAAACAATGTTAAATCCATTTCAAGCATAACATGTGCCTTGTGCGGCTTGAGAAAGAAAAAAAAAGTTGTGTTTATTGCTTGTGAATGGAAGACAAAGTAGAACCAGTGTGCCCAGTTTAAAAAAAGGGAAAGGGAAACAAGAATTTGATATTATTAATTGCAATATGTAGTGAGTTATATGCATGTCTTTATTTTCCGGTTTCTACCAATGATTTCTTTTCAAACTTATATAGGGGCACAGCAGTTCAACAGATTATTTCATCACTGCAGAGACACAAGTTCTGGTGTTAATGGTTTCACTGGCTTGCTGTAGTTAACTAAGGATGAGGACATATTGCTATATTTAATCAACTCGGTGTTATATTTAATCAAACCCCATCATAATCTTTTTGGGGAACAAAAGTAGTCAATAGTAGAGTAGGCCTACAAAAAACCTGGAGAAAACTTTAAACACCAACCTTTTCTTGTCTGGGTGCATTTGGGGCAAAGCAAAATTGGTCTCCCAATCATTTAGGTTAAACTACTGTTTTAAGTACAGTTACAATAATACATAACAATAATACGTAACAGATTTATGTCTTGACATAATGTACCAAAGAAAGTCAGAGAAAAAAGTTAAGAAACTGTTTTAAAGTCATGGCACAAGACCTGGCAAAAAAAAAGGAAATATTATTTAAATCTGGTGAGACACTCTATCATCATCCTCACATCAGCCTCACAAACACAAATCCTACACAGATACACACACTGAATGTGAAATGTGGAGTAGCTGTTCATATATCCATTTCATATGATTTTTCTTCATCTGCTGTTACTTTGAGGATCAACTTTGGCTCAGAAGCGTGACGTCCTCTCATATTAGCTGCATGATTACCTTCAGTACTAAATGTGCCACCCTCAGGAGGCCTGGCATGTTTGCCAGAAAACAAATTACACTCTTTTAGTCTAATTAAGAAACATTAACTGATGGTTGTTTTATCCTAAGTCAGAGTAACACAAATCTGTATGAACTGGATATCTGGCTTCAAAACTTAACTTGTATTGTTATGGAAGCTGATAACATGGAGTCTTAAATCAATTCTACATGTTTAGCTGTACTGAAACTGAACTGAAAATCTGTTTACTCACTGATAATAGAACTCACTGTTAAAGAAAGTATTATAGCAGTTGTTAGAGAAATCAATACATTTACCTGTAGTAACTTTTAACTTTTGTATTGAATGTATTTGTAAATAAAGCTGTAATATGAACCTGTATAAATGATCCTTTTAGAATTTGGTCTGATACAGCATGTTTTTAAAGAAAATACTTTCTGAATTTGTGTTCCCAAGTGTGCCGGTACTCACCAGCACACAGTACAACCAACTCTTTTTTGCCTGCTCTATTTTAAGTCCTGGTTGATACATAATGACCATATACAGTATGAACTGTATTACCCAGGGGGCAATATATAAAGCTTATCTGTTTTTCCCTCTCTCAACAAGTCTAGTACAAGACAAGTAACTTTAATGCTAGTCTAAGTACCATTAATTCAGAATGTAATACTTAATGATTTGCTGATACTGGCTGATACACACACCAGTATGTAAACAGTGGGGGGTACAGGCATTTTGTTAGGGTACTACTATGTTGGTTCTAGAGAATTAACAGAATGCATGTATTCTATGTTTCTGATACTATTTCTCAATATAATATGCAATGTGAATTTAACACATTTAGTAGGGACCCTGCAGAACATATAACAAATTTTAAACATAAAAAACAGCTTTTAGGCGCCCAGGTGGCGCAGAAGGATTTTCCGCTAGCACCCCAGCACCGAGTTTCTGAACTCCTCGAAACTCGGTGTTGTCACCGGTCGGCTGGGCACCATCTGGCGGGCATAATTGGCAGTGCCTGCAGCAGGTACTAATTGGCCACCGTATCTGCAGGGTGGGGGCCGGACTATGTGTGGGTGGGTGGGTCTTCATACGCTGTGTAAGGACCCTGATTAGCGGAAGAGACGCCTGTGCAGAATGCAGGGGCGAGAAGAGGAGGGCTGTACACATGTCGGAAGAGGCGTGCAGAGTGACGTGCTCTTCTTGGATGCAATCGGGTATCTCTCAGCTTTTAGAAAGAAATGGACTATGCTTTTCTGTATTTTCAACTATTAAACAGTGTTTTAATACTGCTACACTCTTACTGATACATAAAACGCCCAAACTCAAACCCAAAGTTTACCTTTCCACTGAAAATAGGACAAATGAAAACACTTTGGCTTGTTTATGTGACAGCTTTGGCTAGACTTATATTTGACTTAACTTACCACCTTTATTGTATATGTTGTAATTGTAATTAATTGTAATTGTAGTTAAAGTAAACACCGGAAATTCAACAACTGCCCCTAAACTTTCACTGTAAGTCCACTTTGAGAAAACAGATTTTTCATTCTTGGTTCAGGCAAACATGCCAAAAATGTTTGGGTTAATCATTCATTCACTGCAAATGTGACAGATAAAGATTAGACTGGAAAAAGATTCAGTCACTTATTTCCTCCACTGAACCTTTAACATGCAATAAGATTAAAAAACATTTTTATTTCTTTTCATGCCTGAAGATGAAACTGGGTGACTGATGTTTTGTTGAGTGAGAATGTGCAATATGAACGACAGGACGCACCTGACAGAACTTTATTCCTCAACATGATTGATCGGACTCAGACTCATATTCACATGCTCTGATCTAAAATACGTGAGCTCATATTCTAATGTTAAGAGAAAATGAAACAGGAGACATGGCATGTAGTTTCAAACGATGGCAGAGAAACTGGACGACAGTGAATGACTGACATGGTTGATGACGGGAAGAGGACAGACAGAAAAGAATGAGACAGATAGAAGTACAGATGGTGAGACTGAGAGAGTTAAGGCATTACCCCATGAAGCTCCTTCACGACATTCAGGTAAGAGAGAAGGAAAGAAAGCAGAGCAGAGTAAACAGAACGAAACAAAGAAAAGGTCACACAGGCTGAATGACCTGCAGCTCTGACAGGATGACACAGCAATAACACACAGAGAGAAACAGCAAGAGAAAGAGCCTGAACTTCTGTCATATTACAGGATAAATGCACATGGACGCCACAACATTCTTTCTTTCTGAATCAGAACTTACCTCATTTATTTATTACTCTCTCTTTATGCCTTTTTGTCATTTACACAACATGTATAACGTCATGGCTAAGGCTCAAGGGACTTTATAGCTATTTATACCAGAGGAAAGTTGAACAGTAATGAATCTACCCAGGAGTTGCTGTAGTGGTCTCACATGCCAGCCCACCACTGCTGAGATCTCAAGTTCACATGTTCAAATCTCAGCTCTGCTGTTGGCCGACCAAGCGCCTACACAGGCATAATTGGCTATGTCTGAGTGTGGGCAGGCCGAAATGCCAGAGGGTTCTTCAAAAAGTTTCCACTCTTTTTAAAACTCTATTTATTAAGAAGTTTAAAAACAAATGACATCACATGAAAATCTTCTTCCCCTTAAGCTTCTTTGAGCGTCCAAAAAGGTAGAAATCAGATGGCGCTAAATCCGGACTATAAGCGTCTCTCAGTCACTTTTTGAAGATCCCTTGTAGGAGTTAATTTCTTCAATGCCCCTGAGAGTACAAATAAAGCTTTAAATGATTAAGCTTCACTCCCACACTCTACTACTAAAACACACACTCACACAGATGCTAATGAAGAGCTAAACCGATACTTAACTGTGCTTTGATCACATGCATAAGAATTGGCCTCTGAGAGCAGACAGCAGCGAGACAGAACAGCAGGAGTACAGCTCTTAGTCATCATTTTATTCTGCTGCATTAGGCAGTCTGCTTTATGAATGAGGGATACCTTTCACAAATTAAATGTTATATAGGGAGATTGTACAGTTGTACTATTTTTACACAGAGATGTTTATCTGGCTGCTGGAAACTGTGCATAGTGATGTATTGTCTTCAGAAACCAGAGGAACAACACACCAGCTTACAGATTTGACAATTTGCAGTCTGCATGTTCCTTCCAGTAAAAAGTCTTTTAGCAAACTGACTGATACTGGATCTGAATCAGCTAGTTCTAGGTCAAATACATGGTTTAAGCTGTGGATGGCAGGAGTCCCCCAAATCAGGTTAAATCCAGCCAAACTAAAGCAGGTACAGTCTCAGAGTCCAAAGACTGCAGCATATTAAGTAGCATAAATGTGTACATTTAATTACTTACATTGGAAAGATGACACTTACTAGCCCAAAACATAAACTATGGAAACTACATTTTGACATCCCATGGCTTAAAGCTGTATGATTAGTTAGCAGCTACTACCACTGCCTTTTGTACCTGTAGTTATGAAAACTCAAAGAGTGCACAATTACAATCCTGAAGAGAAGTAGTCCAGCACAGGTTAGTCATTTCCCTGCTCAAACACAATTTTTTTCTGACTTGGGTTATTAGCCAGATTAGTGGGTATGATGGAACGGAGAATTCACCCAACAGTGTTAAGCTCTGGTCCCTGATGTGCACCCCTGTGTTGGTACTGATACTGATGCAGTTAAGGTGCTAGACTAGTAATCAAAAGGTCGCTGGTTTAATCCCCACCACTGCCAGGCTGCCCTTAACCTTTAATTGCTTATACAGTATGCTGTCACAATACTGTAAGTCGCTTTGAATAAAAGCATCTGCTAAATGCAGAAAATGTAACGGTAATTTTATACTTCCAGTACACTAAAGGATAAGAAGAGAAAAATTTCCCACCTGTTGTTTAACATGATCATTACATTTCTTTAAACGTTTATCCTGGTCCTTTTTCACAAATCAAACTCTAAAGTCAAATAAAGTAGTAACAACAGGACAGGTCTTAAAGGCTTCTGCACACAACACTGTAAAGTAACAGGCAACTCTGATGACTAACAACAGCAGATGGCAGTTTTGACTCTTGGTTCTAATAAGTATTTTGAAAACAAGATGTGTACGCTGTAGTGTTTAAAAACCTTTCTATAATTCACTTAAGAAAAGAGTGATGTTCCGATTCAAAATCTGCTAACACATTAGACAACCACACGGGAGAACCATTCAATAAAATGTTACTCACGTAAAAGCGAATGCCACCAGAGCCCCACTGACCACAATAAAGTCCAGAATGTTCCACAGGTCTCTGAAGTAAGAACCAGGATGCAACAGCAAACCCAAATCCACCATCTGGAGGAGCAGGAGAAATAATAAACCTTTAACATAGTACAAAAAAATTCATTCAGATCAACAGGATTACTTTGTGTATAGAGTGTACTATGCACCTGGTATGGACAGAAAGGACTATAATAACTAAACAGACTAAAATGAAGAACACTATTTTCAAAAAAGAGTCAGAATAAAACAATAAGCAATATTTATTTTTATTCTATACATTATTCTGGCAGCAGGACAGCACAAATGCTAATGTGAGTGTGGCACAGGGACATGGGTTCTAGGGACATATGTTTGATTCCTACCTATAGTCACACACAGGATGAAGTGTATAGTGATAATAAATTAATGAATAAATCAGTAATGCATCAGTGTTATTACACCTGTGGTCATTTAACCACATGTACTGTGCTTGTGTCATACATTTTAATAAACATGAGTGCATATAATGAATAACTATCACTGAGGTAAAAATGACTGAGGTTTACTGTTATGGTTACGAGTCAATAATGTATAAATAATTTGCTTTGAGGAAAATGTTTTTGTGGCACAGAGGAGTTTGTCTGATAAGTAATGAATACTCCTTCTAATATTTATTTATATAAAAATATATATAACTGTGAGCACAAATAAAAACACCATTGAACCATTTTAAAGATACAATCCTTTGTTAAACCTGTAAGTAAATCAGACCCTGAATTGTTAGTTACTTTAGTGCATTAACCTCCTGTTCTCTCTTTCTCCCTTTTTAATATCTGGCAAAAGTATCTGTAATTAATTCATGAATCTGGGTATGTGAATAAATGGAAACCAAAAATAACTCTCTGAGTGTAAAGTGACATCACACAGTCATAACAGTGTCAAACAAGTACAGCTGAGAACAGTGAAAAACCTCCTGCCTGTAACGCTGCTGAATAAACGCTCGTCTCACCTTAATTACCAACTCGAACGTGAACACGCCAGTGAAGACGTAGTCCAAATATTTCAGCACCTTTCAAATCAGAAGGCAATAAGATTACTTTTCTATTGTAAAATCAAAGAACGAGCTGCACAAAGAGGTGAATATTACCAGCATTACTGTTGACGTTTAATCTTCAGTATTATTCTTTATATATTTATATAACAAGCACTCACATTGTTTCGTGGGGCGTTAGCCTGCACCGGGTCTTCAGCAGCCAGTGCAAAGCTGCTCATAGCTATAACCACCAGGATACACATCTCAAAGTAACGCAGACTGACTATGTAGTGACACAAACGCCTTACCCTGCAAACACACACACGCACAAAAAACTAGTCAGAATTCAGAAAGACGTGTGACAAAACAGAATCAGAATACTCTTAGAATCACTGTTACAAAAACAACAGCCTTGGATGAGCCAGCTGCCCCAGAGGTGGCGTGATTGCCATTTTTTCACAGTGGACCCTACATTTGGACCCACACTGGGCACGAGCTGCGCTTTAGTGGGGTCCTGCTCATCTCAGGCTTGTTCTAGGTTTTTGTCTTTTGTTTTCACTTTTTTAGGAGCATGATTGTCGCAGACGCTCTGAGTAACTTGTAATGACAACCAGTGTTTATTTCTGCACTATCACTTTTCTACCCACTGTCTCCATAGCAGGCTGCAGATGTTTTTGTGTCATTCCATTATTTTGGCCACTGGTTTTATTTGCCTATTACTATGTTTATTTGTGGCTTTTAAGCCACAGTATTGTTCCACCTTGGTTAGGCATCCTGCATAAGCTTCACCTTTTATTTTAGTTTCTTTTTTGGAGATCTCAGAATTGATGGGCTAGTGTTTTATTGCTGTGCCACCTGAGCCCTGCTTAGCTTTTCTGTTTTAATCAATTCACAACTGGCTGTTCATTTCGTGAACAAGATCAGGACTAGTTCCTTGTTAACCATTGCAGCAAATCCCTACCCACCCAAGCAGGCCTATTCTAAGTCGATACAGGATCAGGGATATTCAATTCATCCCTTTATTAAATAGCTGACAGCTTCAATAGCTGAGCATGGAATTTCATGGGGACAGTGCACATAACTCACACTGTAGTTCCACGCTGACAGGCTCTGAGACAGGTTTATGAACACTCTGTTTGTTTGTTGCGTATCTGTCTTCTGATTTATGTGTGAATTTATGACTAAGTGTGAGCAGTGATGAACAATAAAAATGAGTAATCGCGAGGAGCTTTGACCTTAAAAACGCACACACAAACATCAACACACAGACAGAGCGCAACTGTACAGCTTTTCTCAGGAATAAGAAACATTTCTCAAGCCATACATTACACACTATACACTCACGGGTTAGTGGGCCCAAAGATAAACATGGAGCTGTATGGGAGAATGGGACGATGGCCGGTCTGGTTCACTCCCTCCAGGTTCTTCTCGGTCATAGGTACAGTCTCACTGTCTATACTGTTCACTAAGGCACAAAGAAACAGTAAACTGTTAGACGTACAGAAGGATTACTCATGGTTGCCAGATATTCTGGGCTGTACATACTTGGTATGAGAGTGGTCTCGCCTGGCGGAGAAGTGATGGTAACAGGGATGTGGACACCCAGACCACCTGTGCGGCTGACATTTCGCTGGTTATCTGAATCCTCTGGTTTTTCCAGACCCCATCTGCTCCCCACTGAAGGCTGCTGGGATGTAATGGACAGCAAATCTCCACCCATATCTGTTTGCCTAGAACATTTGAGTCAGTGGTAGAAGCTACATTAGAACAATGCTTCTTTATGGAATGTTTCCAGATTTTTGTTGTTTTGCATGCTGCAATAGTGACACGTTTGTTTGAGTTATGACAAATTGCACATACACTGATAAACCAAAAAACTTTTGGAGATCTATGGTATCTGGTTTCAGGATTTTACTGGAATAGTACAACAGTGCAGCCTGGCGCCGTATTTTCTGTGAGTAAACAGTGCACACATGCCTGGCCATCCACATGATCTTGGTCCACTTGGAATAAACAGGATTCATCAGAACAACCTATTCCTTCCATTGCTCCAATGTCCAGTTCCGATGCCTGCGTGGCCACTGGAGGTTTACATAGATTTGACTGGTCAGTGAATAAGCCGTACGATACCCAGAAAGGTTCAATGCAGTAGCCTTCTTTTGGTCCGTACCATATGCCACAAGCCTTCACGTCCTTTAGCATTAATGAGCATCAGTGACCATGGCTTAGACGTTTTCTTTACTGTAAAATGTGTTAAAGTCATCCTGAAGATTTGCTGTGTGCAACCAACCACAACTGCTCTTAGAAATGCTACTATTGTACCACTATTGGATAAGATTAGATTAGATTTGATTAAAATACATAGTTTAAAGACACTGACCAACAAAAGTTAATGTTATTAAGGTATGGTGATTAATAATATGGTGTTAATAAATGTGGTTAGCCAGCTCATGAAAATGTAGGATTGAACTCAAAATAAATCATGATTTGTTCAAATAATTGTTATAGACCCACTTAACACTATTACACACAATGAAACATATGTTTCCTTTGTTTTAGGTTTGCTTTCTTCTTCTCTCCACTGAACAAAGGAACATGTGAAAGCCCAGTGAACCTGCAGCAACACAAAGATTTTTTATTCCGTTCCTCCCACAGCTTTTCCTTCAGATCTGTCTGAAACACTAAATGAACACACTGTGTAATCAGACAATAAATAAAAGCATTTCTGTTTATCTGTGCTGCATCTGTTTGTTTTTGGATGTGAAACTGTAGACTCGACCTGTGAGGTCACTCAGCAACACATCAAAGTCAAAAATGAACCAAAACAGTCTGTGTTTGTGCTGGGAACAGACGCTTCGTGTTTCTTACTCTCAACTGAAGAATCGGAATGTTTTGTGAGATCTGGACTGTGATAGGGTGCTAAGAAATGTTTCCTTTCTTATAAACCACACATATGTCATGTTTATGATATATGGATATGAACAGAAATATGATTGGTTGCTATTTATATGAGTTGTTCCCATGTTCATACTTTTACAGTATAAACACCCAGCAACTGTGAGTTAAGGGTCTTTCTCAAAGGTCCTGCAATTGTAGATCAGGAGTCATAGGGTTTGAACCAGCAGCCTTCTGATTACTAGTACCGCTTCCTGTTTATGTTTCACAGCAAATGTTATTTTAGATTGGTTATTACTGTTTTTATGCATTTTCGTCCATTTTTCTCCTGATTTAGTGTAGCCAATTAGTCTTCCACTGCTGGGGATCCCAGTTGCACCCGAGGAGGGTATTTTCGCCTGCCCCGTGCAGTCCCTCAATCCCTTGATCCCTTCTTATTCACCCGTCCAGATATCGAGCACAGACAGACCAATGTCCAAGCTCTTTCACTTCTGCACAGGTGCCTCAGGCTGCTAACCAGGGTCCTTGCACAGCGTTTGAAGACCGCACCTACTTATCTGTCTGATCTTTTCCCACACAGCAGACCGATGGGCAATTTTGTCTGCTGCATGCACTGCCAACTGTTCCCGCAAGAGGGTGCCCAGCTGATCGGTAGCAGAGCTGAGAATCTAACCGGGGAGTTCAGAATCCCAGCGCTGGTGTGCTAGTGGAATATCCTGTATGTGCTGTATGTATCTTGTAGCTGTTTCTTTATTGTTAACCAAAAAACATTTCATATCAAGGGTTTTTTATTAGACATTTATTTATTAACGTTGTTACCTGTGTCCTGACTTTTCCTCTTCTCTTTCCCCGTTCTCCCTCTGCTCCTCACCCTCCACTGCAGACTGGGCCTTGCTGGCCCGCTGTCGATGCTTCCTTCTTCCTCCACTGCCTCCTTCCTCTCCTCTTGAGCTCCTCTCACAGTCCCTGTTGGCCGAGCGTGACCCATCTCTATGGTGCGAGCGCCTCTCGCCCTTTGTAGTAGTACTGACCACCCCGTTTCCCTCTCGGCCTGCCCTGTGTGAGCGGTGGTGCCTGTGTTCTCCTCTGCCCTCACGGCTATGACTGCGCTCCCCCTTGCCATCCTTAGCTCTTGTGCCATCTGCGTCTTTGCTGCGACTGTGGTGCACATGGTGTCGCGATACACCCGTCTCACCATTCTCCTGAGCATCATTGTTTTGCCGATCACGTCTGCGGTGATGGTGCTTACGTGGTGGTTGAGACTGAGGAGGCTCCATGGTGTGAGCATCAGAGTTTACGGGAGGTTTAGGGTCCTCGGGTGTGCCTGCTTTACCCTGCAGGTCCCAGTCGCAGCGTGGCTCCACAACAAGTGGCCGGTCCAGATGAGTGGTGATGTCAGGACGAAGGTGCTGGCTCGAAGCCAGACGAGGGTTGAGTTCTTCGCTGTAAAGAGCCTCGCTGCTGGCTAGCATGTGCTTGCGAATCTGTGTGGTGCGCTGCTCCCAAACGGACATCATCTTCATTGAGCGACGCTGTTCCTGGCTAGAAGTCAAGAGAAAATGGGTCACATGAGGGATTGTCATTCACTGAATAGATGGGGGACCAGATATTACTTGCCCATCCATGTCAAGACCATCTTTTACTATATGTAAGAGTGCAAAACTCCAGCATGCAACCAGTGAAATACATTGAAAATATGTATGTTGTATTTTTAGTGCTAAAATCAATGCTTCAACAGGGGTGGACACACTAACCAAGGCATCTAGAAAAAGTTATTTTGTGCCTGGGCTGCCAATTCTTCGTTGTTTCTTCTGTTTGACACACATATTATTTTACACTTCAAGACTTTCTGCCTCTCTTGACTCTAGAGTCCTAAAATCAAAAGCATTGGTTCATAACCTTGGTGTTTTATACTCCTAGAAATAAAAGTTGTACCCTGGCTCTGTAACTTAAGTTTGAATCATTTACATGGGGAAGTACTGTATGTATAAAGATAGAAAGAAAGAAAGATATCCTTTATTTGTCATATATACATATACAGATGTACAGTACAATGAAATTCTTTCTTCGCATATCCCAGCTGGTGTTGGAAGCTGGGGTCAGAGCGCAGGGTCAGCCAACTTACGGCGCCCCTGGAGCAGACAGGGTTAAGGGCCTTGCTCAAGGACCCAACAGTGGCTACATAGCAGAGCCTGGATTTGAACCGCCAATCTTCCGGTTGATAGCCCAAAGCCCTACCCACTAGGCTACCACAGGCCCCCTGTGGTAAGTAAGGGGGCTTAAATAAGCCATTTAAGCAGCAGTGTTTTATGTACCTTTAATGACTTTATAGTATAATACATTACTTTGCCATTACTGTGGCATTATGTAACTTCCATAATGTAAAAATTTACAAACTAAAGGTACAAAAAGTACCCATAAGGTACTTAAGGTACAAGCGAAGCTACATTTTGGAACTTTTATTTTTAAGTCTAAATGATCTCAACACTAATGTAAAAATAATTACTTGCTTTTTTTGTGCAGTTTGTACCCTAATTTTTACCCAATCAAGTCATGTCCAATTACCCAATTACAATTCGCCTCTAATACTGCTGCTGACCTCGACTCCTTACCGAGTAGCCAAATGCTTCATCACATGGCTTTAGCCAATCATGTCTGTGTTCTAACCCAGATCTCAATGGCAGGTTAGCATAAATCAGTAGTGTTAGAACTAGATCAGCATTCTATAAGCTTAAAAAATTAACACAATTAGACCTGTCAAAACAAGAAAAGCTTTAAAATAATCTATGCCTTTTTAGTAGGGTTGATTACTATAATAATCACATTCTAGAAAGATTACCGCTAAAAGCAAAATAACAAAACACAACACCCACATTAATAAAGCATTATTTGGTCACTAATGTTACTGAATTAACCTCAAGGTTCTAATAATATCCTAGCTGTGTTATCAACAACTATTTTCTTTCAACCATTAGTTGTCTTCATACTTTTAAAGTACGTAGAATTGCTTTCTGTATAAATGTATATAAATCTATAAATTAACTTGCTTGCTTTGTCTTTACAGAAAATGAAATTATGGTCTGTCCACCCCTGCTTAATAAAGCTAGGTAATGACACATGTTGTTCTAGACTATTTTGTCAGTTAATTGTTACAGAGGTACAGAGTAAAGAAAAAGAGGGTCTTTATGGATGTCAATTTGCATAGGTTAGACAGCCATCACCAGTCATGCTGCTCCCTGCCTGCTTATACCAGGGATTACGGATAACAAAATTGCCCCATGCATCCCAAACACAGATATCAAATGTCAAATGGATCAATTCATTAAAAATGTGGGTACAAAGCACCTATACTGGTCTAATTAAACTCCACGAAACATTTAACTAACTGTTGAATTAAATGCTTGTTTAAAAATGTGGCAGATTTTTGGGACAGGATACCAGTAATACAATAGAAACTTGAGAAAGCATTCAGCCTATCACCTGAAGGTGGCAAGTTTGAGTCCTGACAGTGCAAAAATCCACCTGTGGCCAAGAGCTGGGTGCTTATTAGATCTGTTCTCTGACTGTGAAGCCACTTATCCATCAGAGTCATGATAAACTAAGCTGAAAATCAATACAACTGTGACAAGTGAATATTTCTCCATTTATTTTCCAATTCTCAATATAATTTTAGTCCCTGCAATGCCAGAGCCAAATTTAGCAAACATCACACAGCTGATTGAGCATGTTTTAACATTGGAGTAGACTCATTTTCATATCATCTAGCCACCATCAAAAGTCAGGCATTATCATAATATCATAACCAGGATATTAAGGGACTGAGGAAGCAGTATTGCATGCAGTATCTTCTAAATTAATGTTCTTCAAGCACACATTATAACAGGTTAAATGGTTTCCAGATAGCAGACGCAACCTGCATTTGAATACTGTAGCAGAACAAGGATACAGAACAAAAACAACCAAGGACACGGGACACTAACACATACACAAATCTGATATAGTGGCAAATTGTCTACATGGGCATATTATGTAAACACAATTACTAATCTAACTATTTAAACATCATCTGTCAATGTTTGCACTGGAATGGTGTAAAGCACACCACTTTGGGAAATCTGTTCTGAAGTAATAAATCCCATTTTACCATTTGCCTCTCTGACTGCCAAATGTGAAGAAAAATTAAAATGAAGGCATATTAGAATATAATTCTAATAGCTATGTAATCTATCATTTTAGAATACACTACCACTGGAAAAATTTGCATTGGAAACATTTAGGGAATCTCTTTTTCTGTTTTCAGCCCTTAGGTTTATAAGCAATGTCCATAAAAAAGGTCAAGTTAGTTGAGGAGGAACATGACTGCACAGAGCTTAGAACATGACCTCAACCCCATCTAATACCTTTGGGATGAATCGGAACACAACACTGCCAGTGTGTGCAGCATTTTTGCCTGACATCAGTGTCTGATCTTATTAATGCTTGTGTGGCTAAATAAAACCTGGTATTCATGCTTCAAAATCTAGTGATATGCCATTCTAGAAGAATGAAGGCTGTTCTAGCAACAAAGTAGGAGCCACCTTAATATAAATGGCCAAGGTTTTGTCAAATGGATTTGATGTTCTTCACATACATCCCTAATGGCAACATGCCCACTGATGCTATGATGTCACAGTATATCAGATTTCTGTATGGGTAACACACACCCCTTTGTTGTAAAGTTGAATCCTTTTGCCAGAAGGACTTTTAGTTCCTAGAACCCATATGGTTTGCTGCTTAGATGCATGGTTGAGCAGAGATGCTCCAATAAAGAATAAAGCATTTCATTTGAAGTGTGTATTATTTTAGACTAGAGAAGTTTAGTGGTCTCGATCTCCTTGCACACTAAGTGAATGAAAGAATGTACAGCCATCAGGGGTTTAAGTGTGTCATCTTATGTTTTCCCTCATTAAACCAATGGTATTCAAGTCTGGGATCTCATATGCAGGGGATGAAGAATGGGCAAAATAATTTAAATCTTGTGTCCAGGATACATCAATACACCAACCACGATGAGAAATGCAATGCTAGTGTCTATGATTAAATATGAATCAAATATTTAAGAAAAAAAACAGGTCTGAAATTGTAAAGAAGGTCTCGGATGTGTCCATCGTGGTACTATTACCTCAAGTAGTGATGGGCAGGGGAGCAGACATAATTCCTAAAACACCAGAGCACACAGTCAAATACACACAGACATACATCTAACACACACACAAGGAATCCCACAGTGCCACTTACAAAAGGTTAGAAGACAGAGACAGGGAAATATAGAACAGTACACAGACAGATAGAAATATACATAGAACAACAGACAATAAAAATATATGAACCAATTTAAGAAAAAAACACTGCTAACTTGAATGACAGCTGGAAAAATGAAATATAAGCAAACACCCAGTTAGTAACACACACTCGGTCTTATTTTCTACACTGCTGTGTAAACACTAGCGTAGTAATGTATGTGTGTGTGTGTGTGTGTGTGTGTGTTTGCTGATAATAGGCACTCCAGGATTTAGTAAGCAGAAGTGCTGACTCACTGAACACACCAGCAGCAGCAGTTCAGGTAGTAACACTTTCTCACACAGCTGGCCTCACTACTATCTACATTAGTACATTAACAAACAACGATGAACACACAGCACACTAAGTTATGTGTTAGGTGTTGACTAAACACTAAATTAAAACACTACATTACATTAGTGCTAATCTCTGTGCTTGATATTCCAAACTGGCAGAGAAAATACAGCAAAAGCTGAAGAGCTAACATCCAGCAAAGCTAAAGAAAATATAGACATATACACACTGGTATTGCATACAGCCCTGTAATTAAGCAAAACATGCACAACAGAGCTGTAAAACCATATTAATATATTCATATTCAAATAAAAAAAAATCATATCTAAAAGTGTTGGGCCTTATTATATACAATTAATCTCATTTCAGTCAGATGAAATTCATATTGCCAGATGATTTTTGCCGTTTGTTCTATTTAGGTGCGGGTCTCATATTCATGTACATTAATTACTTACATACATTTTATTTTCACAATGTCTAAAAATGTAAAAACAAAAAAGTTTATTGTTTTTAAGTCAAATGTTTCATCTGAATCTCTTACAATCTTTTATTTATTTTTACCAAACACTCAGTTATGGTAAGGGTCGCAGTTGGTACCACACTGGAAACAATGCAAGAGTACACTTTGGACAGGGCACAAATCAGACCTAATATACAATTAGACCTAATGTCTAACCAGAAAATAGACTATAGATCTTTAACTGAATAATATTAATACTCTGCAGAACATCTATGGTGACTGCTTGACTTTGATGGTAGGGTTTGATATATGTGAATTTTATTGTACAATGCTGGTCTAAATAAAGGCTGACTGTATTGAATTACCTAAATTGGCTTACCAATTAAATGTGGTGAACTGATTGCTCAAGTAGTCAAGGGGCAGTTACTTTTTCCAGCGCTGATATAAATGTTGCGTTGCTTTTTTTTCTTCTTCTTCTTTTTTTTTTTTTTTTTACAAACAATGTGTTGTGTTTCCTTTAATGACTTAAAACATGCAGTGTGACCAATCAAAAAAAAATAAAGTCTAACATATTAAGCCAAAATCTTCCACATAGCTGTTGAACTAGTCTAAATAATGTATCTCTTACATCACCTTATACCTGACCTGAGAGCAACTATTAACACAGGAGCTCAATTGGACCATGCAGGTTATAGTTCTGTTCTTCTTTACTGTGCTTGAATATTTGTTTAATATAAATCTTTGTCATGTTTCATTTCACTGTACTGTTTTCATCTGATTGTTCTTATGAACCATTCCTGTCTCCTATAGCTGGAACTTAACCATGGCCTGCTGCCACAATACATTAGATTAAGAGGAAGTGTAACTACAGGCAGGTCAAACATTTGTAAATGAATGAAATGTGTTTGTGTGGGACTCTGCAGGCAGAAAGCGGGACGGAACTCACAGTGGGGACAGGAGATGCAAATAGCCAGCTTAGTGTGGTAGCGTGTTAAAGCAGGACAGGGCTGAATGTGGCATTTAAATTCTGCATGGACAAGAGTATAATATTGCACATTCAGACCTCTGACTGGTGCACATTTTATAGTGATTGCAGATGGAAGAATATGGTGTGGAGTCAGTGGGTCTGCAAACAAAGCATATGAGCAGAGGTGGACCACAAGATAAGAAGGTAAAGCAACTCACGGCGATTCAGAGCTGGAGTTGGAGGAGCCGTGTGACAGTGCACCTCCATTGGGCCTTATAATATGATAAAAAACAAATAAAATGGGGAAAACAACAGGGGGGAGGCATGAGACTGTGGTGATCACACAAGCTCGGCCTTGCCCCACAGACATCTTAACAGAAACAGAAAAAGTAACAGTGTCTTTATATTATTTACTGTACATTTATCCTTCAAATGTAGTCAACTCATAGAGACAAATGTATCCAGTGCATGAATTATGATTAAAGAACATAAATGATCTTTACAGAAGGATAAATGTCTCGTAAATATATTATAAACCAGAACAGAAAACTGATCCCAAATTAAGCAAATAACATTTGAACTGTAAATGTCATTTGAATTCAAATAAACAAAAATATGTAGTGTATCAAGAAAAAAAAAAAAAAAAAATTACATCTTCATTAGGGATGCATGTATTTTTTACATGTTTGTTAACCAGCTAGCTAGCATACGCTATATGGCCAAAAGGACACTGCCTCCAATAACTAAGTACAGGTGTTTCAGCCACACCCATTGCCAGCAAGTGTAGAAAACCTTTCTATCTTAATAGAAACTGTGCTCTTGTGCACAAAATGTGATCCATGAAGACATGGTTCTCCAAGTTTGGTGTGGAAAAAACCCAGTGGTTTGTACAGAGTCCTGAACCACAGTGCTCATTTTTGGGATGAATTTAAATCTCGAGTGTAAAACAGGCCTGACCTTACAAACACTCTGACTGCATGGGCACAAATTCCCACACATTGCCACGGAGTAGAGGCTGTTATAGCCACGAAGAGAAGAAACAACTCAATATTAATACCTAAGGTTTTAAAAAACACGCTTAGGTTAGGTTTCCACATTTTGGCCATATAGTGTAACTAAGTTCAAAAGTTTTTTGAGAAGATATTAAAGATGTTTACATTAATGTTCCTAATCTTCACTTTATAGTCACTGCTACTGCCAGTCAACTAGTTAACTTGTTAAAACACATTGGTTAATATTTAATTGTTATAATGCAGTGTAATGCTGCAAATAAGGTAAGAATATATGGAGAACATAGTATAACAGAAATATTTAAACAATGTGAAAAAAGCAAGTGTTTTATAAGAAAATTGTTTACATACAGGAGCCCTTCATCTGACAATAATCATTTATGCTCATAAATGAATTCTGGGGATTTACAGATATAGAAGGTGCATGGCGGTATCTAAACCTAGCCACTGTGGTGGAAGGGTGGGGGGCACACATCAGTGCAACTTAATGCCCAAGGGTCCCAAGACCAGATAAATAGGAGAGTTGAGTACAAAGGGGCATTCATTAGCATGTTAAGGCTAACTTGCTAGCTAAACAAAATCATTTTTTATTTCTAAGATATTTTTTTAAACAACCTGAATTCATCCTAATTTTATGTCCCAGGTCACATTGTGCACACTCATCCATTTCAGCAAATGTTTGTTGTGTTTTTTAACAAGCCAAAAGTTTCTATCAAATATATTTCTATCAAACTGTGTGTTGGAGTTTTTATCACTATGCACATGCAGATGAGGAAAACTAATATTATTACGTTTCACATCTTCATCATGTTTCACATCTAACTCATATCACCCACTTCTGGGCTTATATAGTTTAGCTGTTTCCAAATTCAAGCACTTTCCGTGACTTATTCAGCAAACACCACCAATAAATTCAGGACCAAATGTTCAATGCTTCAGTACCATACTGTACACATACTGTAATTTAAGTGATTTAAACCATGATACGTTAGCCAAGAGGAATGAGTGCCCAGCCATACAACATATCATGTTCAACCTGGAGCTCATGATCAGGTGTCCAAATACTTTTGGGGCCATATAGTGCATGTGAAATATATAATAGTTAATCCTAGCTAGCTGGCAAACACAAGCTAGATTTTTAAAAACATAATCATGAATGTTTGTAATTTTTCTCAGCCATGGTGGCCTGATCTTTTTTATAATCACTTTTTTCACAATTTTCAGTTCTAATTTTTGCTAGCTGGCTTAAACATGTATTTAACAATATTTTGAAAAAGAATTGTTGACATACAGTCTTAGAATAGTGTTTAGAATCTTCTCCCCTCATAGCTAACTCAAGCTAGCCTGACAGGATTTTTTGTTTCATTAAAATGCGCTTATATACTTAGTAACCTACTTAAATAACCATGACCTTTTTTAACTATTTAGTTTATGTCCCAAGTCACAGTGGGCATGCTTCATTAGTATCACTTCAGTGGGATTAATGAGGGTCTAATGAGGACATTTTTACTACTTTTTACTTTTCCACTACTGCTAGCTAGCTGGCTAACATGAGATAACTTCACAGAATGTCTAAATCTCTTCTTTATATTAGCGTATATAAGATTTAAAGACATGACTACTAGTCTGCAGTCTGAAGACAGACACAACATCTATAAACATAACACCAACAACAAGATTAGCAAAGCTACACACATACAAACAAAAATATACACCGAAAGATAAACATAAATATCTCACATACAAACATACAGACACACACACACACACACACACACACACACGTATCAGCCCACAATACTGAAGTATTCAATACACATAGATTAAAACACACAAAATAAAATAAAAAAACACAGAAACAAGATACGCCAGGAAAAATACAGGAACAAAGGGAGGTTTGTAGGTGTGTTTTAGTGCTGTTAAAGTGTAAATCTCCCCTCACTTACGCTGCCAGAGAGATGTTTGCGGCCGACATGGGACTGACTTCCTTCACCTCTTTAGCCTTCTGCAGGGCCAACTTCTTGCTAATAGCTTCCTCCTGTTCCTCCTCATCCTGTCAGACGGGAAAGTGGGAAACAGTTCAGCAGCTTTTAATGACTTAATGTATGACCCGTGTTTAGGCCTGCCATCGTCTGCAAATCAAATCTGTGACATCTCAGGGGAGCGATCTGACCTGTGATGCTTCCATGTACTGTAGATACAGTAATAATGCTGAGCTATAAATCCTGCTAACTGTGCCGAGCTCCATTAGCGTGAGTTACCGAGCGAGACAAGAATCAGTCAGTGGTAAACAGCCCTCTCAGACGACATGATGGACCCAAAAAGCCAGCAGCTTATGTATTGATGGAGATAGGATCTATTCCACTTCATAGTAGTCGTCTAGTGTTTTTACGTTATAAACCTTATATTTTTACCTAGCCTCAGTTCACTTCATCTGTGTCACATGGGTGATGACTGTAGACAATCGATTTGAGATCGCTGCCCTGAGATGACAGTGTTCAACTGTGCTGACTGTTGGTCAGTTGTTGATTTCTATTACATGGCTACAAATCTCTTAACGTATTCTCAATAATCCAGTTCATCTGTACACAAGTTTGGTGTAGTACTATAAAAAAACAAAAAGGCTTCTCACAGAACTTTCACAGGAAGTATGTATGTGGGAATTTGTGCCCATTTAGTCAGAAGGGCACTGATGTTGGTCATAAAAGCCTCAATTGATGTTCCAGTTCATTTATCTTGTTACTGCTTTATCCTAATCAGGGTCTTGGTGGGTCCAGTTTTCTTAGAAACACCAAGGACAAGGCGGGAATACACACATGGGAGGGCGCCAATCATTCAGAGGGCTTCAGAAATCCCCACTCAGATATAGCCTGGCTGTCCTGTGATATGAGGCTGCACCATCTGAGTACCATGTCAATAATGCAGTAACTCAAATGTTTCACCACTGCTTTATCATGGTCAGGGTTGCAGTGGGTCCGGCTTCCCTTAAATCTCTGAGTGCAACACAGTAACACACCCCAGACTGGACAATCCATCGCAAGGACTCGGCCATCCCGCCCTCAGACATATTCAATCATATCTGTATGTAGATGCTCGACTAGCTGATAACACTTCTGGGGATTCAAACCCTGGATCCCAACACTAGTGGGCTAGTGTACTTTACTGCTGTGCCACTGAAGTGCCCCATATTATAATATTAAGAATAAAAATATAAAAAATATAACACATAATTGTCAGTTGTTTAAAAGAAGGTTGATAGATAAATGCTACTTCTGTTTTGGCTTTAGGGGTATGTGTGGTTGTGATTATGAGCCACAAATGCCCATTATAGCAGGAATACTAGATTCTGCAAAGTTTCTAGCAGGAAACCACAGCAGAAATTGATATTGGAATATCTGCAACCTTTTATTATGTTCTGAGATTACGATAAAGCAGGGCTTCTGTTTTTGTTAAGTACTGAAATACATGGTTAGATGATTGCTTATGGTGATGGTGTGTGTGTGGGGCTACCTTAGTGAGTTCTTGTGCATTGGCAAGGTTGTCGACAGCAATAGCCAAGAAGACGTTAAGCAGAGTGTCTGATAACTGAGTTAAGTTAATGAGACGCACACTTTTCAGAACAATTAGTTACAACACGATGCTTTTTCAGAGCAGGATACAGTTTCCAAACAGAGTAAGCACAATGAAGTAAACAGAAGAGAACATCCCGCCGCTCACTCCTCCCTGAGACTCGATCCCATGATACATCACTGCGTTCCAGTCCTCTCCTGTCAGAACCTGCAACAGCAAAGTACAGCACGTGTGTGTCTGCAAGCAAAACCTGAGAGCTGAATCTTCAGTATGAACTCTACAGATCCGACGTTTACCTGGAACACCGTCAGAATAGCTGCTGGAAACGTGTCGAAGTTTGTCGTCGGGGTTTCATCTTCAAAATTAAATCTGATGACAGATTTAACACAGAATAAACACACACAGATGACAGTGATTGACGTATTTTATAAAAACCCAAGTTTTATGGTGCAGACTTTGTAAGGTTCAGTGAAAAAGCTTCTTTCCCTACAGACTTCCATTCACAATGATCAGCAGTTTCTGACAAGTCAGATATTCACCAGCGGCGGTGTGTGTTTTACTTAGTATTTCTTTTAGAGTGACAGTTTGCTTTAGGGAACATTTCTTATCACATGGTGCCAACTGCTAACCAGCATTTTCACCATGGTGAGTCACATGACCCTTGCAGCTGGCTCAAAATGACGTGAAAAAAACGTCTATAAAACAAAGATGGAAATGCCTATGAAAAATACATCCTGGGACATCCTGGGATACAGTGCACCACTTAGTAAACCTAATACAAAATTTGAAAGATGCTCATGATAGCTATTCCCTTTAGTTTTGACAATACTCCGTATGCATTGTGGTGACAAGGCCAACAGCCTTTAAGCTATAAAAATGTGTTATTATTTTTTTCCTTTGTACTTTTGAAGTCCATTAAAAGGAAAGAAAGAAACAAGTGTTTCCTGTCTGCCAAAGTTTTCATCTAAAACCACAGAAAAAAGATAGAAAGGACTGTCCTGAAGCTCCTCTTCTCATTCCCCTCTGCCTCCATTCAATAACATTTGCAGAAACTATTTGTTGATGCCAGTCACAGATCGTTACGCTGGATGGTGTCACTGGTTGTTTACACGTTTAAAGCGATATTTACCTTGCAGCGAGAGTGCATACACACACTTCCTCTGTTACACAGTCCTATCAATAATTCATGACTGAGAGAAATGAAAAACTTGGCTTCTCCTTCCCAGTGGAACCCAGACACACAAGCAGACAGCTAATACCACAAACAATTGGAAAAAGATTTACTCTGTGGAGGGATCGTGAAGCAAAAATGAAATGCACACAAGTGGCACGAAGCATGAAGTCAAAGAACCGAGGACTATTTGGAGTTTGAATTTTTCAACGGAACTATAAGGCTAATGATGCTAAGAACTAAGTAAACCACATATATTTCAGTTTAGTGTGCGAATGATCTTCCTCAAACTACACCCGGTTGTTAAGTGATCAAACTGAATCAGTACTGCATATGCTGCATAGGTTCTTTTTTTGCACATGATCTGGTTTAGCTAGGATGATCATATTTTGGTTTTCAAAAAAGGGGACACTTGGCGGGGAGCACCATGGCAATGTGTATAAAGTAGAGGTTTAAATATTTGACAAATGCATCAATAACCATGCAACTATGTTACTGAACTTTAATAAATAAACAGCTACTTTTAACAAGAAACATAACTAATGTATTTATGGTCAGATAATCTTATTACTTTCAATTCAGTGTATTGCATCAGTCTATTGCACTGTGAATTTTTATTTACACTTGTGCATTTTTAAGAGACGTGTGAGAAAGCAGGATCTAAACAGAAAGGTAAAATCAGTGCAAAAACACACAAAGAATAGCACACTCAGACCAGAGCCGTAGATAGAGAGAGTTGCGACACTCCTTGATCTCGCCGCCACGCGGTCACGTGGTTCATGTAACCCTCCAATAGTTCCAAACAAACCCGGCGCTGTCATGTTCTCATATGGGACAGGCAGCAGTGAATTAAATATTAAACGCTAAATAATAAACATTTGTACAATTTCTGGGGATTTTCAACTGCGTTTACATTTACTGCATCTGCTTTAATGTCAATTTGGTATATGAAGTGGAAGATTGATGTTTATAATGACTTGTTAATAGGTCGTTCTTGTTAACACACAGTACATTATATTAGCATACATTACATAATGCCATATCATCAAGTAGTAGAGACAATATACAGTACAGGGATTAAAGAGTTTTTTATGTTTTGTTTTTTGCATAAACTAATCTCCCTTCACTTTCCTGAGGATTCATAATAATAATCATTTTGGCTAAACACTAAGTCATGTGCTGGATTCATAAGGTTTACCTGCACTGAATGAACAGATTGATAAACACACTACCGTACCTTTAACATTATAGTGCAGGTACATGAAAAAGCTTCATTCATCTCTTATTTCATGAGTGATTAATCATTGATTCCTACATGTAATACATTAATGAATTCATTATGAATATGCACTAGTTCATTTTGTCTAATGTAAGTGGTGGAGAAGGAACACAAACCATGTAGTTGAGTTAAAGTAGAGATATCCAAGGTAACATATTACTCCAGCAAAAGTAGTAGTAAAAGTAAAAATACTCTTTACCTCCACTAAAGTACTAAACTAAATTTACCTTCAAATGTACTTAAGTATGAAAGTAAAAGTATAATGATTTATTGTGGTTCTAATGTTTTATGATCATTTCTGTAACAAGACTCTTGATTAATCAACTAATTTTAGGTGAAAAGACTCTAGTGTCATTAATTAATCTTAACTGACTGAGCTAAATTGGGTTATACCTATTAATTAAGATAAACATGTAACATTTAGTGCTGAGCAAATGCTAAACAATAACAGTATTAAGTATATTAATGACATTAAATTCATTATTTTTTTAAAACAAAGCAACATACAGCTAAAAATGCTTGATAAGTAGTGGAAATGAATGAGGCTCTATGGGATGTTTGGAACTATTCAGAGCTCCACAACCCGGAAGCTGCGCAGAAAATATGTCCCGCCCCCTTTCCAACGGTTCCCTATGAGAGTGTCGCCACTCTGTTCTCTCTACCGCTCTGACTCAGACTACAAAAGCCAAATCCAGGACATTTTTGGTGATTTAAAAATCACATCCAGATGCATTTTTAAGGTCCAAAAAAGAGCACCCTTCTGGAGAAAAGAGGATGTATGGTCACCCTAGGTTAGCTTCAAATGTAGAAAGCGTAAGCTCTGAAATACTCACTGTCCTCCAAAGAGCTGCATCCCCAGCAGAGCAAACACCACAATAAACAGGAAGAGGAGGAACAACAGGCTGATGATGGACTTCATGGAATTGAGCAGAGACACAACCAGGTTCCGCAAAGAGTTCCAATACCTACAAGTACCCACATACACAGAAATATGTCACAACCATCATTCATTTATTCAGTCAGTACGTCATTGTTAGGTTGTATTAAATATACGAAGGATCTTCAAAAAGTTTCAGCACTTTTATATTTTGGTTGGAAACGGTGAGGGCGGCAGGAGTAGTAATTAGTTGTGTCTGAGAGACTGAGAGACGCTTATAGTCCGGATTTAGCGCCATCTGATTCCAACCTTTTTGGACCGTTCAAAGAAGCTTTAAGAGGAAGAAGATTTTCATGTGATGATGCTGTAAAAGCAGCGGTGCGTCAGTGGCTACGCGCTCAACCAAAAACATTTTTTGCTGATGGAATTAAAAAGTTGATGCGACGCTGGGAAAATGCATCAGAAGGTGACAATGTAGAAAAGTGATGTTATTTGTTTTTAAAATTCGTAATAAATAGACTTTAAAAAAGTGCACAAAACTTTTGAAGAAATATCTTAGTTTCAACTGAAAAAGGCTCAGAAAAAACAATAAATGGTCTGGAAGTCATTATAAAAAATAACCCAAACACAAGCCCATCAGCAGGTATATTTTTCTTTTCTCACTTTGTAACCTTGAAGATCCTCAGCAGCCTCAGAGCTCGTAACACACTGATGCCGAAAGATGCTCCAGGTTTCACTGCAGCCCAGATCACCTCGAAGATGCTTCCTACTATCACCTGCACAAAATACAGACAGAATGCACAAAAATCATAATTCACCTCATCAGTTCTGATCTTCTACTCTGGCGACAGTGATTCCCCTAACAGCGTGGTCTCAGTATACAGCAGAACACTTTATCATTATGTAAAGTAACACGGCACTGATGATGTTTCAGAGGAGATTCATCACGGTGGCACGTGGTGGAAAAACACTCACGCCAAAGTCGAAGCAGTTGAAGGAGGAGTGGAAGTAGTTCCTGGGGCCGAGGCCGTACATCTTCAGGCTCATCTCAATTAAAAACAGGCCCAAGAATACAAACTCTGCCAGATCTGTAGCCACACACACACACACAAACACACAGAGCATGTATTAGTTCTTATAGCACCTTCAGTACAGTACCTTTCATACAGAGATATTTATTTTTCCAGGATTACCCCCCACCCATCTCCCAATCTAGTCATTTCCGATTCCCAGTTGTGAATCTGCTGCTGTGAGCACAACCCTGATCTGCGCCCACTGTCAAATGTAAGATTCATCAAATCAATTTTAAAAAAGATAACCGAGAAGAAGAAATATATACCTTAAAGGAATTTCCATATTTCAAAAAAGTTCCTGGTGAACTGAGTAGCTGGTTGAGTTACACCCAGTTGCTCTTTTGCTTTTCCTTTGGGTGTTTCCCTTTGCTTTCCACATTTACTTTTAAAAGTTTCCTCTCCCTGGCTCAGGTGTGTTTCCCACTGTTGGTATAGCACTTATCCTTAAAGATTTATCACTGCAGTTCTAGCCTTATTTATGCTTTTTTGAGTTTACTTATTTAAATTCTCTCTATTAATACTAAGTGTGTCACGAATCCAGCCTCTGTTAATGTCCTGTTAATGATCCACAGCTCCACCTTATTTAGGGAAAATGCTCAGTTCATTTAAAAAGGCAAGTGGTTTATTCATTGAAGACTATTTTGGTTTGGTTTGGTATGCCCTTGTCTAGTCCATGCTCTTGTTCATGTCTTGTGTTAGTCTAAGATCATGTTTAGCTTTAGCTTAGGGAAGCCAGTGGAGCAGCCCTGATATTGAAATGTATGCTGGTGCCCACAACTGCACTGGCCAAATCACCCTGAAATTTTAGGCGAGACTGTGGAACAGCCAAGACCTTAGAGACATAGAACCAGACTGAGTGTGGAAGTGACTCAGTAATATAAGAGGGTCCTGGTCTATTCAACACCTTAAAAACAATTAAAATGAGTTTAAACTGAATTCTGTAGAGTATAGAGAAGCTAGAACTTGGAGAGTATTATTGTTATCTTTCTTTTGTTTTCTGGTTAAATATCATGTACTTGAGTTCATCTAAATATCCTACAAGCTACAGGGTAAGAGCTGGCATCTCATTTGAGGCAACCACCCCATTACAGCAGAGATTTAACTGTAATTCTGAAGACCTCAGACTCATTTATATCATATATATAGACTCATATATCATAATGAAGTAGGTTGTGGTGTTAGTACAACAAACAAAATCATATACAGAGTTCCTGGTGACCACTGTTTTATGATTCACTTTTGAGACTGATGAATCCAGCTGGTACTTACACAGTGCGTTGGTTAACCAGTCGGGTTGGTTGTAGTGCACTATAGCTACACACAGTGTGTTCAGACCCACCAGGCACAGCACAGTCCAGTAGAAACCCTGTGACTTCACCATGCGCCGAATGAAGAAGCGAACCCTCTTCTCTTTCCTTCTCAAGTATGAGGAGTTCTCGTTTTTACTGCTTTTCACACTGGCCCGGGCAAATGGAGAGCTCTGAGGTGCTGAATGTAAGAGAAAAACAGACATACGCTATGTGGTCAAAAGTATTTGGACACGTGACCATTATCATGTTGGACATCCCATTTCAAAACAAATGGTACAAATAGTGACCTCTGTGTGATCTTTCCAGTTATAAAAGCCACTAAAAGAATTATAGTATATCTGTGGAAATTTGTGCCCATTCATCAGAGCATTTGTATGACTGGGAACTGGTCAAAAATGATTGTGGCTGAAACACATAAATTCAAAAATTAGAAGGGGTGTCCCAATACTTTTGTCCATATAGTGTATGTCAGATGAACACAGTGATGTGTAGACTTTATGTTCTGCAGTACGGTTGGAAACCTCCAGAAACTGCAGTGACTTGTCATTTTCTAGTGTGACCAAGGGGTCCCAGTGCCACCAAAATGGCATTTGAATCTATAAATATGCATGATATGCAAATGGAGGCAACTTTATGTCGTCCTGCGTTGCCAAATGCTCATATTTTACCCACTACACTGGTTATGCATGATCGATTGTGCACTGTGTAATAAATAATACAAAAAGCTGCTGGCAAGGTTCAGGAAATTTGACTGTTAGTTTGAAAATGAAACATCGGTCTGCAGATATTACAGATGTGCTGACATTTCAGAACACGTGCTGTATTTTACTCAGCAGTGTCGTTAGCTACTGTATACACCATAGCTAATCAGAGGCTAGTTAAGTGCTATTAAACTAGCTCACATTTGTAACAGGCAGACAGAAGTGGGGTTTCTAAACTGGAGTCTTTATTTGGATCATCCTTTTTCTGTAAATTATGTAACAATAGAATCTTGTCAAGATATAACATTATTATTTGGTTTAACACTAACATTAGCAAAGTTTCCAGTTATCATATGTAACAATTTATACACCGGGTTTATTTTCTAAATTGACAAACTTATCTCACACATAATGCTTCCATATTCTATTGTACATGCCCTGAAAATCTGTTTTAAATAGAAAAATAATAATGCAACACTGTATGAACAAATTAAACTCAAATACCAACCGGTATAACTTATCAGTTATGTAAAAAAATGTTACAATAATAAAAATTATGTTTTTGAGTTTAGGAGGCAATTTAATGTTGGAAGTGTGGAAGTAAAAGGAGATTGTTTGGATGTGGCTCTTTAGGAGACAGACGATTAAATTTAGAAAATTTCCTTTTTATTCCAGAAACCTCTTTGGGGAAAGAAAAATGAAAGCAATACCCCCACTTTATTGCTTTATTCAAGGAAATTGCTCCTCCAGTCTAACTATATACACCAGACCAAGGATGTACAATTATTACAAATGTTTTAAGTGTGACGTAGCTTTAAGCATAAGGCCCGAGTTCCTGTCCCGACTCTGTGTCTGCCTCCCAGCCTTTGTGCTATATTAAACCCTTAGTAACTCAAATGTCTGGACCGGGTGCAAAAATAAAGACCAAAGTGAAAAATTGGCTCATTAGCATCTCATTACCCTCACCCTGGGAAAGACGAGGAGTAATCATTTCAAGAGCTATTTTAATCAGAAATCTGACACAGGAGAAACCTCAGAACTATTCAGAACATGATCTTACCACCCACTCTGGGTTCATTCCACTTTTCACACTAGTGATAAATAATAGAAAAAAAACAGTCGGGTCGTGGAGCTGAACATGTTTTTCCTTTTAGGTTTGCAATAAAACGCTGGATCCTCTCTTATGGTATAGCAGGTGGCACCCTGTGCGGGACTGTATTTTACTGTCATGTGCTGGGTTATGTATTGCACCAATGTACTGCATGTACTTATATAACCAATGTAACAACTAGCGGATCAAGCAACCAACTAACTAAATAATACTAAAAACCCTAAAAAGTAACTAATCAACCAAATACCTACCTAACAGACTAATTACTTACTAACAAGCAGTAGAACTATGTTTGTAAAAAAGCTTTGGGAATATTCAACTGAGCCTGGAAGCTATTAAATAAACCAGGCTAGATGTTGACATATTTTAACAAATTTATAAACCACAAGATCATAAAGTTTATACGTACCTGCTGATAAGATGTCAGTAAAGTGATCCTCTCCCTCTTCTGCATTGATGAGGTCGTTTTTGCTCTTCTTAGACCTTTTCAGCACTGAAAACAACACAGACCAGCAGAGATCCAAGACTGAAAATCTTTTATTTGTGAACAGTTTGGAGCACCACAGCAAAGGGTCCCATTTTTTTATTTAAATAAATGCAGTGTAACATACAGTATATATATATATATATATATGAGTATGTTCTGAGTATGTCTGTAATGGTAAAACCATGGATAATTGAAACAAGGTTCTGTAAGGAACATTTGTTAGTGATCCAGAGCTACAGTGAAATTATCTGGTATTGATGTTGTTTCCCACCTGGGTTGTTGCATTTCCTCTTGTACCAGGCACCATCAAGAGGAGACTTTTCCTCCGCATTCTTATCCTCCTCAGCAAGCATGACTTCCTCTGAAGAACAAGGGACTTTTTAATGCACAACCAAGGTAACAGACTCACGTAGATATGCATTATGAAGGCCCATCATTGAGTCAAGAGTGGTTCTTTCCACCTAGTTGAGCAGACCTGTATCTGTCAAACCTGAGATCTTGAAAATGCGTTTTGACTACAGATGTGGGCCAAGAGCCGCTGCCCTGTCCTTTTAATTTACAAATGATAATCATTTAGGCACTGAGGAGAAGAGCTTTGTCTGAATTTCAGATGAATTTTGAGGGAAGAGCACACCAAGGCCGTTTTTACACAGCACCAAGAAAGTGTAAAACTGACCTGCTTTGCAGATCCACTCCAGGTATCCAGTAAGTTCTCGTTCAATCTGCTGCTGTCTGCGCAGCTTCAGAAACTCTTGTCTTTTTTCTACCCGCTCTCGCTCCTTAGCGAACTCCCTGCAGAGAGAAACATGAACATAGTGTCAAAAACTGCCTGCCATGGTTGGAATATTCCTACTCTCTATGATGAGTCACAAGAAGCATGGTACAAGAAAACAAATGCCACTGCTGCCAGAAATGTTTAGTGTGCTGGCAGTTTGGCGTAAAAACGTGGACTGGGACAGAGAAAATAGTGCAGTATCAGAAACACATTCAGAAACATGAAGTGATAGAGCAGACTTTAATATTTAGTGACTTTCTCTCAATATTTAGGGGTCTGGTGTCTGTGGAAATGTCAGACTTAAAAAAACAAACAAATATGCAGCTGAGAACCTCTGAAGCTTACTCTGTCTACTCTATCCACATACAGTACGTACATGTACAAAATAACAGAAACACTACATTAAAAAATGATATTTTAGCTATAAAAGAGCTTTGAGGATTACATTTCTAAGATTTGAAATCTTACATTATGTTCCATTCAAGTCAACTAATGTTTGCAAGGAGCTGCAGGAGCTTCTGTTTCAAAAGTCATGGCATCATACATCAACCTCAAACAAATACCACCAGCAAAAAGGAACAAAACTTGAAGCTCTTGCACAGGGGTACACGGCATGTAAAAAAATAATTGCTACATTCCCCTAAAATAACAACCACAATTTAATCAGAGAAACATAACGTTTTGTATAACAGGCCAGTAATTACAGACACAAAACATGATTCCAGTATCTGCTCATAACCATTTTATACAAAGCAGGATCCACAATTATATTAAAAGAGTAATGAATATAATTAAGTCCATGTGTCGCTTTTCTACTGTCACATGACAGCCAACAGATACGCTGCCTTTTTACAGGATCAGATGCACCCTGTGGTGCAAACATCCTGCCTAACGATGCTCCCATATTCCAGGATAATAATGCCTGCATACCAGTGGCGGCTGCTGGTCTTTCAAAGAGGGGAAGCTCATTGTCGGCTTACATCATAAAATTTGTCAATTTATTTATACATAAATTCTGCCCTCCTTTCCTTTTAAAGAAAATGGCCTGTGATCCTATCGAAGAAATGGGTTACAGTTTGTCTTTCGTCTTCACTCGCAAAATCCGCGATGGGACTGACGCTTCCAGTGATTAAGTGACGGCGTAGATCTCAAAATAGCTGTCAATCAAAACGGGATTCAGCCTTTCGACTGATCCTCCAATCATTTTGCAAAAGCTCTGCATCCAGACCCGCCCATAGGGCGGGACAAAATCGTGACATTTATCCAATGACCGGTGAGTTTCGAAGCAATGAAAAAAACCGTTCCATGCAGTCCCGTTGAAGTGAATAGACGCTCAGCTTCTACGGGCAAATGCATTGATGCTACGGGAAAGTATGAGAAGTTCTGAGCTGATTCTGAACAAACTCGTCTTCGAGATGAACGTGTTCTAACGCATTTGTAGTCAATGAAATGTTAACACAACTGTACATATTTGACCATTTAATTTTTGACATTTTAGGGGAAGCTGAGCTTCCCTTGCAGTCTTAGAGAAGCCGCCACTGCTGCATACAAACTGATTGATTCATCAAGAGTAGCACAACTCTTCTGGGAAGATTTTCCCAAATTGTGGGAGTGTGTCTGGGGGAATTTGGGATTATTCATTCATTTACAGAAAGGAAAAGAATTCATAAAGATTTTAGGACTACCATAACTACCATAACCATGAAACTATAACCACTCTCATAAGTGTATGCAAGCATTTGTCAATCGAATGTTACCACTCAAAGTGACTCGGCTCAGGAGGGGAAAACCAGAGCTTTCTTTTTACTGGTTCCATAAACTAATTAGGTTAGACTGTACCTTTAAAATGAAAAATAGATTCTTTATTATTTCTGCTAGTCACTGACTAAATCTGACTAAATCAGAAACACCGAACGTTTCCACTTTCTTCAAGCACTATTACTTGCGACCGAAGCCGTTAAAAATCAATGGGTTTTAAGACAAACAAAACAACACTATCCAAGCCCGGTTTATGACACGCCTGCCTCCAAACTGCAGTTAAGAAGTGCAGACTAAACCAAAATGGTGGGTTATCTACTTTAAGATCAATTGCACTGTATTCTCCTGAGACAGCTGGAGCTATTGTGTTGATCTTCGCTGGACAATACATGGTGCTAATACTCCTACCAACCACCCAACCTCCAAACCCACACACACACATACAGAGAGAGAGAGAGAGAGAGAGAGAGAGAGAGAGAGAGAGACTCTGAGACAAAATGAGGAATTGTCAGGGAGCAGGACAATTACAGGGGGCATTTTGCTAAGCTTTTGAACCACTTTTGTCCTTTGAGAGAAGGATCATGATAAATCAATACAAAGCTATTCTGACTAATCACCTGATCAATATGATGGAGCGTATTTATACAGATGGGAATGGTGGAGATCACTGAATAGATGAATATAAAGTTTGATAGACATCCCTTTCCAAAACCATGTGCATTATTATGGAATTGGAGCTAAATAGCATCCACTCCAAGGCTTTCTACAAGATTTCGAAAGTGTCTCATCCAGTCAATAAGCATTTGTAAGGTCAGGCGCTGATGGCCAAACTCACAAACAACATTCCAGTGTCATCCCAAAGATATTTGTTAATCAAGACATTTGTCATCATGTCCATGTTCCATCACACCAAACTGGTTAAAACAAAAACTTAGGTTTGTGCACATGGGTGCAGTCAGGGCCCCATCCAAAAAATTTGCATAGCAATGCCTGTTTTATAAAAAATTGGCATAATATAGTCAGAAATCTGTTAAATGTTGGCTGATAGTAGTTACTTGAAGTACACATGCGGAATGCAGCAGATATAATCAGTATAAAGACCTGAGCAACTCTGATATGACCAAAATGTTATAGACAAACAGTTGGAAATATCTCAGAAACAGCAAGTGGTGCTGACAGGCAACTATGGCAAGTACCTACTGACAGTGTTCTGAGAAGGAGCAGGCTACAAACTGCTGACAGGTTGTTGAGCAACCAAGACTCATTGTTGCCAGAGGACATGAGAGCTTTGGCATCTGGTACTGACCAACAAAGCTACTGTGGTTCAAACAGCAGGTCATTTTAATACTGGTGATAGAGCTGCCTTTTAAAGCACCCATGGTAACTACTGTCCACTATTGAAAGCACCTACAACAGGCACAGAGGCATTGGATCTGAACATTAAAGCAGTTTAACTACTCAGAATGTTACTGTTTTCCAAAATTATGTGGACAGCTGAGCATGTGTGTGTCACTTACCCAAGGAAGAGATGGCACCAGGATGCACTGTAGTACGATTCCTCTCACAACGTACAGAGGTTAAAGGACCTGCTGGTAATGTCCTGGTACTAAATACCACAGGACTCTTTCAGATGTTTTGTAGAATCCACGTATCAGTGGGTCAGAACTGTTTTGACAGCATATTAGGCACAAGTTCCTTATGTTATGGCTGATCGGTATACTGAAGAGTATTTCTAAAAGAAAAGCTTTTCCATCTGGTTAAAGTTCTCTTTTAGGAAACCAACATTCTCTAGAATAAAATGTGGCTAACAGATAACCTATAGAGATCTGATCAAAGCGAGGAAGTACAAATGTAGTAAAAACTTTACTCGTGTTGTCTTTAGAAACTTTGCATAACAGTGAAATGCTGCAAAATTATGGGCAATATCCCATGACCCCTTACTTTTTCAAACTTCCATATGCTTTTGCTTCTTTTACCCTTTATGCATGAAAACACATTGATAGAGGAGAAAACTGATTCTGCCATCTGCTACTCTGCCACTTTTATGAAGGGTGGCCCCTCAGGGTGGGTGAGAGGGTGGTCAGGTGCACATGGACACCTGGAAAAATCTGCATTGGGTTAAAAGACAAAGGCAAATTTAAAAGCTGTTTCTTATGAACCGGGCAGCGCAAGCTAATAGCACGCATTTCTGTGCTAGCAACCAAATGAAGTTATCGAACATGTTGTTATTTATCTTTCCTTCTACCCACACAGCTTCCCCCAGATTCCATTAGCTCAAACCAGAAGCTCAGGATGAAGAGAAAGAAGAGAAAGCTAAGTGGGTGGGTGAAGGAGAGAGAGAGCTGAAGAGTGGATGGCAGGGTGAAGAATCGTGTGGAACGATGGCACAGGGTAGAAGGATTTCACTCTGCCAAAGTGTAACACCCCCCCCCCCCCCCCCTTCCTGCAATGCAGCAACAGTCAGAGTGTGTGTGAATGTGTGGGCTGCCAAAGAGGAATCCCTGGCACCACTGCCATGTTCCCACACAGACACAGAGAAAGAACACCACAATCCAACATCCTAATTACAATAAGCAATACTTCTCAGTATGATGAACTCATCTCTAGGTGCAAATATTGAACGGCAGGAGCCTGCACACACACACACACACACACACACACACACACACACACACACTGATTGGCTACTTAGATGAGCACAAAGACACACTGAATGAGGCAGAAGGTTAATAAAACCTTCACTTAATAAAACAAATCAAATATTATGTATTTAAAATAATGAATCTATGATTAATCCATTGACCCAAACCCAATCCAATTCATTAAAATCCCAAATATACACATCATAAACCTGAAAATGTTAAAAATAAATACAGAGCGCTCAGGTGGCAGCGCATTTAACACACTTGCTCACCACTGCTGAGATCTCAAGCTCTCAAGTCCGAATTTTGGCGGTGCTATCGGCCAGCTGGGTGTCCACACAGACATATATCTTAGTATAGTTTTCCTTAAACTTAACATGTATGCAACAGCCGCTTTGTTCAGTGCTCGGCTTGAGCGGTGCGGTAAAACGTCATCAAAGAGTGAATATGAGACGAATCTGCATGTGTGTGGAATAACAGTCAAATCCACTCTGAAAGTGTCCACATGTATCTGTGTTCAGCTGGATTTTCCTCCTGTTTCACTTTTAAACTTGTGTTATAACTCGGGGTTCTGAGAAATTGTAAGAAACAGCTTTTCAGAGTGAGTCTAAAACGCTTATTGTTAAAAAAAAAAGCTTAATGTGACTTAATGTATTAAAACAACGACACAGGAACACTAAACCTCTCTGAATTATTACTGCTCATAAGTTCTATCCACTAATGAAATTCCTCGATCGTTTTAGTACAATAAGTCACGTTAAGCTTTGTGCACCCTCACGCTCTATAGAAAATAATGGCACAGCTGCTTCTCATGTGAATGCTTCTCTCACTCAAGCATAAAATCATCACTTTGGAAACTGAACTGGTATCTCCACATAGCACAGTCACTTTACTTTATATATTCATCCATAATTTATTTTATCATTTATCTTAAAATCCATACTTCAAATTGTACTGGTTATTGTGTAAATATCCATATGCTATGTAAATACTTTTGCTTCTTCTTTTTTATCTCTCGGAGAGTGTCAAACAAAATTTCGTTGTACGCAAGTATAATGACAATAAAGGTTCTTCTTCTTCTTCTTTACTGAACGGAATACGGTATTCTAAGATCAAGCATCTCCATTACTAAGAAGCATAAGGAAACAATACAGAAGTGAAGGTGAAGTGCAGCTTTTATTGTATTTCAGTTTTTTTATATTATATTTGTGTTATTTTCAGTGTATAAGTGTCAACCCCATTAATTTACATTAGCCTAAAATATATGAAGTTCCACGGGAGCACTGTAGTGACTTCCTGATGTGATACAGATTAACTTAATCAGGTTTATAACTGGTCTAAGTGCTGAATATATATCAGATATCAGATTTTATGGCAAACAATACACATGGCTTATGATGAGACCAGACTAGAGGAGCTCACACGTACACTGTGGCACTATTCTAAGATCTGCAGTGAACCCCCACATGGACCACAGCCCTATGGGACCAGGCCTCATCAGTGCCAGAGGAGAAACTGTTGTCTTAAAGAAATATTCTCAGTGGAGTGTTCCCCTTATCGAAATCACAATGAAATGTTTTTCACTCCACGAGACCAGATGCGAGGGCGAGCCTAACTGTCACATGGAATCAGTGCAGCAACAGAAAAAGTGCATCTGCATTCAGTGTGTTTAGGCAAACCAGTGAGGGGTGGTAGTGTCAGTATACAGCTTAAAACAGCAGCAGATGGAGTGTGAAGAAATGAGAGAGAAATACTAATTTGTTGGGTGACTCCCACAGGACCCACCAACCCTGTACTACCCATCAACCTGGGAATGAGCGCACTCATCCACCAGAGAGAAAGAGGGTACAAGGAGGGGATCCTTTATAATGCAACCATATTCACCAGAGAGATGGTGGGGGTGAAACAATACATTCAGGTCCTTGTAATAAGTGAGGCTGAAATAGCCCTGTAAACTTGTCAAAGAAAAGACATAAAAAGAAAAGAAAAGAAAGAAAGAACAAAGAGAGAAATAAAAAAAGAACAAAGAAGGAAAAAATAAAGAAAAAAAAATTAAAGAACAAAGAATAAATGAGAATAAAAAATTAAATAAGAAAGAAAGAATAAAAGGAGAACTAAATAAAGAAAAAATAAACAAAAAAAACAAGAAAAAAAAACAAGATTAAAACAATAAAAAATGAAAGCAAAAAGAAAGAAAAAATTAAGAACAAAAACAAAAAAATGAGAATAAAAAATAAAAAAAGAAAATAAGAAAGAAAAAAGAAAGACAGAAAGAACGAATACAGAAATAAAGAAAAGAGAACAAAGAAGTAACAAAGAAAAAAATTAAGAAAAAAAACATGAATAAAAATAATTAAAAATTAAATAAGAAAGAACAAAAGGAGAAATAAAGAAAGAAAAAAAAAGAACAAAAAGAAAGAACAAAAGGAAAAAAAACAAGAATTAAAAGAATAAAAAAATTAAAGAAAAAAGAAAGAAAGAAAGAAAGAGAGAGCGAGAGAGAGAGAGAGAGAGAAAGAAAGAAAGAAAGAAAGAAAGAAAGAAAGAAAGAAAGAGAGAAAGAGAGAAAGAGAGAAAGAAAGAAAGAAAAAAAGAAAGGACATTATTGATTCCACCACAACGGCAGCGTCGATGAGCTGTTCAGTGATGGAGTGCTAAAAATTTGATTTGCTTTCCGAGAAGCCATAAATGTAACCCTCTGTGGTAGTAACAGTACCACAGAGCAGAGCACTCATCGAACCATCCTCCATTACACCACGGTGTGTGTGTGTGTGTGTGTGTGTGTGTGTGTGTGTGTGTGTGTGTGTGTGATTACAATTGATAGAGTTTGAGGAATGGAAAGAGACTGTAAGAGGGAGCAGGAGGGGGGTGAGGGGTGTACAGAGTCGTCCCAGCTGATGGATGAGAAATCTAATTGTAACTAATGCTGCTTCAGTATTACACAGCTTCACTAATCATGCTGTATGATTTAACACACCTGGATCTCCATAAACCTCAGCTTCATAAATCTGTTTCTTTTTTATATTACATTAAGTGGTTCAGGATATTGTGACATTTCAAATGTACTGACAGAGAGTTATGCTCATGCCAGCAGTGTACAGAGCGTAATGCCAAATGAATCTCACCCAGTCTTTAACAGGTCAATCTATTAAAATGCACTTACAGCTGTAATTTTATTATTAACATTAGTAACATTAGAGCCCCACCCCTACCCCATTCCCAGGCATTGCCAATCATGTCTGTTTGTAGATGCTTGACTGGCCGATAGCACCACTTGGGATTTGTACCCGGATCTTGTTGGGACACCCTATTTTAAAACAATGTGCATTCATATGGATTTGCCCTCCTTATAGCAAATACCGTGGTACCTTGTAACTCGACTTCCCCTAAACTCAAAATCTTTGACACTCGACGCCCTTCGCCAGGAACTTTGTACCCTTAAACTCAACGTTTTCCTTTAACTCAACGTGTTTAGATTTTTTTTTAAATGTATTTATTAGAAAATGTGAATGTGCCTTTACTGAACGGAACACAATATTCCAAAATCAAGGATTTCCACGATTAAGAAGCATAAGGAAACAATAAAAAAGTAAAGGTAAAGTTAAGATTAATTGTAGTGCAGTGTTTTTATATTATATTTGTGTTATTGTCAGTGTGTAAGTGTCAAAAACCACCCCATTATTTTATATAAGCTTAAAATACATGCAGTTCCATGGAACGCATTAACAGGTTTCCCAAATATCGTTACGGGAAAAAATACCTTGAAACTCAACACCTTTTAAACTCAACACTATTCACAGAACCAACTGACATCTTGTTTCAAGGTACCACTGTATACATTTTACATAAATCAGTGGTTCTTATTTCTACAGAATACGTGAATCTAAAACATCTGGTTGAAACCATCGGCTGTTAACTGTGACAAAGAAGCGAAAAGTTAAAAAGGTTCTCACCCTGACAGCACGCCCAGAACCAGGTTGAGCATGAAGAAGGAGCCGATAATGATGAGTGGAATGAAATACAGCCAGTTCCAGGTGTTCCCTGAGGCGTCGTTGGCCTGCACAAAAAGGACAATAAATATCAAGACATAAGAACACTCAGTGGCAATGAAATGATAACATTCCTCACTAATAAGTGTGATTGCTTTAGTGCATCTTGAAGGAGCAGCTCTTTGTGGTTGCTGCAGTAATAACACAGAGAAACTGCAATGCTAATTGTTTTACAGCTCCATTCTATTGCCTGTTACACATCAAATAAATCAGAGCAGAATGATGCCCCGATTGTGTGGGTAATCTTTTCATGGAGGCTAGAAACACTAACAAATGTCTTATCGTTCCTCTTCTGTTTGTCTATATGTGCAGCAATGAGCGAACCATCTCTTTAATCTTGTCATGTAAAAGTAATGCATTTATTCCCTGCTAAGAGCACCATGAGCAACTGTATAGAACTTCACAGGATGCACGTGTCTCCCTAAAATTCCATTAAAGTTACAGTTACAGACAGACAAAAACTAGAGATACACTCAGTTTTATCTTTATACTGGGGCATGAAGCCACATCACTTTCCCAAAAAACAAAAATGTAAAAAACAATGTAAATTGTAAACAAACATGCAAAAATAACCTTGCAGTCAAACTCGGAAACAAACAGCTTTCAGCTGTGATGTCAAATGTGTAACAGCTCGTGATTTAAATAATAGAAATGCATAAAAATGTTTCACAGCTTGAATCTAAAATTGCATAATTGAGTACACAAACAAAACTGGTGCATCCACACTGAGGGTGGGTGTGGCTGAGAAATAAATAAGCAGTCTAAACTCTATGTACCTGGTGTGTGTCTGAGGTTTAAAATTAAGTAATTTATCAAACAATGACTTTATGATCAGTTGTCAGTTAACCGGTTAATCGTTTAACATCCCTGTCCAAATTAAACCATCATTACTAGTTGTACAAGGCAGCAATTCATGTAATATCATATTTCCGCCTGTGGCAATTTTCAAAAAGCAGCTTTAACTCTAAACACTGCCGAATCAGCAGAAACGACATGATACAGTGTGCTGCTTCACACATCCCGAATCCCTCCACTACCCTTTTGTTTCTATGGTAACCAGTCCGGCCCATCCTCCCAGTCACTTTATCTATACTAGTACAGTATACTCATGTGTATTCCTTCTCAAATTGCATTTCTGACACAATAGAAGGGAAGCCGTCAAAGCCAAAGCGGTCTGCATCATCTCTCCCCTTTTCTTTTATATTTAAATCATAATATAGCGAGCACAGGCACAATTTTGTCTTTTCCTGAATATATTTTCATTTATTAATGTTAATCCAATTTACTCGACATTTTTGCATGTAAATTAAAAGTGGCAGCACAATTTCATGTTGGTAGCAATTTTTTCTACTAAATTGAGATAAAAACTAAAAGCAATGCAAGCATTTCTGAGATGAGTTAGTGTGTGAACAATAAAATAAACCAGGTTGCTGATTTAAGACCCTAAGCTTCTTCTCCCATTCATCACCAAGATATTTCCATTTTCATTTACAAGCTAGGACAAGTATTTTATCTTATCCAAGCAATGCTGTAGAGAAGTGTCAGAAAAACTAAATCTCAAGGCTGCGGATAGTATAAGTGTAAAACAAATACCTATCTGAATCTGTACATGTATAGCATTTATCAGATGCCTTTATCCAAACTTACAATTATGACCGAATACAATGTCAGCAATTCATGATGAACTGGCAACCTTCTGATTACTAGTCCAGTACCCACTGAGGTACCACTACCCACTAAACAGCTTATAATAATAATAAACTAAACTATGCCGGAACCAAAACAGCTTTCACCTTTAGATGATCTATTGTCTGCTGGCAATTAACAAACCAAAATAGTTTTTGTTTTTAATTTTGCATTTTTAATCTTGTAGAACAAACTGTGAAGGTTTGTAAAGAAATTGTAGGACTGGACCTTTCCTGGGAGCTTTTAGTCTTCAGCTGCATATTTCTCAATCTTTTTGTCTATGTAGATGTGATATTCAGCTTCCAAATAATTAAAATTGTAATTAAAAGTAAAGATGATGTAACACAGTGGTAAAGATGCCTCTTTCCGGCGCTCACGTGTTGCAGCAGTAAAACACGCAGCACACCAGAGCTGACATCTCGAACACGTCGGTTCGAATCTCAGCTCTGCTACCAGCAGACTGAGCGCCTACATGAACAACGACTGGCTTTTTGTTCAAAGGGAGGGTGCCAGAGGGGTCCTCATAACTAAACATTTTTAAATTACAACCTCTGCTGGATGATTGAAGGTGCCTGCAAAGGGTCGAAGGATAATGCGTTAATCAGGGTGTGGCTCTCTGTACACAAGCTGATCCACATATGAACTTGCCTCGTGCAGGTGAAAAGATGCAGTCGGCTACTGCACACGTGTTGGAGGGGGTATGTGTTAGTCATGTCTCTCCTTAGTCAGGAGTGGAGGTCAGCATCAGTAGAGAGGAAGCACTTTTTTGCACTTTTCAGGAGGTTCAGGAGAACAAACAAATCATAGATTTATTGTTGCATTTTACAAACTGTTTCAACTTTTTGCTATATAGTGGATAAAAGACGGTATAAAATAGTGATAGTCTTTAACTGCACACCTACAAACTGTAACAAGAAAAGAGCTATGCCTAATAAACTAACCACAGAGTGCTTATAGTATTTAATAACCCTAAAAACACTGATGCACCTGTCTTATAACAACCCCTAACAATTCATAAATGGGGTAGAAATAAGAGCCTACAAACTGTGTGCAGCAGTTTTGCTACAGACAGTGATTGCATACCTATAAAGCACAGCTTATAAAACAGCCAGCTGAGTGTAGGTACAAGGCTGAGGTACATAAAAGTCTGTAAGTGTTATATCAGTTCATGAATTCTCTCAGATGGTTAGAGGAAGCTCTCATCACAGGGATCATCCCAACACCCACACGTCTGCACAGAGCAGCAGGTTAGAAACTCAGATTTGGGATTCCTACAGTGTGAAATTTCAGATGGAAATAAGATGAAGTCTAAAAAATAATTAAATCAAATTAAACAGCTTAGAATACATCATATGGTCAAAAGTATGTGGACACCTGACCATAAACTTGTTAGACTTCTCAATTCAAAACCTTAGGCAGTGATATGTAGTTGAACCCCATATCTCCTGTGGTATTAACAGCCTCCACCCCCTAGGAAGGCTCCACAAGATGTCAGAGTGTGGCTGTGGACATTTGTGCCCCTTCAGTCAAAAGAGCTTTTGTGAAGTCTGACGATGATGTAGGATGATGTAGGATAGAGTTGAAGTCAGGGCTCTGTGGAGGCCACTTCGTCACTCAAAACTAGTCAAACTATTCAAGTTTCCGGGTAGATTAGGATTAAGAAAAGGGCGCTTCCCAAAGTACTGCCACAAAATAATTAAAAGCAACTAATTAATTTAATATAACTGATTCAATACAAAATGTTGACAACTGGTATGGTCGGGTCTCTATGCACTATTGATCATATAGTTTAGCTCAAACATGAAAACCCCACAACATCATATTTCTCACTCATCGGTCGTATCTTCCCTGCCGTCTGTCACTCGTGTGTTTACAAAAATCAATGAGCAAAGCTCAGAAGACAGACAGCTCAGAGATCAGGGATGTTTTTGAATCATCATTCTCTCGCTGCGTTGATGCATCTCTAGATGATTGAGTCACACCACTACCCAGACATAACATGTTTCAGAAATTCACAGCAGAAGCTTCATTGATATTTGATCTACTTGTGCATCACATGTCTCATAACGTTGACTATTAGATACTGCTACATAGTTGTCCAGGTACTTAACAGACACAGTTTGGCAAGTCTAACAGAGGGGAAGCTGGACAGGAAACTGCCTCCTTACATCTGCAACAGTGACTCTTCCTGTCTGGTGGTCAAGTGGCAAAAGAATATGGACAGAGTAACACACCAGCCTGCAAGGGTTTAGTGCAGCAGGCAGAGATCCCCATAGTACACATGGTACAAAGAGTGGGAACAATCTGTATAAGATTATGTCCGAATAAGAGAATTGAGTCAGACAAGCAAGTGGCTAGCAATCCTTCTTTTTGACCCAGAGTTCGAGCATCCAGCCTAAGTGAATTATGTCTGGGAGTGGTGAGGTCTGGATGGCATCTTGCAGCAGCGTTCATTCCCCATTACGACTCCTCCCGGCTCCTCTACATCCCATCGTTCTTCATCAAGGACCCTAGAGACCTTCAGGACCAGTTTGCCCAGCAACACTTGCTGCTGATGCTCTTTCAGAGGAGATGAGTGTTTGGGCTTGAGGGAAAAGCTCCTCGTCAGCAGCAACTCAGGCTGCTGTACGACACAACAGTAATCTGCACAGTAAATGAACCAATCAGTGATGTGTGCTGCAAACAAAGAAATGTGTAAGTGTTTTTAAGTCTAATTGTTCCAGACAGAAGGAGCTGCTGTTGCAGCAGCAGCAAGGAGGTCCAACACTAAGACATATACTAATTTATTTATTTTATTTAATTATTAATAATTATTTTTTATTGAAATGAACTCACAGGTTCCATAAGCAAGTTTAAAAAGTAACAACACAGTTCGATATGTATTATTTTGTGTATAAAAGAAACAAAGTTGCTGATTTGATCTCACTCTCAGTCACGAAGATCACAGTAAAATTGGACAAATTGATCCACCCTCGTTTCCCGAGGGACTATTTTTAAATGATTAACGAGAGAGCAATCAATACAGCAGTCAGACCAGCCGTGCAGGATGCCAGCAAGATGCGTCACAATACGCTACAGCATCCTTTATATATCAACCAGTTAGTCCTGCTGCAAACCAATGGCTCCATTAACCGTTTTAACACAATGTACCTTGCTGAGTAAACATTTACGCTGAAACACGGCTGTGTTTGTGAATACTGGTCAAAAGCAGCTGTTAAGTCTTGGGCATACACAACACAGCCAGGCTTAGGGTGGCAATTTGCCAAAAGCAGGACTGGCACACTATGTCCAGTATATGCGTCCTTAAAATTGTGCTGTATTTGCGCTGTCCTGCCCGCCACTTTATACTTGTCCCCAAAATGTCCTGATGATGTGTTCACATACACAAGAATTATTTAATTTGAAACTGATTCCTGCAGTTTTATGATTAATGTACAGTAAAACATGGCATGTGAACAATCTTCAATGATAAATCTGAGAAATGCAAATAAGGTGGATTTTGGCATAATAATATAATAATAATCAGGTTATTTGTTCAATATAATTTCATTTTTTGCTTTCAGTTCAAAACTGATGCAAAATGTGGCAAAAGCACAAGATACGACAATTACTTAACAGAAAAGCATGGTATCGTAGCACAAAAGTGCACACTACACACTGAAACTTTTAAAAATGTATTAGTAAATATTCCAAAAAATTCCATTATAATTTTTTTTTATATTAAAATCAATCTCAGGAGTAACTGAATTAGAGAATAGGAGGCCTGTGATTATTGAGGGATGGCTGTTAGCAGTTTGTTTGCTCATTGAATTGAATGTTGGATGCCAAAATGTAGTGACATTGAAAAACATTTATTGAACGCAAGTCAAGTATGAGATATAGAGAGTTCTGCATTAACAATAAAAGAAAGATCAATAAACAGCACTAATGCCATTTGGGAATTGAAAAGTATTGACTCTTATTGGTAAGTGCATCCAGTTGATAAGACCCAATGAAGATAGATGGGATAAAAAATCACACTACGCTGGATTCTCACATCATTTCTGCAGGTATCGGGCATTTTTTCCAACCTTCAGTGCTGATTTTACAGATTATCTTAAGAGAACTGGCTGACTGCAGTCACAATGCTGCAACTTCTAAAACATCGTTATTATCACAGGCATTTGGGTGACGCAGCAGTCTATTATGCTAGTCCACTATGACTGAGATCCAGGTTCGAATCTCAGAGGTACTATCAGCTGGGCATCTACACACACATGATTGGCTATTCGTAATGTAAGAGGGGTGGCATCAGTCCTGTGATGGACCGGCACCCGGTCCACGGTATTCCTGTATTGCACCCACTGTTTCCTGTTTTCCTGGTGGAACCAGACCTATTGCAACCCTGACCCTGAAAATACAAACACTTTCGATTTCAGAATTTTCTGTTTGTAACCTTAAATCCAGAGAGATTCTATTTTACCAGCTACATTTGCAAATCAGCACTAATTAAAGAAGAAGTCTGGAAAAAGTCTGGCACTGTGAAGCAAATAATACTGTTTGTCAGCCAAAAAACACCAAGGGGAGCTAATTAGAGAAAAGAAGTGAGGTAATACGTACACCCGGAGTCTTAATATGGCCATAAAAAGTAAAGTCACTGAAGAGATTTGAAAGCTTTATCGAGTAGTAGTCTATAATATTGCCAACAGCTTTTCACGACAACACTGACGCTCATGAAAGGCTGTATCTCAAGAGTCAGCTGATGACAAAAGCCCTGAATTGGTTGGGATGGCTGCAAAAGCCATTTCCTGCCACTGATCGTTCTGAGCGTTCCACACTTTCTTCTGAGGTCAGACGTCTATTACTAAATTAGCAGAGAATGATGCTGAAAACAGTGGCTGCCTGAAGGCTGGTTGGCAAGGTGAAAGAGAAGAATATCATTCGAGAACTCCCAAGAGATAGCTGATCTAGCCTTTCATGAGCATCAGTGTCAAGAAAAGCTGCTGTCAATTTCATAGACTACTACACGATAAAGACTTTAAATATCTTCACAATTAGCATAGAGTAATAATATGAGCAGAGGTCAAAGTAAAGATCTCAGTGACTTAATGTCTAAATGTCTTATGTGACATGGCAAAATAGAGGTGGTACAAAAAGTCTCCGTATTGTGCTAAAAGGAAAAAAGATGAATGTGCAGAAACAATTACTGTATATAATTTTATCAGCAGTCATTTTATCTAGCCATTAAAAAAACAAAACAATAATTAATGCAGATCTGGTCCTAATTTCTACATTTCAGTAATATGTTTATATTTGCATTGGCAAATTTGAACATATAAGAATGGTTATTAGCTTTGGCCCTGAATCATTGCATCACTATTAATGTCTGTGATTTTAGAATTAACACATTCAACAAGCAAACAGGAATGATATGTTTATATGTCCATGTATTTTGTGCATGTGAGGTCATTACGCAATGATGTAGGTTTTACAGTGTTATATAAACAGTATTTCAGCATCTACCAGCATGTCATTCCACTGTGTGCCAGCTTGCTTTACATTGTCCATTTTGAATGAACACAAGTACAATTATTATAAAGAAGATAAAATGGAATCCACAATATAAATTATTTACAAGTAAAGCTTAGGTCAAGTTTAATGAGGCCAAATGTAGGTGGAATCTTTTAATGTCCATTAGTTAATGTGTCAATTAAGATGAGTCAAGGTCAGTAAACTTATGACTCTAGCCAGATTTATTCCAAATAAATAAATCATTTCTTTGTGACTCTTACAGAACATACAAAACATTTCTTAGCAACAAAAAAAGACAATTATAGGCAAGCAGGTTCACTTCCTGAGTGTGGTGTGAGATTAACATGCTGTGACTCAATTTAAAAATTTGAACACTGCCACTTTTGATAAGGCTTAACTTAAGAGGCACCTGGAGAGAAGCTGACATCTTTGCCCTTTCAAAAATGGCTCATCCACACTCAAACCACATCCACACGTGTCAAAAGAGGTTAAAAAAAAAAATAATAATAATAATAGTACAGGTTACTGCATCAGTATTATGGGGCATTGTGACACTGTCGAAAAGAACATTTAGATGAGCTTTATTCTTTGTCTGTCTCACCAATTGAACAGCCAGACTCTATACACGGCAACAAAAATTGTAACTGTAACTAAATTTAATTCATAATAATTCAGACATATTAAAATACATAATGTGTGTTTGTTCATAATTTTAGTTTTAGTTGTTAGTGAAAATGACACAACAAGACTGTAAGAATGTTAAAAGTGAAAATCTAACGTCAAGCTGATCACACATTTCTCTCAAGCCACATAATACTGTACTATATTAGTAGTAATAGTACAAGTATTAGTAGCTGTATTAGTAGCAGTAGTATTACAAGTAAGAGTGGCTGTATTAATAATAGTAGTGTTAGTAGTAGGAGTATCACTAGCAATAACCAATAATAATAGCAATAGTAGTGTTAGTAGTAGTAGTAGTAGTAGAAGTAATAGTGGTAGAAATAGTAGTAGTATTAAGAGTATTAGTAGTTTTATTAGTAGTAATAGTAGCTGTAGTAGTAGGCGTAGTAGTAGTGGTCGTAGTAGAAATAGTACCAGTAGCTGTATTAGCAACAGTAGTGTTAATAGTAATAAAAGTATTAGTAGTTGTATTAGTAGTAGTAATAAGAGTGTTAGTATTAGTAGTGGTAGTAGTAATACTAGGAGTATTAGTAGCTGTATTAGTAACATAAGTAGCAGGAGTAGTAGTAGTTTTATTAGTATTAATAGTGGTTGAAGTAGTAGTAGTGAGAGTATTAGTAGCTGTATTAGGAATAGTAGTGTTAGTAGTAGTGAGAGTATTAGTAGCTGTATTAGGAATAGTAGTGTTAGTAGTAGTGAGAGTATTAGTAGCTGTATTAGGAATAGTAGTGTTAGTAGTAGTGAGAGTATTAGTAGCTGTATTAGCAATAGTAGTGTTAGTAGTAGTGAGAGTATTAGTAGCTGTATTAGGAATAGTAGTGTTAGTAGTAGTGAGAGTATTAGTAGCTGTATTAGCAATAGTAGTGTTAGTAGTACTGACAGTATTAGTAGCTGTATTAGGAATAGTAGTGTTAGTAGTAGTGAGAGTATTAGTAGCTGTTTTAGAAATAGTAGTGTTAGTAGTAGTGAGAGTATTAGTAGCTGTATTAGCAATAGTAGTGTTAGTAGTAGTGAAAGTATTAGTAGCTGTATTAGCAATAGTAGTGTTAGTAGTAGTGAGAGTATTAGTAGCTGTATTAGCAATAGTAGTGTTAGTAGTAGTGAAAGTATTAGTAGCTGTTTTAGAAATAGTAGTGTTAGTAGTAGTGAGAGTATTAGTAGCTGTATTAGGAATAGTAGTGTTAGTAGTAGTGAAAGTATTAGTGGCTGTATTAGCAATAGTAGTGTTAGTAGTAGTGAGAGTATTAGTAGCTGTATTAGCAATAGTAGTGTTAGTAGTAGTGAGAGTATTAGTAGCTGTTTTAGAAATAGTAGTGTTAGTAGTAGTGAGAGTATTAGTAGCTGTATTAGCAATAGTAGTGTTAGTAGTAGTGAGAGTATTAGTAGCTGTATTAGGAATAGTAGTGTTAGTAGTAGTGAAAGTATTAGTAGCTGTATTAGCAATAGTAGTGTTAGTAGTAGTGAGAGTATTAGTAGCTGTATTAGGAATAGTAGTGTTAGTAGTAGTGAGAGTATTAGTAGCTGTATTAGGAATAGTAGTGTTAGTAGTAGTGAGAGTATAAGTAGCTGTATTAGGAATAGTAGTGTTAGTAGTAGTGAGAGTATTAGTAGCTGTATTAGGAATAGTAGTGTTAGTAGTAGTGAGAGTATTAGTAGCTGTATTAGCAATAGTAGTGTTAGTAGTAGTGTATTAGTAGCTGTATTAGCAATAGTAGTGTTAGTAGTAGTGAGAGTATTAGTAGCTGTATTAGGAATAGTAGTGTTAGTAGTAGTGAGAGTATAAGTAGCTGTATTAGGAATAGTAGTGTTAGTAGTAGTGAGAGTATTAGTAGCTGTATTAGGAATAGTAGTGTTAGTAGTAGTGAGAGTATTAGTAGCTGTATTAGCAATAGTAGTGTTAGTAGTAGTGAGAGTATTAGTAGATGTATTAGCAATAGTAGTGTTAGTAGTAGTGAGAGTATTAGTAGCTGTATTAGGAATAGTAGTGTTAGTAGTAGTGAGAGTATTAGTAGCTGTATTAGGAATAGTAGTGTTAGTAGTAGTGAGAGTATTAGTAGCTGTATTAGCAATAGTAGTGTTAGTAGTAGTGAGAGTATTAGTAGCTGTATTAGCAATAGTAGTGTTAGTAGTAGTGAGAGTATTAGTAGCTGTATTAGGAATAGTAGTGTTAGTAGTAGTGTATTAGTAGCTGTATTAGGAATAGTAGTGTTAGTAGTAGTGAGAGTATTAGTAGCTGTATTAGGAATAGTAGTGTTAGTAGTAGTGAGAGTATTAGTAGCTGTATTAGGAATAGTAGTGTTAGTAGTAGTGAGAGTATTAGTAGCTGTATTAGCAATAGTAGTGTTAGTAGTAGTGAAAGTATTAGTAGCTGTATTAGGAATAGTTCCTGCTGTGTGTATCAGATGAGTAAATGTACGCTCAGATGCTAAAGGCAGCGTGGTATTTAATCATTAAACATGCTAGCATGTGGATATCATGTAAACAGTAATTGATCAGTCAGTCTCTCAGGCAGAGAGTCCACAACTCTACCCTGCACTCATCTTTCCTTTTATAACCCATTAGCAGCTGTAATCTGGGAATAACCAATGCAGTGAGGGATGAGGGGAGCGAGGGCCGTTAATGGAAGGAAGCGAGATGTGTAAGCCACTCTGTCCATCTCATTCCCTCATCCCTACCAAGTCTTTCTACAACCCACAGTGCATCAGACCTCCCGAAGACTCCTGAGCCTGATTACGTGGCTGCCAGACCCTCACACACTCCTGCAGCATGATGGATTAGAGATGGGTTATGGATGGTCCTCCTGTAGTGAGAAGCTAAATTCTGCAGTAATAGCCTCTCATGACGACGTGATTAATCATGATATTTTTGGCACAGATGAGAGGAAGGAGCAGTACTGTGTAATTAACATGGCAGTAACTCAGATTAACATGGCTGCACAATGCAGAACCAGGGATAAATCTCGGTAGCCTAAGACACTGCCTGGTGCAACACTGGCACCCTGCAGAGGTAGGGCAGTGGCTTTAGGAGGTAACTCTTCTGGTCTGTCATTGCAGTTCAAATAATTTCAGGTGACATCACGGTGCTTTAGAAGCTTTGTCCCTCTATATAAATTAGAAATGACTCTCAGGAGACATGCAGGCCTCTGGGCTGCTCCAGGGACTGAATAAAAAGGCAGGAACTGGGTGTGATAGCTCCGGGCAAACACAGGCTTAGCACAAACCAGAGGAATGGTGTGTTTTGGCATACGCCACTCTCAGCATTTCTGTCTGCCAAGAGCCTACTGTAATACAAACCCTGGAGCCTCGTAAACGGCTGCTCGTGGTCATATTTGTTTTATGGACAGAATTTACATGCAACACTGCCTCTTATTACTTGCAGATTTGAAAACTAGTAGTGTAAGGACCGTGCCTGATGATCAGATTATTCAGAGCTAGAACTGTACTGTATTTCAGCTCATGTTTTTAACATCACACCCAGCAACATGCAGAACATCTACAATACCAGACCACCAGACTAAGCAGAGAGCATGTAAAACATAGCCAAGACTAAATATGCGTTTATCCTCCGAATAGGTAGATAGTGATTTAACCGGGCTCCTACAAGCCAAACAAAAGCTGTTGATACATTACAGGCACAGGAAAACGTAGCAAAACAACACCAGTAATAGTAAAATGATAAAATATATATCACACTTATCTCAGGGGTTCAGGTGGCACAGTTATCAGGGTTTAAATCTCAGCGGTGCTATTGTCCAGGGTATTCCAGGGACATTGTAGCCTAGTGGTTAAGGTACTGGACTAGTAATCAGAAGGTCACCTGTTCAAGCCCCACCACTGCTAGGTTGCTGATGTTGGGCCCTTGAGCAAGGCCCTTACCCCTCAGTTGCTAAGAGTCTTTACTGTCAAAGTACTGTAAATCACTTTGGATAAAGGTGTGTGCCAAATGCCGAAAACGTAAATGTAAGTTTCCTGGTGAAACTAGACCTGCTGCAACCCTGACCAGGATAAGGTGGTTGTTAAAAAATATATATATATTTTTCTGGTTAAAAGGGTTTGCTAATGAAACCATGAATGCTCACTGACCATTTCCCCCAAATTAATAATTTTTTTGGTGCTCAGGTGGCACAGTGGTATATTGCACTTGCCCACCACTGGGACCAGGGTTTGAATCCCCAGTGGTGCTATTGGCTGGTCAAGCATCTACATTTACAGACAAGATTGGCTATGTCTGAGGGGGAGGGGTGGTAAAGGCCCTGCAATGTATTAACATCCTTTCCAGGGTGTAACTGCCTTCCGTCCAGTGATTACAGCAAAGCCAGACCGACCGCAACCCTGACCAGGATAAACTGGACTCTACAAAATACGTCCCAACTCATAGATCACAGAAGTTTCTAGAAATAAAGTGTTGGACTCACGTTGTACAGAATGTCCACCCAGCCCTCCATAGTGATGCACTGGAAGACAGTTAGCACAGCAAAGAGGATGTTGTCAAAGTTAGTGATGCCAAAGTTAGGGCCGATCCAGTACTCCTCACAGGTGGAGTTGTTTTCACATGTTTGTGCTGGAGCTTCCTGTCCACAGGGATAGTCCCCCACTCGCTCCCCTATAAAAACACAGACCAAAGATCAACCATTTTATTTCATCAATCATATAATCATCAGAACAGCTTTCAGTCTCATCAAATACTAAGCAATTCTAAAATGTATTTTTGAAATATTTAAAATTCCAATCCATTCTTTATGAGGATTATATGATTTGTACCTTATTTGTACATAATTGCATACAATTTTGATCCTGCCAAAGCCTGGTAAATAAAGCTGAGGTCAGTTCCACGTACCGTCTTTAAAGCAGGTTCGGTGGAATTTGCCCATGTAGAAGTCCAGGCCGATGATAGCGAACATGAGGATGGCGAAGAAAAGCAGCAGGCCGATTTGCAGCAGAGGCACCATGGCTTTCATGATGGACTTCAGAACCACCTGAAGACCTGCACACAATTACAATATGTGTCACATAACTGATAAACAAAAAATACAATGTTTAATATGTTCTTATTGCATGTTAACATCTCATTCAGAAGAGTAAAAGGTTAGTCCTATTTTTTTTATTTCTTTCTGCTGCTCCCATATTTAAGAATCATCACAGCATAACTGATTTGGCAGTTTCTGCCCTTCAGATGCCAAGAGTATTGCACGTATGTAAGTGTCAAACAACACAGACGTACACTATAAACCAGCAAATGTGTGTAGTTTACCTTCATTTCTCCAAATACTTACTGGGAATTCCAGAAACCAGTTTAAGAGGCCGTAAGACTCGTACTGCTCTAAGCGTCCGTAAATCAAAGTCTGCCCCAACAGTGGTCAGAATCCTGAAAAAAGAAAGAAAGGGGGTTAGAATAGCACAGCATTACTTATTCATTTAATAGTGAGACTCAATGGGAACCAAGTCAAGATCTGGAGCCTATCCTGAAAACACAGACTATAAGGAATGTTTGAAGTCCCTTAAAGGGCTCATCTTTCTCAGTGAGAGAAAATGACAGAAAACACTGGTCAGAGTGGCACAGTGGGTAACATACAGGATCACTGACTTGGAAAGTTGTGAATTCATGCTGCATCACGAAGGTGTCACTGTTGGGAACTTGAACAAGGGCAGTGGTCGCTCAGCGTTAACAGGTCTAGTAATCTAAAGTTCTCTGGTTCAAGCAGCACATCTGCCAGGCTGCCACTGTTGGGCTCCCGAGCAAGGAAGGCCCTTAACCATAAATTGCTTGCATTATTAGTTTTTGTAATTGAACACTTCTCTGCTGAATTGCTTCATATGAGCGATTACAGTCAACGCATCCATTTTGAGTTCCCATTATCATCTAACTGTCTAACTATCATTGACTGGGTGTGACTAGAAGCTTGGTGTCATTTCTTTAATGCTGAATGTAATACAACAGCCCAGCTAGTGCCGCACCGCAGCCCTCCCACCGGTTCTCATCAGGCATTGTAAGAGCCGCTCCGCCTCACACTGAGAACACAGTGGAAAAGGCGAGGGCTTGCCCAACCACAAGAACACTGGCACAACTCACTCAGAGATCCGATCAGTTTGGGTCTAATCTGCTTTTCATCCACTAGGTTCATGTTTAAAGGTTAATTCCTTCCACAGTCTTACATACAAATAAAACCAAACATTTCAGTTATGTTCCTGTACTAGCATCATATTCATATATTCATAACACCACTGGCAAAAGATCGGTGTAGGTTTGCATATGTCTAGACATAATAATTTCATAATAAAAAACATGATTACATTTATAAGTGTGTTTTATTAAATTAGTTAAGCTGTGACTAAACATTTTTTTCTACCTTCCATTAAGTTCACTGGAGTAACAATCGTCTACGTCTGCACATAAACCTCACTTACGCCTACCAACTACACCTACGATTACAGAAATTTTTAGAAACTAGCTTAGGTGGTTGGTGTGAAATAAACAGAAACAAATAATATAAAACATTTATATCTGCAAGTAAGTGATATCACAGAAGTAAACAGTAATTTTCATGATTACATGTTTGGTTATAAGCGTGTAACAGCAGCCTGTTTACCTGGATCAGAACATTTTGAAGATTGATGCTGAGTTCACAGTGTTTGTGCAACAAATCAAATGTAATTTAGATTCCAGATCGGGTCTGCTAACACTTACTGATGTGATGGATAACAGTTCTGAGGGAATTTTTCCAAACATTATCAAAATGCAGACCATTATCACCCAACCTATGACATCCTGCTCTGTTGAATGACTGTCCTTCACAGCCAACTGCATCAAAACCAGTCTACAATCTTCCATGCTGATTACTCATCTTAATAATTTGGCCCTACTAATATTAAAGTGGGAACTAAGAGACCTACTAGACATCTCTACTTGCATCTGTATGGACAAGCAGGGTAACCAAAACACATTTGTGATAACTGAAGTCAATCTAAGCTGTGTTATCCCAAAACACACCTCCTATAATGCCTCCTGAACAGCTGGCCTGAGGAAGAGGATACGCAGCACCATGCTGAGAAACATCTGGAAAACCATTGCAGAAGTTTGTGCAGATCCCCCACCACAGGAGATTAGCTATCTAATGGACCTGCGACAAAACCGCAGGCGATGAGTTAGCTTTATTCGCACCGAATGTAGCATTATCGCTAAACACATAAATGGGACTTTTTCTTACCTAGCATTTCTCCAAACTGTAGAATATATATAATGAAAAAAAGTAATTAGAAAAGGATTAAAAGCTGTTTTTGCTTTATTCAATTCTCACAAATTGAAGTAAGTAAACCAAAAATGTGTGTGTGCAGAAATGTCTGCTGCATCTGTTGTGTATGAGAGAAAAAAACATTCCCGAAAGAGAGAAACCCACAAAACCCCTCACTTAAATTAAATATACACCGATCAGCCAAAACATTAAAACCACCTCCTTGTTTCTACACTCACTGTCCATTTTATCAGCTCCACTTACCATATAGAAGCACTTTGTAGTTCTACAATTACTGACTGTACTCCATCTGTTTCTCTGCATGCTTTGTTAGCCCCCTTTCATGCTGTTCTTCAATGGTCAGGACTCTCCCAGGACCACCACAGAGCAGGTATTATTTGGGTGGTGGATCATTCTCAGCACTGCAGTGACACTGACATGGTGGTGGTGTGTTAGTGTGTGTTGTGCTGATATGAGTGGATAAGACACAGCAATGCTGATGGAGTTTTTAAACACTTACTGTCACTGATGGACTGAGAATAATCCACCAACCAAAAATATCCAGCCAACAGCGCCCCATGGGCAGCGTCCTGTGACCACTGATGAAGGTCTAGAAGATGACCAACTCAAACAGCAGCAAGAGATGAGCGATCGTCTCTGACTTTACATCTACAAGGTGGACCAACTAGGAAGGAGTGTCTAATAGAGTGGACAGTGAGTGGACATGGTATTTAAAAACTTTAGCAGCGCTGCTGTGTCTGATTCACTCGTACCAGCACAACACACACTAACACACCACCACCATGTCAGTGTCACTGCAGTGCTGAGAATGATCCACCACCCAAATATTACCTGCTCTGGGAGAGTCCTGACCATTGAAGAACAGCATGAAAGGGGGCTAACAAAGCATGCAGAGGAACAGGTGGACTACAGTCAGTAATTGTAGAACTACAAAGTGCTCCTATATGGTAAGTGGAGCTGATACAATGGACAGTGAGTGTAGAAACAAGGAGGTGGTTTTAATGTTATGGCTGATCAGTGTAGATCCATTATAGAAATTCAGATCCACAACCATGGGACTTTAACTCTAAAGATGCTAAAATCTGGACCCGCCTGAGTATTTTTTGGAATTTTTTTTCCCCATCCTCCGTTGCACTTAGGTGCTCTCATAAATAAAATTGATCAATAGATCCTCTTTAGATTACACCAATCCTGCACAAAACCTCCAGCCACTGGTGCTGAACCACTATACAAATGAAGTAAGGTTACTGTCACTCATATCCTGACTGAGACTGGCAGGTTATTAAGCCGGCTGTTGATAGCCTGCACACGGTATTTACTGTGTGCCAAGCTTACATCACACATCTTCACTGTCAGATTACTGGCCGGACCAGTCAGCAAATGTCTTAAAAATAAAGACAACCTGATATTAGGCATTAAGCCGAGCACAAAATGCTCCCAGAATGACGAGGACGAGGACAAGGGTAACAGTGACAAAGCGCGAGAGGTGTGGAATAAAAAAAATGCAAAAGCAGCACATTTTGTAATGAATCAAATGGAGCTGATTTGTGAGAGGTGTTTGAAAAATCGATTCACCGACTGCTTTATAATTTATCAGGTTTGGTTTAGGATGAATAATGTATTTCAGCTTTTAACTGAATTAATAATAAAATTAAAACATTAAAACCTTGCGCCAAGCCTAACATGATGTACATGATGTCAAAACAGCTTCGACCCGCCAAAGAAAATTTGTGTTATTTAGTACCAGGACATTATCTAGGTAGATTGCCCTACAGTGCATCCAGGGCAGCTGTGGCCTAGTGGTTAAGGTACTGGATCAGTAATGGTACTGGTTCAAACCCCAGGCTGCCACTGGTTGCCACTGTTGGGCCCTTGGGCAAGGCCCTTAAGCTTCAATTGCTTAGACTGTATACTGTCACAACTGTAAGTCGCTTTGGTTAAAAGCGTCTGCTAAATGCCAAAAATGTAAATGGTCCTGATCTCTACACTATTAAACAATGCACACATAACCGGTCATCTACATGATCTTTAAATCAACCTTTTTCCACCTTGCTTCATTGTCCGGTTCTAATACCTGTGTCATTGTTGGTGCTTTCCACAGTGGACAGGAGTCTGCATGGGCACTTTGACTGGCTTGTGACAATGCAGCCCCATAAACAGAAATATCTGCAACTTGGACCACAGTAAAACTTGTGTTGGTCCATACCAGACACCGTAGCCTTCATGTCCTCAAGCATCTCAGGCTCATCAGTGATGGTTAAAGCTTTTTGTATCTGCCACACTTCCTTGAAAAGAAGCAGTCGGCATCTTCAACTCCACTGCCAGCATAGGTGTTTGGGAGTGTTGCTTGACATGGGGAACTGGCAATGTTTAAATAGGAAGAAAAAAGGGCAAAAGATGGGGTTACTATAATCTGGCCTTCAAAAGTTCTCCCAAAAGTGATGAACCTTTGCAGCATTTGGCAGACGACTTTATCCAACGACTTTATTTATTACAGTTGAATCCAATTACAGTCAATTAATTGTGTGATAAAAGTCGTGCTCAGGGGTCCAACAGAGGCAACTTGGTGGTGATAAGTCTTAAACCAAAGGCCTTCTGATTACTACTTTTATGTTCTCTTTTTGAAGAGTAAAAAGTGTGAAGTCTCTGAAAAGAATATAACAAAGTACAGGAGGCAGATTTGCCATGTTTTATTTTTAAGTCCGTGTGGCATCCACATTAATAATTTCCTGCCATGCCAACTAGCGATGACAGCAATATGACTGTGAAGCAGAGGTGAATTTGTATAAAGCAACAAGTACGCGTGACACATTGACAGCTGGCATATGTTCTGTTCTCTCTACATTACTGTGATGATAAATCCTTATGATTAATACATATGTAGCTCAACATGCTGATTCCTTTTGCTAATACAGTGTGTTTCTCACAGTCAGTTTCTCCAAGTGCTGCCATATCCACAGCTACAGTGAACGAGTTTCCATGTTTTTCAAAGTTTTGCTGAATTTGATTACCCCTTTTCACAGGATACTAATAGAGTAAAGCAAAGGCCGCTCTGGTGGTGCAGCAGTAAAATACTCTAGCCCACTTGTCACGCATCTACACAGACATCTGAACAGCCTAGCCAGGTGTTACACAAGTCAGTTTGCTCAATGTTGGTCCCAAATATACCTGACAAAACAAAAGAAAGCTTGTTTCAGCAAGGGCATCCCGTGTGAAAACAGCTTAATCAGATATGAAGACCAGAAGTGAAGCATGTGATGTAGGTATGCAGACCATTGAGAAATAAGGTGAAACACCCAGTGGCTTGACCCATGCACCCAAAACTACTACAGTGCCAATAGCTATCCTTTATGAGAAAACATCTGCTTAGGCCTTCTAGATGTGAGTGGAAAACCCAGGTGTATTCTATTGGTGTCCCAATACTTCTCTACATACAATGTATGAAGGTGGTTTCCTTCAGGTATTGAGTTATTGACCAAATAAAAGACAGCAGGTTGAGATTAAAAGATCTTTAAGAGACCAGTAATGATCAGATGGTGATTATAATAATTGGTGTATGGAGGAATCTTATAATATCGTTGATAATGATTGAAGGATTTGTAGACTTCCTGTGTAACTCAAACTGTAAATGGAGTTAAACTAAGTTATAAAACTGCCAATGATGCAATGCATAGGAACGCAGATCTACCAAAAACAAAGAAACCCCAACCAGATTACCCAAAAAACAACCTTACTCTAGCAGGATTAGCATCTCTTTGTTTGAACAGAGTATGAGGGTGGGTATACTGGACAGGGTACACTGTAGATCTCAGTGTGTCTATAATTATTCAGTGTTTCCCAAACATTTCACCAGCATAATTGCAGGCCTGTCATTAGGGCCTGGCACGGACTGTTCAGCTGGATCTGTGGCGTATTTCTCAGATATGGATGGAGACTCAGCTGTATGTTCTTTCTTAGTCTTGCACCAAGACTCCTTTCTAGAAGTGGCTTCCTATCTCGAGCCTCCTTTCGCTTGGTGGCTAGCAGGAGTTCAGCAAGTGTCAGCTGACCAACACTGAAACAGGACTAAAACTAAAAAGATCTGAGGTTTTGTTTTTGATTTGTGTGTGACTTTCAAACAATGGTTTATAAAATGGTAAAAATGATAACAGTGACCTAGCGGTTAAGGTCCTAAAATAGTGATCAGATGGTTGCTGGTTTAAGTCTCACCACTGCTAAGTTGCCACTGTTGGGCCCCTGAGCAAGGTCCTTAACCCTCAATTGCTTGCATTGTACTGTATTTAGTCACTTTAGATAAAAAAAAAACATCTGGTTATTGTGAAATCTTATATCATCTACCATCACCTATCATCGCCCTGTTAGAAACACTGATTGGCTTGAGGCACCTATACACATTATATAGCCAAAGGTATTTGGACACCTGACCATAAGCTTGTTGGACACCCCATTTTAAAAACAAATGTATTAAAGCAGACTGACCTTTATGTGATTCTGACTCTAGTTTCAGCTATAACAACAGCCGCTCCTCTGAGAAAGCTTCTCACAAGGCTTTAAAGTAAATCTGTGGGAATTTGTGCCTATTAGGTAAAAATAATAATAATAATAAAACAGCCATTTGTATGGCTGGGCACTGATGTTGGTCAAGAAAGCCTCAGTTGATGTTCCAGTTCATTCCAGAGTGTAGGCCACTAGAGTTTCTTTAAACCAAACTTATTTTCATGTCTTTATTGAGCTTGTTTGTTCACTGGGGTAAAGTAATGCTGGAACAAGAAAGGGTCTTCCCTAAACTGTTGCTGCAAAGTTGAAAGCATATCATTTCCTTCATTTCATTGATTTATTACACCTGTTAGAAATTCTTGTGGCAGAAACACATGAATTGAATAATTAGAAGGGGCGTAACAATACTAGTGTATTTGCCTCATGTAGACCTCTAATCGAAAGACTGATGAGTCCACTGATCTCATCATAAAACGCTTATTATTTTAAGTTTAATTCTGTATTTTATTTATTTCATTTCCTTCCATGTTTCCTTTTAACATACCAAAGGTTTGCCAGGTTCACCTGACCAGACAAGCCCTGCCCTGTCAGTTCTGGTGTAACAGGTTCAGTCTGTATGGCTAAGTAAATATACATACTTAAATAAACAAGCACATGAGAGCACAGCTACGACACAATAGCAAAAACGGCCATATGACCTATGACCTTTTTGATAATGTATAAGTGAACCCATGTTGTTCTTCACACGGCGTGTTTATTTGAAAGCAGTGTTGACACAGCTGAGTGGAGGTGGAGGGCTTTTCCAGAGTGATTAGCGCACGCGACAGGAAGGAAACGCTCACCAGAGACGAGACTCATCTCCACAGAAACAGAGGTGGATCCTCCACTCTCACAGGAAATACAGGCGAGAGTGAGAGAGCGGCATCAGAAAACATAAATATCCAAGTCCTGCTCCATCACAATCTGATCACAGGAGATTTAAATACACTTGTAAAAAGTTCCTACTCCTCTCGCCCTCCTCTCGTTTCCAAACAAAATATAAAAGTGAGGAAACTTTTTGAAGTTCCCTCATATTTAGTCACAACTGTAAGTTGCTTTGGATGAAAAGCGTCTGGTAAATGTGTAATCTTACATCATCTACTTAACATCTACTTAACAATAGTTTCCTCACTAATGGTGATGTAGAAAATTTCAAGAATGAAAGTGTGTGACAAATAAAAAGTACTTTTTAAGAGTAAATTTTGTTTTAAATGTAACTCGCCCTGTTAAAAACACTGATTGGCTTACAGCACCAAAATACATTATATAACCAAAAGTAATTGGACACCTGACCATTTTCATGTTGAACATCACATTTTAAATGCAAATTGTATTAAATATAATGACCTCTATGTGATCTTTTCAGCTATAACAACAGCCTCTCCTCTAAGAAGACTTTTGACAACTTATTCATGAAGACACAAGAAATGCATCAAAATAATTCTTACAGCCGCTTCCTTCAACTAATGTCAAGGTTCATAACTCCACAATACCAAAGAATAAACAAGGCAAAATTGGAATTCATGGGAGGGTAGCGAGGAAGAAACTACTGCCAACCGAGTGATGCTTAAGTGACACTTATAAAAGCACCTGAAGCATATTTAAATTATTTGTGACAATGTTATACAGACAAACCAATCAAAACTATTCACACAGCGCAGGTCTTATTATTTCTGCCCTGAAGTAAAAAGCAAATACGACTTTATGGGCAACTTCAATACGACTTCAAAACGGCAACGGTAGTGCAATGTTCCAGAGAAGCTTTGCTGCATTGAGACCTGGGCGACATTATTATTGGTTGGGAGGTAAAAGGAAATCAGGGCGTCCGACAGAAACCCGCACGCACATCAAAGCCAGAGACTGGAACTAGACAAATGATGTGAAAATAGAGAAGATGCATAAATGCCTCCAATTTGTGAGCATGCGTGAAATATTAGATGATAGATAACTCCTGCCTATAAAGCGCTTTGTAATCAGAGCTATCAAGTGAACATTGATCTGCCAATTGTAAGGTAATAAACTAGTCTTATTAATAACAAAACCAATATCATACATCTCTATGGCAACACAGGCTTATAATGGGAGGATTGTTATAGACGCCTCACTGATGTACATACAGTGTAATGGTCAGCAGAACTTTGTAAAGCACTTAAAATATGTTCAGTACATTACTTGTATAACTATTATTTCATTTAAAAATCTTTTTAAAAGCAACAGAAGAGCAAACCTTATTATTACTATACAATTTTATTATTACTAAATGTAGACACGATTTTATTATTTAGTTAGGCAGGTTAAAAGTGTTCATAGTAAGCTGGATCAGCCAGTGTCAGAATCAAACCAAATACACTATATGGCAAATAGTATGTAGACACTAAACCATGAGCTTGTTCATCCCATTGCGATCCCTTCACATCCCATTCTAAAACCAGAAGTATAGAGTTGGTCTCCACTGTGCAGATGTCACAGCCTGGGTATTCTGGGAAGGTTTCCATAACATGTTCTAATTTCTTCCTAGAGTTTTAACGTCAGGGATTTATGTAAGCCACTAAAGTTCCTTTACCCCAAACTTATTAAACCTTATTAAAACTTATTGTCTTTATCAACCTCACTTTGTGTACATGGAACAGGTCAGGGCCTTCCTTAAACTTTTGCCAGAAAGTGGATATAATTTCATTTACATAATTGATTTATTAAACCTGTTAGCAATTGTTGTGGCTGAAACACAAATTAAAAATTAAAAGGGGGTCCATATACAATACAATGTCCATATAGTGTATCTCAAATGTAACAGGTCACCAAATACATTAAAGTCAGAAAACAGTAGTCATCTGTGCTGTCCATGTACACTAGTGGATTTCCCACAGAGTTTGATGCCATGATGTCATGGCTTTAATGTCATGACTGCAGGAATGTTCACACGATCTCAGCCTCAAATACAGAGCTGTACCATCAGGTAGAATGTACAGGGAATCTTGTAACCTCTTTATTATTCAAATTATTGTTCATTTACTGATTGATTGCATAGTTATCTAATTCTTTTTATTTTGCTTGCCTGTGAGCAACATCAGGTGATGTATTTAAGTAAAAGAAGCATGTTTACATACAAAAAAGATTATTTTCCTGTTTTCAGATGACTTAAACAGAAAGTCATGTGACATGATCAGCCAATCACATTTATCTGCCCCCAACCTCAGCAAATGATTCGAATGATGTGCACACAGCGTTATCCATGCCCAACCCCAAACCTTCGTTTTCAAGTAGAAAAAAAAAGATCAGTTTTCATACCAAACTCTGGGTCCAAACACACTCGGGTTTAGGACAAAGGTGCAAGCGTATGAACAGCCTAACTGTCCAAGTGACACAAAACTACTGCAGTTAAACAACCAAAAGATTTCTAATTCCACCATCATCTACTGGTGGAAAAAGATGCTGAGAACAGTAAGTGAACCGTTCAGCTCTCTGGAAAGCATGAACAAATATACAGTGGTATAAAAAAGTAATTATCCTCTCTCTGATTGCCTCTGTTGTTGCATATGAGTTACACTTAATTATTTTAGATTATTAAACAAAACATATTACACTAGGGAAATTCTTCTTTAAAACGCTTGGAAATACCCTTCCCAACACAGATGAGACTTTATTAAGGAAAGGAAAGGCCGCAACACTGACCAGGATGGAGCAGTAAAACATGGAAATTAATTTAAAGTAAATAAAAAAAATAATTATTTATATAATATTAATTCATTCATTTAAAAAAAAGACTTTTTCTAACAATGTTTACGCCCATATCAGTACCAGCTGTAAAATCAGCCAATACTGAAATTTAAATTAATAAATTACAGGAAACAGCATTCCATAAATTTAGAAGCGTTTGAAGGTTATTGTATGCTTCATCACTAAATTTTCCATTCAAAAACAGCTGAAATCATCAAAACAACACCCCTGGAGCATTTTTTTTTTTCAACGCCTCATTGTAAAGTTCGAGAGATAACAAACCAGTTGGGCCAGTCTGACAGTTTAAAGCATCATATATTTTTTTTAAATCATAAATACATATTTTTCTTTTGTGCACTTTAAATTTAGATTGGGTGATTTATTGTAATTTATTAAAAGTATTATACACAGTTTGTGTCAAGCAACCAACAAACCAACCAATTAAATAAAGAGAAGCAGAAACGTCGCAGCTCGGCTCTTCTTTTTTTAGTCGGAGGAACTTTGCAAGTGAAATTAATGCCTGGTTTTGCATGTTTCCTTTCTTACAAACGTCTGTTCAATCAGAAAACAGGAAGTGACTTGATAAGAGTGAATGAAACTACGTGTCAATCATTCTCTTGCGGCATCCAGGTATGTCTGACTTTTTATCCTGAGCTTTTACACTTTTTAACTTATCATTTAAAACTACTAAGTTTACCTTAGTGATATGTTTCAAATACTGCTAATATAGTTTAAATGTATGTATGTAAAACGCTTATGAGAACATGTGTATTAATAAGACATAACTTTTACTATGATAAGTTTATTAATAACATGGAGTTATGTTCTCCAATCTTTAGGTATGGTATACTTATTTCTAGTTAGTAAATAGATAGATAGATAGATAGATAGATAGATAGATAGATAGATAGATAGATAGATAGATAGATAGATAGATAGATAGATAGATAGATAGATAGATAGATAGATAGATAGATAGATAGATAGATAGATAGATAGATAGATAGATAGATAATTCATTATAATTAGTTAGTGATTATGATTTGCTTTAACTGGTAACTTTTCTGTGCCAATATAAAACGGCTAGTTTGTCTGTTACTATAATACAGAGCATGTGCATTGTACCAGGAATTTTCAATTTTTCAATTTCATGTTTCTGTACAAGTCTTAAAAATCTGATTATAATTTTCCACAAATCAGGTTTTTTAAACAGCTTCAGATCTGCTTTTCCAAAAGTTTTCCAAGGTCCAAAAGGAAACCCAAATTGTCACGTAATGCTAGGAGGAAGTTTGCCTGAATGGTCAAATCTGGTAATCCAGGAATCACAAAAATACAGGTCTGTCATAAATTACAAGCTGCTGAAAGCACTAAAATCTCATAGGCTTAAAAAAACTGCTGAACAAGAAAGACGCTCCAAAATCCCCTTAAAGCTTCACTGAAGTTTGTTGCTGAATCTAGATCAGTGGACTAGAGTTTTGTGGTATTTTATTGAATAAAATAAAGTTACACTTTATGGCCAAACAAACCCAACTATGAGCTAGTTAAACATCCCATTTTAAAAGCACAGGCTTTTAAAAAGGAGTACCCCTTCGTTTTTTGCTATAAAAGGCTTTTCCCAAAATTGTACATTGGGTCTGTATAATTGTGTAGCTATTTTAAAGATTTTGTGTTTTTCTTTAATTTTTTTTCAGCAACTTTATGAAAATGGATTTCCTGGCTTTTGTCTTGGGCTTACAGATGACTCAAAACTCCCAGGGCCAGCAGGCCTACATCATGTACCATGGCACATCCTTTCACAGTGCTCTCCTAATCCTACGAAATGGCTTTTCTCAGTCACAGGGAGGCATGTTGGGGCCTGGTGTCTATGTGACCCGGAGTTTTCAGAAGGCTACTGCGTACCCCAAAAATCTTCCACCAGGTGATGTACCAGTGGTTCTGCTGATTCGAGTTCATGTAGGAAGAGTAATACAAATTGACAAACAAGGCCATCATCTTCAACAGAGTTGGCACCAGGCAGGATACGACACAGCTTGGGTTCCACCAAACTGTGGAATGGTTGCCAGTAACCTGGAGGAGAACTGCGTGTGGGATCCTAGAAGGATTGAGGTTCTGGATGTACTGGATCGAAATGGCACATCGATTAATTTATCTCCTTTTGGGTTCATACCTGGTCCTTTTGGGATGCTGTGCCCAATGCCATGCCTTCACATGTTTGGAGCTCCATTCCCTGCACCTCCTGGCTCCCCTCCATGTCCACAGAGGTCACGCTCACCTGAATTCTAGGCTGAATTCTACCCGTTTGTAATCAGCAGCCATTTGTGTATATAAGACCCCAGTTTTGTAAAATGTCTTTGTGAAGTCTTGTATTAGCCATGCCCTGCATTTCTGAGCGGTTGTATTCTTGTTTGTCTGATCAAGTTAAAATTTTTTGCAATGGTTTCTGAGTTTTGAACAGTGTTTTTGTAATGTTGTAATGTTTTGAGTGATTTTGTTTTGAGGGGATTTTGGGAATACTGTTTGGTTTTGATCTTGCCTCTTTTAAACTTTTTTTGTTTAATAAACCTGCACTTGACTCTTCACTCTTGTTGTGGATTATTGTTTCACATTTCCATAGCCAAAGCCAATAGGGAAGATGCATTTTTTTACAGACATGGACTTTTAAATGCAAGTCAAATTACAAGAATGGTACTGAACATACGTCACACAGACTTAATTTCCAGATTTATTCTGTATATTGGGGTATATCCCATGGGAAATTTGGGATATTTCACAGAAATAATTAATGATGGTATTACTTGGCATTAGTTTTGAATATTACAATATAGTACTGTCAGAATATTCAAATTTTTACATGGTAAATTTGAGATAGTACATTAAACCAAGTTGTTTAGCTTGGTTTTTATCTACTTACAGGTTGAACAAAGACAAAATCAAACAGACTGACAGTTACAAACACTGTTTGCTTCTTCCAGACTCTCATCTTTACAACATTTCAGCTTAATAGGCATTTGTAGCCTAGCGGTTAGGGTACCTAGTAAGCAAAAAATCGCTGGTTCAAGCCTCACCACTGCCAGGCTACCACTGTTGGGCCCTTGAGCAAGGCCCTTAACCGTCAATTGCTTGGACATTATATACGGTCACAGTACTGTAAGTCACTTTGGATAAAATGTAATTAACCTTTCATCAGTCCATGATACACATACAAAATCATTCATTCCTCTTTAATAAGCTCCTCTTTAAGCAGCCTTTAGAGCCTATCCTGCTAACACGGGTTGTGAGGTGGGAACACTGGACAAGGCTGTCGTTCCACCACAAAGCTTCACAAAAGTATCCATTCACTCAACAACACCTGGGGAGAATTTGGTATGAAGAAAGCAGACTATTCAATGAAAACACCCATATAAACAGGGAGAAAACAATATACAGAAGAATTTAGGTTACTTTTTAAAGACTCTTTACTTAGAAAGTAGCCTAAAGTAAGAAAGTCTCAAGCACAGCACAGACTGATTGGGGGACTGTTTGGGGGATAAAGGAGGAATCGAGCAAAAAATTAAATACCAGTATACATTGTACTGTGATAATCCCCAAAAAAACAATGAATATTGATATGCATATTGCTACATGCCTGTTGTATGGCAGTATATTGGCTAGTTGGCTGTTAGCACAAACCTAGCACACAGATACAGACGATTACAAAAAGACATCCAGTACAATCACCCTACATATCAAAGCAAACAATGTGGGTAGTAAAAGTGTAGATAGATTAATGAACCTGTCCTAAAGAGACCTGCTGGTCTTATCAGAATGTGTACATGTGATAATGTGTGTGATGAAGGGAAAAAGTGATACGCCCTGTTCAGGAGAACAGCAAGATCTTAGTGATGGGATCTTAGTATCTTAGTGATGGATAATGGAAAAACTAAACAAAACACAAACTCCTTTTAATTTTTTAAATCATGATTTGCTTTGATTCAGACACTGAGAATATCACGTCACTCAACTGTACTGATACTAATAGTTGTGCTGGACATAATTGCCATCAAAAGAGTAAGATTGCAATTGTAGCCTAATGGTTAAGGTACTGGACTACTAATCTCAAGGTCGCTGGTTCAAGCCCCACCACTGCCAGGTTGCCACTGTTGTTCCATTGAGTAAGACCCTTAACCCTCAACTGCTTAGACTGTCACAGTATTGTAAGTAGCTTTGGATAAAAGCGTCTGCTAAATGCCGTAAATGTAAAAAGCACAAAATCCACAAAAGCACAAAAAGCACAACTCTAACACATTTGTTATTACTAACAGTGTTGCACTGAGAAGATAAAAGAGCCTGTTTTATCACAATTACATGTAAGAAATGTGTAAGAAAATATAAACCCATCATCAATTAATTTTTTTTAACCTCTCCAGTATCAGTATTGGTCAGGGTCACGCAGGCCTAGTTTTACCAAGAAACACTGGAAGCAAGGCACCTGGACCATGCCAGTCAATCTCAGGGCTTCAGCCACACACACACACACCCCAGACACAGCCAATCATGTCTGTGTATATGCCCAGCTGGCCGATAGCATAGCTGATATTCAAACCCAGATCTCAGTGGTCGTGGGCTAGTGTAACAGACTGCTGCACCACCTGAGCTTGATATTAGTCGTTATACTAAAGTAAAGATACAGTGTATCACAAAAGTGAGTACACCCCTCACATTTCTGCAAATATTTCATTATATCTTTTCATGGGACAACACTATAGACATGAAACTTGGATATAACTTAGAGTAGTCAGTGTACAGCTTGTATAGCAGTGTAGATTTACTGTCTTCTGAAAATAACTCAACACACAGCCATTAATGTCTAAATGGCTGGCAACATAAGTGAGTACACCCCACAGTAAACATGTCCAAATTGTGCCCAAATGTGTCGTTGTCCCTCCCTGGTGTCATGTGTCAAGGTCCCAGGTGTAAATGGGGAGCAGGGCTGTTAAATTTGGTGTACAATTCTCTCATACTGGCCACCAGATATTCAACATGGCACCTCATGGCAAAGAACTCTCTGAGGATGTGAGAAATAGAATTGTTGCTCTCCACAAAGATGGCCTGGGCTATAAGAAGATTGCTAACACCCTGAAACTGAGCTACAGCATGGTGGCCAAGGTCATACAGCGGTTTTCCAGGACAGGTTCCACTCGGAACAGGCTTCGCCAGGGTCGACCAAAGAAGTTGAGTCCACGTGTTCGGCGTCATATCCAGAGGTTGGCTTTAAAAAATAGACACATGAGTGCTGCCAGCATTGCTGCAGAGGTTGAAGACGTGGGAGGTCAGCCTGTCAGTGCTCAGACCATACGCCGCACACTGCATCAACTCGGTCTGCATGGTCGTCATCCCAGAAGGAAGCTGACGCACAAGAAAGCCAGCAAACAGTTTGCTGAAGACAAGCAGTCCAAGAACATGGATTACTGGAATGCCCTGTGGTCTGACGAGACCAAGATAAACTTGTTTGGCTCAGATGGTGTCCAGCATGTGTGGCGGCGCCCTGGTGAGAAGTACCAAGACAACTGTATCTTGCCTACAGTCAAGCATGGTGGTGGTAGCATCATGGTCTTGGGCTGCATGAGTGCTGCAGGCACTGGGGAGCTGCAGTTCATTGAGGGAAACATGAATTCCAACATGTACTGTGACATTCTGAAACAGAGCATGATCCCCTCCCTTCGAAAACTGGGCCTCATGGCAGTTTTCCAACAGGATAACGACCCCAAACACAACCTCCAAGATGACAACTGCCTTGCTGAGGAAGCTGAAGGTAAAGGTGATGGACTAAACCCAATTGAGCACCTGTGGCGCATCCTCAAGTGGAAGGTGGAGGAGTTCAAGGTGTCTAACATCCACCAGCTCCGTGATGTCATCATGGAGGAGTGGAAGAGGATTTCAGTAGCAACCTGTGCAGCTCTGGTGAATTCCATGCCCAGGAGGGTTAAGGCAGTGCTGGATAATAATGGTGGTCACACAAAATATTGACACTTTGGGCACAATTTGGACATGTTCACTGTGGGGTGTACTCACTTATGTTGCCAGCCATTTAGACATTAATGGCTGTGTGTTGAGTTATTTTCAGAAGACAGTAAATCTACACTGCTATACAAGTTGTACACTGACTACTCTAAGTTATATCCAAGTTTTATGTCTATAGTGTTGTCCCATGAAAAGATATAATGAAATATTTGCAGAAATGTGAGGGGTGTACTCACTTTTGTGATACACTGTACATGCAATTTTGAGCCAAATTACTCATTCTACCTCACAACTGTGTCATTTTTAAATATGTAAGAGAAAAATCTTGAGCTGTTCACAAACTACACAAACACTTACTGTAAGTGAATATATTGGCTATTTTTTAAATTCAATTTAGCAAACAAAGAACCAATAAACAGTGGCGCCATAAAATAGACTTCAAATATCTAATTTCACGTGATATGACTAGATATGAGGGTAAATGGGACCTGTTACACTGAGCAACAATGTGATAAATATATGGACACCTGATTCCCATAACACACAAAAAGGTCAGTTTCCGGAAAGTACAGAGAGCCAGACGTCAACAGAAACTGACACACCACAAACAAAACACAGCCTGGAGCGAAACAAACCTGAGTAAAAGAGAAACAACATCTGCATTACACACTGACAGAAACTGTGATGGTCCCTACAAAAAAACAATATACTGCAATGTGATTTAATACAGCACAAATTTTAACTAGAACATTGTGTAACAAATAATCAGTAATTTCATATAAAGAATGAGTTCCTTCCTGGCACCGGCCTGCAAAACACTTTTAAAATGAAGTGTTCTACTGTATTGTTTGATGGTATGTCATGATAGCAGTTTGGAGTGATGGTAAAATATAATCTTCTATATGCTTTTTTAACAGCTTTGTCAGTGCTTTTTTAACGTGCCAGACATACCAGACAAACCACCTGACCAACTGCAGGACATTTGACGATAAATAAATAAAGGTGGAAGAAAAAGATAATCTATATCATTTAGATTTGCATCTTACACAAAGGTGAGCGACATTTTAAATCCTTTTTACTTGTGGATCTATAAAGCAGCTAGTCTGGCAGAAGTATTGAGTTGACATGAGATAGAAGAAACACTCATTCATTCATTCATTTTAATGATTTACCATCGCTTCGTCCTAATCAGGATCACGATTCGTCTAGTTTCCCCGGAATCACTGGGCACGATGCGGTAACACCCAAGACAGGATGCCAATCCATCACAGAGCCTCGGCCATCTTAAATTACCTCTGTATTTAAATGCCCAACCGGCCGATAGCACGCAGAAGTGCTATCACTGAATTCTACCGAGTTTTTTTTTATGAATGGCAACAATGTTATGCCAAACCAGAAAAGGAAAGAGAAAGTTAGTTTTAAATAAAATATTCCATTTATAATGATAATTTAATATTGTAAAAATAATAATATTGTAATAATTGTTAGGAACCTATCAGTAACAGACCCTTAGAATAAAACCCCAACCTTACCCTTTAATGCTCTGTGTTTATAGGCATGACTAATTATAAGTCTGGTCTGGCTTACTCAAAACTGAAATTTTTTTAAGGTGAAATCAAAGAAATAAATGACACGATTTGTCTCTGATACAACGAGATGCCCATAAATCCAAGAAAATTATATTTGGCCACCTGCATGTGCTTTCTGGTTATAAAACATAAACTGTAAGTTGCTCAGAGGAAAAGCACCCGCCTCCGACATAGCCAGTCATGTCTATGTAGACACCCGGCTGACCGATAGCACCTTCGAGACCTGAACCCTAATCTCAGTGGTGGTGGGTCAGCATAACAGACCTCTGCACCACCCAAGCGCCTCAGTTTAATTTCAATAATGGTAATAATAACTGCACACACACACACACACACACACACACACACACACACATTAACACAAGCTGCCAAATAAAAAAGTCCCCCAAACAACCTACTGGCAATGCCTTTGTTTTCAAAACGCCGCAGGATACGAGCAGGAGTCTAAAACGATTACTGAACACCAGCCGTGAACATCAAGAAGCTGAACAGTAGGAGTTTCGATTCTTCATGCCTGAGTGAAATGCAAAACCCCCTCTCACACGATCCGTTTACTCTATTAGATCTCTGAGCTATGACATGCTCTGCGTACTTTCTCATCATCTCATACACGTACTGTATTTACATGGACAGGTAACTAACTGAACAAAAGATCTAGAGATATGAGTGAGAAATGATTGGAGAAAATGACTAAGAACATTGATCCTGGATACACACGTCAATACAAGTACATCAAATAAGATATTATGGTAGGACTGGAGTGCTAAGAGAGGTCAAGATTTCAGCAGTGTGTATGGACTGGGAGATCAGAGAATTCCATCTGTCTAGTGCATCATATCACCAACTGAAAGGTTGAGCGTTTGAATCCCAGCTCTGCCATGCAGCCACTGTTGGGCCCTTGAGCAAGGCCCTTAACCCTGTCTGTTCCAGGGGCCGTACGATGGCTGACCCTGAGCTCTGACAAACAAGCTGGGATATGCAAAGAAAGAATGTGGTGTACTGTACATCTCTATATGTATATATGACAAATAAAGACATTCTATTATATTCTATTCTTACACACACACACATACACACACACACACAGACATTTTCTCTCTCTTATAATCTTCATTACACAGTTCTTATCTCACAAAAGCACATCCACTGTCTCGCTCTTTTATGCACCTATTCTCATATTCAAAGGCTGCAGAAGGCGTGCAGGATTCAGTACAGCTGTTCTTCTCTGTTCTCTATATTTCCCACATACTGTTCAACATCTGTTCCCTTAGAAAATCAGGAGTGAATTCAGACTAAATCTACACGTCATTATTCTGCCTGCAGGTGCTGCAAAGGTGAATAAACCCACGAGTACCGACAACTGAAGGGCCACAATCTGCTCCAGAGGTCCACAGATTGAGAAAGGAGGTAGGAAGTGGAATCAGGAGATTGCTTTAGGAAGTGAGAGTAGAGCAAAATCTATTTAGTAGAGCACAAGGAGAGGTGGAGTGAACAGGAAGCCAGAGCCTTTTGATCAGGCCTGTTGAAAGCAGTGATGCACACAATGTGGCTTCTGTGTCTGACACATTTTACATTAAAATAGTACTCTGATGTTTTTTACCTTAATCTCATCTGCAGTGGGATCAGTTCCTAATGGGATCAGTCAGGAGATTGATTGGCTGGACCATGCAAGTATCCACTTTTTGGGGAAATTAGACTTGAAATATTTTGAATGTATTCTTTGTGCTTGTATTTTACTGTAGTCAAATTTTGTTTTGACATACAGATTGATGCGTAATGCCCTTGTACTGTTTGCTGAAAGTAGCCCAAAAAATAGGTAAACAGACAGGCAGACAGACAGACAGACAGACAGACAGACAGACAGATTGACAGACAGACAGACAGACAGACAGACAGACAGATAGATAGATATATAGACAGACAGACAAATAGAAAAACAGACAGACAGACAGACAGATAGACAAACAGACAGACAGATAGACAGACAGACAGATAGATAGATGGACTGACAGACAGACAAATAGATAGATAGATAGATAGATAGATAGATAGATAGATAGATAGATAGATAGACAGACAAACAGACAGACAGATAGACAGACAGACAGACAGATAGATAGATGGACTGACAGACAGACAGATAGACAGATAGATAGATAGATAGATAGATAGATAGATAGATAGATAGATAGATAGATAGATAGATAGATAGATAGATAGATATACAGACAAACAGACAGACAGACAGACAGACAGATAGATAGATAGATGGACTGACAGACAGACAAATAGATAGATAGATAGATAGATAGATAGATAGATAGATAGATAGATAGATAGATAGATAGATAGATAGATGGACTGACAGATAGATAGACAGACAGACAGATAGATAGACAGATACTTTATTGATGCTGAAATATCATGATTATCCATGATGCAACTGTTGTTTCTGCTCTTATTAGACCATCTAGCAACCTTTGTGTGACTGCTAAATTGTCTTTTTTTTATGATGAATCTATGGCACGTTGTAAAATCTTGTGTGAAGCACATTTCCAGTAAACATTTGTGGTTCAGTTAGACAATATCCAGTAATACAGTAACAGATCAAATCAGCAGTATAAATGCAATCCCAGTGCACTACCCATGTTTATTTCTGCCCATTAAAACAGCAACTGGGTGAGAACGGAGGGGTGAAATGAACTCATTTGCAATAAGCAAATATTATAGCAATAAAAAACACTTCCCCTGCATGAACATAAAGCTCCTACTATTAAAAACAAAACAGCAAAACAGCTGCAATTACAATCTTCTGTTTGCCAGTACTGACTGGGACCATGTGACTGTACTGGTTAACGTAGAGCTCAGACTGGGAGATCAGAGAATTCCATCTGTCTAGTGCATCATATCACCAAAGAATAGTGCTAAGGAAGCTGAACTGCATATAAAGACTCCAGCAGGGTGGCACAGATGGTGTGAAATGTTCCTGCTCTTTCCTTAATGCAGTAGAAGAAGCCGCAGAGTACATCATACCATCTTCATCAGCACAGGTTCAGAGGTCATACAGGAACCTGGACAGATCACTCTGACCAGAGCTGATTCAATGTGATGTTCTATTTGGGCAAGGATACAATTTCCTGTAAAGAGCAGTGGTAGCTCAGTGATTAAGGTACTGGACTAGTAATCAGAAGGTTGCCGGTTCAAGCCTCAGCAATTTAGCCAAGTTGCAACTATTGGGCAATTGCTTGAACTCAATTGCTTGAACTGTAATCAGACATAATTGTAAGCCGCTTTGTATAAAAGTAGCTGCTAAATGCTGTAAATGTAACTGTAATAATCTACTTTCCTCAGTGTGTGTGTGTGTGTGTGTGTGTGTGTGTGTGTGTGTGTAAATCAAACAGGCTAAACACACTGTAATTAGTGTAAACAACAAGAATACAATGAAGTCAAACCAAGCAAACTAAACTATTCTGTATTTCTGAGTTTCATTTCATGTATGGTTTTGTTACCACCCTGGTCAGGGGTATCCCATTTTCACAGTGCAGTAGCAGACCCTGGACAGGAACCCAACCAATCACAAGGGCCTTGACCATCCCTGAACCAGACATAATCAATCGTGTCTGTATGGAGACGCCCAACCGGCTGATAGTATTACTGGAGATTCAAAACCCTGGATCCCAGGGGTAGTGGGCCAGCGTAATGTACCACTGCACCACCCAAGCGCCCTCAGGTGTTTCAGTAACACTCATTGCCAACAGGTGTATCAAATCAATATTGATTTATTTATTTATCAGGATTTTAACGTCATGTTTTACACACTTTGGTTACAGTCATGACAGGACAGGTAGTAACTGGTTACACAAGATTCATCAGTTCAAGTCTTTAACCTGGCTGCATGTTTTTGGACTGTGGGAGGGAGTGCCCGGAGGAAACCCACACAGACATGGGGAGAACATGCAAACACACAGAGGAGACCCGGACCACTCCGCCTGGGAATTGAACCCAGGACCTACTTGCTGTGGGGCGACAGTGCTACCCATCAAGCCACCCTAAGGATAATTAAAATTATATGCTTATAAAATTGTTCCTGTTCAAATATGACTGTCTCTGTGTACAAAGACCACGTCGTTTGGCTGTAAGTTTGCTATAAAGATTCACTATATAGCCAAAATTAACATCAGTGCCTTTGTCAAATATGTTCCTTTGACTCAGTGGGCACAAATTCTCTGCAGTCACACTTCTAAATCCTGTATAAGGCCATGGTTTAGGAATGGGATGTCCAACAAGCTCATAGTCAGCTGTCCACTTCTGTCTGGCCACATGTTGTGCATTTGCTAAGTAACTTGCGGCTTCATAACTAACTAAGCTACACCATACACAGCTCTGGATCTCAATCAGAAAGGAAATGGGCAAAGCAAACTGCAACTAAACCCAGATCTAAGATCACTTTCACTTCACAGAATCCTCCAGGCAGAAGTGGAGGATAAAGAACTGGGCGTGTAATCTGTCATAGAAAAACATGAGCAGTTCATTGAGAGCAGCTAATGGATGAGAAAACACCCTCCGCAGCTCAGTTTACCAGCTCCATGTCAGCGTGGTTCTCGACTCGCTTCAGCCAAAACCACCTGATTTGGAAAAGAGGCAATAAAGACTCGGAGGCAGAGAGAGTGAAGGGTGATGGTGATAGATAGGATAATAAAAATTGGTCAAGAGGTAGACAGTGATAAAGAGGACAGAAAGAAATAGAATAAGTGAGAGAAAGAGAGAGAGAGAGAGAGAGAGAGAGAGAGAGAGAGAGAGAGAGAGAGAGAGAGAGATAGAGAGAGAGAGAGAACGGTGAAAAGTGCTGTTTGGAATGCAAACTTGAATAGAGCAGTGTAGCGAATCCATTCCCTCTGTTTAGTTCAATACTGTATTGATCCCAGTGGAAGCACAGAATCGACGATATTCTTTTATTAACGAATCAAAACGTCTTACTGCAAGAGTTGTGAGAGCCGTGAATGACTAGATGAGCATATTATTCAGTGCATATTATTAGCTTATTGCACTGAGTTTGCTCATTGTGAGACTAGGTTAGTAAGGAATTTTTCTTCTTCATACTTCTTCCTCCTCTTCATCACCCTATTTCATTCTGATTTGTGTTTATATTAATAAAATTAGCTTAACCGCTCAGGTGGCACAGTGGTAAAACACGCTAGCACACCAGAGCTGACATTTTGAACTCATCGGTTCGAAACTCAGCTCTGCCATCCAGCAGACTGGGCGACTACATGAACAACGATTAGCTGGTTGTTCATACAGGGAGGGAGCCGGACAAGACCTCATAACTGATGCAATTATGACCTCTGCTGGCTGATTGATGGTGCCTTTACGATGGAGTCAAGGGATTTATACAAACCACTTCATCCTGGTCAGGGTTGCAGTGGACTCCCAGGAAATACTGGATGCAGGAGACTTAATACATCTCACCCATGTAATTAAAAATATCCAATCCACTATAGACAAAAATGTGATGTGTGATAATATTGTTGGATATTCCAGATGCCCTTCCTAAAGAAATCCTCTTTATTTTTTTCCGGGCTTGGGACCGGCACGGAGACCGCACTGACAAGCGCACCTCCCAATAGCTAGACTGTTCAGCCCTCCTAAACATAACCAATCATGTCTGTTTAGACGCTTCACTGGCCAATAGGACCACTGAGATTCCAGCCTTGGAGCTCAGAGGTAGTGAGCAAGCCCGATTTTATCACCACGCCACCCACACAAATAAAAACATGATGCATTCTGATTACAATTTATACGCAACAGCACTACTGAACAGCAGTACATTCAAAACCTAGAAAGGACTGGCGAATAAGAATTGTGACCAAAATTATTTATTGTGTTTTGTAAATATAAAGTTTCGCAACACACTCAACTAAGTTAGGACAGAGGAAAATAGGACTGGAAAGTTAGTAAAGTGAAATAATATGAAAATAATAAAGTAACATTATTGTGAAATGTTCCACAATGAGCAGGTTCAATAGTAACAGGTGAGGAATCATTATTGGGTATAAAAGAAGGATCCACCAAAGGTGCAGTCTCAATTCACTGTGATTTTTCAGCTTTTAGCCTGACAACACCCATTTTTTCACCCACACTAACAGTGTAAAGCTGATGTTCATGACTTTTCAGCCCTACTGCCTTCCATTACTTCTTCCTTTATTTAACTTTTTTCTATCTTTATTTTCTTTTCTGTTCTTTTTTATCTATTTGTCCACCACTTTCAGCTTTTTAGGACACAGTGTTTTCCTCAGGAGATGCACATATAGTTCTTATTATGAAACAAAACACGTCTGTGTCAGTTTTCATTTTGTTCTGAGCCGTTCTGCTAGCACCACTACCAAAGAAACGTATCAACAATTTGTCAACAACACAATTACTGTGGCGATGAGCTGTCATTATCCATCGTGACGGAAGTAGACAGCAGCGTTTGGCGCCACATGCATCCTCCACACACTGATTGGTCGATATTCATCAGGATATTACTCCCTGGAGCATGACCACTGATGACAGGAGTGCACAGATCCTGTAATGGACCTTCCTCCCCACAGCAGCCCTGTTCCATTTATTAATTTACATTGCAAATAATGTATCCAAAATCCAGACACACGCTGACCATTATTAGAAAATAAAACACACACAAAGAGACAGTACGGCCTGCAAACAAGCTGACAGCCTGCTGTGCAATGTCTGACAAGCTGTCTGTATGGCTGACCTCACCCAAACACTGCACATACATCATCCGTGAAATGAAACTTCATTGCATGTCAGTCTTGAGCTTTTAATAAGTGAACACTGCATGCATTTCTTACACATTTTTATATTCCGACTACCACTGTATTGAATCTTTTACATTTTGCTCTGCAGTTGTTGCTACATAATATACTACGCTGGCTTCTTCAGACTGCCGCAGGCTGCAGAAAGTGCACTCTGTATCGTGTAGCTCTCTGCAAACCTCTTTTTCCTTTGCAAGAACAGTACGGCTCCCAGTAAATCTGTTTATTGCAATGAGGTGAGAGGATGATGGGCAGAATAAATCTGCCAGCCATTAGAGAAAGTGAGTCAGGACCCTCCCAGGAGGAGGCAGTAACCAGCCGGAGATGTGCTCTGACGCAACACCAGCCTGTCACTGCTCGTTCCCCTAGGATGGCTCTCCGTCCCTGGGCTGTGTCAGCTAGCAGCTCTGCGGTTTCCCAACCTAATGAAATGTGATCACTGCCAATGGCGTCTATGTAAAACAGACTTATTTTACAACTTCTATACTACAGGCTGTGTATTGTAAGCTGCACCATTTTTTATCTTACTTACTAACTAAATAAATAAGTATTCTTCTACTTCTACAGTGCCAGTCAATGGAGGGCAAAAATCCAACTTCAGTCACATTAGAAACTTGCCATTGGCAAACCAAAATCCTGTTCCAGTTACTCTTCAAACTCTACATCTGCAGGTCTAAATCCTGCTTTATTCACACCAGAACCTTCCGACTTTGCCATTGGCATTGGCCAATATTTTTGCCTGACTTGTTCACACCTTTTCTGCCAGTTACATGATAGATGTTTAATAATCACATGTCCAAACCAGTCAAACTTACATGTTAAATTGCTAGCAAATCCAGATACTATTTCTGTGAGAGGAAAAACACAACCTGTTACAAAAAAGGGCAATAATACCAAACGAAATAAAACAACAAGTAAATCTGGAACGTGTGATTCCAAATTGTAAGTTGCCTAGAATGTGCAAAGAGGAGAAAAGTGAACTCCAAACCTTCACTCAACAGATTTTCTTGTCATGTTTCACTGAGCCATCAAATGGAAAGTTTGCTAGGTTGCTTGAGAGCTAATGAAATCGAACTGTGCAAGAAGGGACGTGGGTTTAAACAAGCAATAGTCTGTGGTTCATCTTGTAACCACTATGAGTGCTAAACCCAAAATGACACCCCATACAAATGTTGTTTTCTGACAAAGGTCAGTTCAACCCCCCCAACATTTACAGCATGAGACAAAGGTTTCAATCAGGACTCAAAATAAAGGTTTATATTGTGAAACTAACTCCAGCACAAAAGCCTAATGTGTTATCATATGACAAAATGTGTAGAAATTCATTAATTTTACATTTTTATATCGTAAGCGTGAGCAAGGTCTTATTGGATCACAAAATAATCCCAAAATGCTCCACATTGCATGACTGCAGAAAGTATTAGGCTTAATCTGTACTCACCCAGTCAACACGACAACAAAATCCATGACATTCCATCCGTTCCGGAGGTAGGAGTCTTTATGAAAAGCAAATCCGAGAGCGATGATCTTAATCCCAGCCTCGAAGCAAAATATGCCAATGAAGTAGGGCTCTGTGTCATCCTGTGGTACGAAAAAAATGAAAACACCTTAGTGAAACTGAAAACAGGTAACAAAAAAAACTAACCTTTTAAAATAAACATATAGGGTCAGTTATTGTTAAAGAAATTGTCTGGACCAAATGTTTTGAGTAAGTAGATCAGATTTGAGGAAGTATATTAGGACTACAGTTGTGTTGGGGAGTAATGTCAGATTTTTTAATTCATTGGGTTAATAGTAAGCATAATAAGCAAGGAAACCAAAATAAAAATAAAATAACTACAATACACAAGTTATAGTAAAAATTACGTCTGAAAAACAGCATTAGTAAGTTGCCATGTCAAAGAATCAAAGACACAGACAAATGTTTTACTAATGCGCAGCACCTGTATGAGTAATGCTGACGCTCACAACACCCCTCCGTATTACATACAACAGCTCTAAGTGACACATACAGTGTAACAGTTCAGGAGCACCGCCACTATTTATTTGATCACAGTTTCCTGATTCTCAAGCTGAGCGAGTTTATTATCCTGAGATAAGAGCAGCTGTGAGGGCTTTCAGCTGAATGAGTGACATCTTGTTTTATAAATGCCACGTCTCTTGTGCCTCAGGCCCCCTCCGGAGCAACACGGCTTAAGCGTTTACACTTTTAATGATGATCTGAATCAACCACTGAGTTCAAAGGTAACATCAGGATGTTGTTATAAATGCAAGGGGGTATTAAACGGGAGCATGGTGCTGGTGGGTCGATTCACAAAACATCACACAACAAAGGCTCAAAGCTAGGTGACAGGTCTGACTCCCCACCAAGGTGCATCGTAATAACTGGATTTCAAACATCTACACAGAGTGTAGAGGAAATGTTCAGGTGGTCTGTGTTTTTTTTTAGTAAGTTGGGAAATTTAATGATGGGATGAATTGGTGAACTGTGAGTCAGGTCCTATTGCAAAACCAACATGCCTGACCTCACAAATTCTCTTTTATATAAATTGAAGCAAATCCTCAAAGCCATGTTCCAAAATCTAATATAAAAGGCCGTTCTGGTAACCAAGGTGCATCAATTCCATGTTGACTGAGATGTTCAGCAGGTACATACAGATGTGATGTCTGGGTAATCACACACCTCCTGTGATACTGCACAATGAGTGGGCGAACAGTGAAGTTGGTTTTAAAGTCATTTAAGGACAGTCTGACGTAATGAACAGCGCTAAGTGAACACATGCCTCAGGAAACACAGTGCTGTTACAGAGAAACATACTCACCAGTCTCTCTGACATCGGGGTCTGGTCGCCTGCAGGTAAATGCTGCTCCAATGCTAGTACTATGCAGTTTGCTATAATGGTGGCAAGGATCATGTACTCGAATGGAGTGGGAGAGTCAAGGAAAAACATGCAATGCAACACTATATACAAACAGATGCAGAAGGATTTTACTGAAATGGCTTGATTATGACCAGTGATCAATTTAAACAGGTTTGTTTTAAAATGTCCTAGGTGATCCAGTAACAAGTGGTCAGCACTAATTACAAGGATAAACAGGGACAGGGATCCAAAGCTTCTTTAAGATCCAATTAAAACAATTCTAAAAGGTGGTCAAGGTCGCTGACATGACTTTTGCTTCTCATTTTAATGCTTACTTTTACTTCTCATTTTTTTATTTGGTTATTTAATGATGGTTCTTCAGAAGTCTGTTTAATTTTAAGCTTCTTTTACCTTTTTATAACCTTATATAATGTGCTGTGTCCACAAACACTCTTCTTCTGAAACATTCATCCTTTATACAGTGTGCTGGCCCACACAGTTTCTAGAAGTTTCTGGTTAGATACATTTCTATAAATGTCTTGCAGTGTTAATAAAACTCCCAAATACAGAAAAATAGCAATTTGGAACAAAAACCTTATACATATTACCAATTAGTGAAGGAGCATATACTGTGGACACGTAATGCATCTATAACTATTGCTTGTGCCTTGCAGAGTCATTGCTGTGACCACAGAGTCATTATTATTCCATTTAGGGATGTGGTAACTGGAACGTAATTGTTTTTATGGTTGACTCTCTTCAGTCCACACCCAGAATGATCAGATTAAGGGCTACATAATATATTGTTTATCAGACATTAATACAGCACATAGTTTAAAAAAATTGTATTGCAGAAATTAATTATTATTATTATTATACAATTATTATTGATAAATTAATAGGCTTTTAACCAAAAAAAACCCTAAATTCTTTAGTGCATGCAGTGAACATCAAGGTAAATCACAGACAATGTGTATAACCATACGGTGCTGTGAAAAAGTATTTGCTCCTCACCCAATATCCTTTGTTTTTGCTCAGTTGTCACAGTTAGATGTTTCAGATCCCCTTCCCACCCACCAAAATAGGCAATAATGTCTATGTAAATGTCTGGCTTAGATTCAAACTTGTGGACTAGCAGACTAGACGACTGCGCCACCCGAGTGCCTTAGTTTTTACTTTATTTGTAATCTGTATTTGTCATTTCAACTATATTTTTCATTAACTATAAACTGTTGAACCAACATGCCATGCAATTTAAATTCAATCTCCAACACAAACAACTATTTAACATGTCATTCTAAATAAATATAATGCAGTAAATTAAGATATAGTAAATTAAGAGAAAGCACCAAAAGAAATCAACTTGCTTGCACTATCACCCATGTTGGGCTCTACCATCCTGGAGCCAGGCTGAGTCGTTTCAGCACCTTGGAGAGCACCAAACTGAACCCATGTTCAATGCAAGCGCAAACAATAGCACGATGATTACAGAATACTAAACCTAATCTAGTCTCATGTAAGAGGTTAGTATTACAGTATGACATGCAGTTTCTTCAAGTCATGACCAAAACAGGTAGAGAATTACGGCACATACATAACACACAAACACCCTTAGTTAATGGGATACATATCGTGCACATGGCACCTTATTGTTGAAGCTGAGGCAAAAAGTAGTAGCAATGTCTCAGTATGATTAATAGCTGCATTTCAAGCACTCATGCTTGCAGTTCCCACAGGGAAATCTTAGTGATAATTCGCACGGCCTAATGCGAGGGCTGTTCTGGTTGCTAGGAGCAACCAAAAGGCTCACAGCATTCAAAAAGATCAATACCCCATTGCCTGGTGAGGAAATAGTGAGAAATTTATGTAGAAATTAACAATATTTAGTAATGTGAAGGACTGCAAGAGGAATGTGGAAGCCTCATGTTGCACTTACAGATGTTTAAATAGAGATTTAAATATGCATTAGGGTATACGCATCTGCCTTAATTGGGGGGCGGAACCGGCTTCTATTATATCCTTTTTATTGACCCTTCCACTGCTGTTCTCTTCTACTGCCCCTTCCACTGCTGCTTTCCACTATTGCCCCTCTTTATTTACATTGCTGTTTTGTCAGTGTTGGTTGAGACAACACCCTGGTAAGAAGAAGCCAGCATGTTTTAAAAATGCTTGTATTAATGCCCAAGTCCACCTGCTCATAACTTTGATCAACTTCTTTTACTGTACTTACTAAACATATAGATTACCATGACAGCTATTTGTGTTTCTGCTTATAAAATGTTGTTATCACTGAGAACAGAATTGAAATTAAGAACATGTATCTGCTTAAAGATTATTAATTGCATTAAAACACTTCATGAATTCCAGGGGGGGAAGTGCAAAAAGGAAGACTTAAAACATTGCTAAGATCATTGTGTAAGAACTGGTGCCCAGCCGAGAGGGCAAACCTCAGACCCATTGCTCTGGAAACTGGATTAGCCAGTGGACTGATGCTGCTACAGTTAAACGGTTTTGAAAAATGATCAACATTTGCCAAAGTTATGGGCAAAGGTACATATGGTCCTGTTTTATATATATAATACATTATACATTATCAATTATGCATAAGCTATGTATGAACCATTTATATTCATGGGTCTAAAGTATACTACATACATGTCACATTACACAATATGTATGCAGTTTTGTTACTGTACATCTAAAGGAACTACAGTGTAAAGAAGAATGCCGTCAATTCTACACAGAGAACAAGACCAGTAACGCTTTGTTACATATTTAGCCATGCATAACAGTTAAAAAAGCAGCGCTGCCTTGCTTTACCTATCCTGAAGGAATCACATGCTAGCCATGACCCTCCCTGGCTGGCATCTTTTCTGCCACAGGAAATAATTGGTTAGTGCGTGGGAATGGCAAACAACTTAATTATCAATAAACAAGATTAGTATTAGATAGTATTATTCCATACATGTAACTCAGGTGAATTCACAGTATGTATTTTGTGATTTATTTTTCCCACCTATATATAAAGTATATACAGTATTTATCTATAGGAAGTCTACAGTAGGCTGTTAATTTGTCTCTGTGACACCCATCTCCTATGGCATGGCTTAATAGTAGGCTAAGTGGCACATTTATTTTATTAGTGTAAATTATAAAGGTACTGACACCTAAAACATATGATCATATTTCAAAGCCTTGATAAACTTCTTTCCACTAGGCATTAGCAAGAACGTATTGTGATTGAAAACAAGTCTACTTGTATATAACTGTACATTATCTACAAGTATAAAGTATACAGTATAACTGTGCAGTATATACAAGTATACAGTATATAACAGTATAAAACTGCAGTATATACAGGTATACAGTATATAACAGTATAAAACTGTGCAGTATATACAGGTATACAGTATATAACAGTATATAACTGTGCAGTATATACAGGTATACAGTATATAACAGTATATAACTGTGCAGTATATACAGGTATACAGTATATAACAGTATATAACTGTGCAGTATATACAAGTATACAGTATATAACAGTATAAAACTGTGCAGTTTACACAAGTATACAGTATATAACTGTGCAGTATATACAGGTATACAGTATATAACAGTATATAACTGTGCAGTATATACAGGTATACAGTATATAACAGTATATAACTGTGCAGTATATACAAGTATACAGTATATAACAGTATATAACTGTGCAGTATATACAAGTATACAGTATATAACTGTGCAGTATATACAAGTATACAGTATATAACTGTGCAGTATATACAAGTATACTGTATATAACTGTACATTATATACAAGTATACAGTATATAACTGTAAGTACTTTAGTGTTGAACAGCACTGCGCCAGGTTTTAAAGGATATGGCCACTCTGTTACTCTCTTGGCGTACTTTCGAATCACGTTATCCTCACTGAAGATGAAGAGGGAGCGGTTGACAGTGAGGCAGCTCTGTTTAACAGGGATGGGGTTGTAGATGGCCATGGTGCGGGCTCGCTGGGCCATGGTCTGCTTATAAACCCGGTGAGGACCCGGGGGGCCCTGCTGCCGGTTCGGCCCGCGGCCCGCAGCCGACGGAGAGCCGCCTCCATAGCGGGCCGGCAGCTCGTCTTCAAAGCGGGCCATTCTAAAAACGCACAGGTGTGAGCGCAGGAATCAGACTCGCAATCAGACCGGGCATGCAGCAGGAGCATCACAACGCGAGGTGTAGTCCCAGCCACGAGGTTTCATCTACAGATACAGATACAGCATCCGACCGGTGGCACATTCAGCATGCACGATCAAGCGGGGACAAGAGAAAAGATCCTGAAATTATTCCAGCCAGAACAGCAGGGCTCGCATCTCCTCCTGTAACTCCATAAACGCCAAATGAAACGCGGCTGAAGTTTAACTTCCCATGTTGCACAAGCCTTTCATCAGGTCAGTCGGGATCAGCTCGGGCGAACGCCCACGACGATAAACAATAACAGTAATGCACAAACAAAAACGCATGCACAGTCTGCGTGGGCTATTGTGTTGCAGCTGAATCAACACCTCCTGTAATAAAGATCCCGTTTCGATCTACACTGCACAGATGCTCTATACGCGCTGTATCTTCAGGTCCAGATCCTCTCTGTTTTTACACCAGTGATGTCCTCTCGGTGCCGTCGCTCATGAACGCAGTACTCTGTAATACTCTGTAATACTCGGTAAAACAGACACGCCGGGATTATCGGTACCTGTGACTCGCACTGGATGAGAAACCGTGCAGCTCGTTTATGCAGCCGCTGCTCAGACCGCGCGGGTCACGTGACCGGCCGGTGCGCGTCAGTGGCTCCACCTGCGTTACAGTCTCCATGGCACCGGGGCGACGAGAAGAAAACATTGAGGCCGCAGTTCAATCTGCACTCTATAGTGCACATAAAAGCCCTATGTAGACTACAGGGGTATGTGCTTTACAGCCTGTGTAGTGCACTCATACAGAGAGGAAAGACGCATTTGGGATTGTGCCCGCTGCAATAGTGCTGCACAATTAACCGAATTTTACGGTATTGATTGAAACTAATTACGGTATTTTGTCCAGTCTCGATACTTTATTAAATTACTCTTCATTATTACCCTGTATATGGAACATTTAAATAATTGCCACTGGAAATGGGTTTCTTGTTGATTCTGTAGTATTCAAACAAAAATCTGTGCTCTTTTGTTTGTGTAATGCAGGTCCTGACAATAAATTCTTTACAGTCATGCATTTCTGTGAGTATTACCATGATATTAATTAATTTAATATTCAATCATTTAAATATTAAATTCTAAAAATAATAATATTAATTAAATATATTTTCTGTCACCACAAAGGGGATCTTCTAACCTTATATATAACCTTATAAATACTTGTATTTATTAAAACAAAGTACACATTTAAAGTTCTAATCAACAGATTAGCAGCTACCAAGAGTTTTTGTAACTCTGAAAATCCAGATAATTTAAAATACAATTGTCTAAATAATAGATGATGGTAAAACATTAAACAGTACCATATGGATTATTGCCTTTTATTTTATACTTTAAGTTGTTCACATTGTGGTTTAAATAATAAAGGCCTTAACAGCAGTGGTGTAACCAGGATATTATAGACCCCAGTGCAACCCCCTACCCCCTACAAAAATGACTCTCAATAAGCTACAAAACAACATTTGAGGCTGGAAAAAGTGTTAAATTATCAGAAATATCCAGTAACAATGGTTGTACATTTACATTGGTGCCAGTAGATACTGACCTGAAAAGATTGAGAGACTTTTAACACAAAAACTGTACACACAATTATATTCACTCAGTACAAATAAATTAAAGTATCTTTATTTATATTAGAAGTATAGAAATATATAAAATATTGATACAAACAATACAATATTAAGTTTTTAAATTTTGTCATTTATTATTTTTTTTTTTTCCAGCTTTCATTCTTTCTAGTAGTATCCAACTGCAACCTCGCTCTTGCCCTGCCGGCCAAATCTCAACTGAGGAGGGCCTCTTCTTTTCACCTGCTTGAGACAGGGGTCT